>NC_080690.1:9853009-10165196 GCF_030445035.2 Dasypus novemcinctus
CATACTTCACAGGCATCACCTCCTTTCATCCTCACCACAGCTCTACAGCACAGACACAGGTGCTCTTCTTAGACTCCTTACACTGATGGAGAAACTGAGGCACGGGCAGTCTGACTCCAGCACCTGACTACACGCCACTGCCTCTATTGCGCTTAAAATAAAATCCAAACTCCTTACGTTGGCAACAAGACCGTCCGGAATCCGGAATCTGTGCCTGCGTTCCTCCCGCACCACCTTGCGCCCCACACCTGCTCCCTCCCTCAGCTCTGCTCATGCCTGGCCCCTCGTAGGTCCTGCTCCTCTCTTCCAGCTGTAGGCCTTTGCCCTGGGTTTCCTCCCCCAGCTCTTTCTGCAGCCGATTGCTCCTCCTCCTTGAGGTCCCGGCTTAAAAAGCACCTCCCAGAGAGACTTCCCTGACCCTCCCAGCTCCCCCTTCTCACTATTGTGTTTCCAACCTTCCCAGGGTGCATCACGATCAGTAATTACGTCTTTGCTTAACTGTTAAGCAGTCGTTTTCAATGGTGGTTGGGGTCAAGAGGGCAAGTTTGTCCCCCTCTCCACCCCAGGACATTCAGCAACGTCTGGAGACACTTTGGCTTGTCGTCACGTGGAGGGGGCACCTGGCGGATGGAGGCCGGGGATGCCGCTTCCCGTGCTACAAGGCGCAGGATGGCCCCTCAGACAGAGAGCGCCCGGGCCTACATGCCTGTGGGCCGGCTGCTGCGGCCCCGCTCTCCCAGCTAGAAGGCACGTCCTGGAAAGGCATGGCCTTGGCTGCTTTGCTCCCAGACAGATTCCCAGCTCCAAGCGCAATGGCTGGCACACAGTAAAGACTGTAAAGGTAGGCATTAATCAACTGAAAAAATAACCACTCTCAGCAGCAGCAGCAGCGCCTTTTTGGAGAGTGACTCCTGAGTTGTAAAGCCAAGCCGGAAAGGAGTAGGGAAGAGCTGTTGTGAGGTTCTCTCTGTTTAGGACTCTTTTTGGCCCAAAGACAGGGAAGGAGGAACAGGCATTTGACAAAATCACCTCGTGCCCCCAATCCCTGACCTCCCTGGAGCAGCCGCCCAGTAAGTGTTGCACTTGGCTAGAGCTCCCCGGAGTAATTTGGTTAATTGGATGAACAGGCACTTTAGTGACACAGACTGGATTTCCACGCCGCAGTCCATCAAAACTAATCAGTTGGCCGGGTTCCATTTCTCAGCAACTGACAGCTTCGCCAGGATGGTGAGTAGATGGTAACTTTTTAAATTGAAGAACTCGCTAAATAATGATAGTTGGAACTCGGCAGGATGCTTTTAAAAGGGAAGGGGAGAGAAGAAAGCTGGAGTTGGCTTTGTTTTCCTCCAAAGAGATAATCTTGTTTGGGGCTGGCTGATTAAAAGATTCTTCCAAAGACACTGGTGAAAAGCAATCATCTCAAAATCGTCCTGTGCTTCTTTCCCATAAAAGGAAACTGCATGAAGCTGGATAGACTGCATTTTCCCCTTCTATGGTACTTATGAGATACTTGGGGTAGGAGGAACTTTGGGAACCAGGCCTTATTATTTCCTTTATGTGCTTGACATTGACATAAGGTACTAGCTACAAGAGAGCTGGCTGCTGTAACAAAAAAAACCTCAACATTTTAGTGACTTAACACAAGATTTCTCATTTCTTCAGCAGTTCAATCAGGAGTTCCAGGTTGGGGGCACCTCCATTCCATGCAGTGATTCCGGGATCCAGGCCCGTGACATGGTCCCATTATCCCCTAGGGCCTCAATGTCATCTGCTCCCAGCCAGCAGGAGGAGAAGGAGGGCATGGAGAAGGCACACCCAAATTGTAAATCCTTGGCCCAGTGAGAAGAGTGAGTCATGGGGCCATACATGGCCGTGGGGTCTGGCCATGGGTCCCTTCTAGCGAGAACCCCAAGTTGTGGAAGGGAGAGCAGGAGCTTTAGTGGACAGCCAGCCATCTCTGCCACGGTGGCTATCTCATCCACACCAATATTATGAGAAACTTCTAGGATTTCCCCTTTCTCTAAATTAGGAAATGGAACCTCAGTTGGGTTAGCTGGTCCAGTTTCATATAACTGGGAAAGGACAAAGTAAAAATTATATCAGTACAGGTTGTAACAGCTTTCTCTTCCCCCCTCCTTCATCCCTCTCTCCTTCCTTTCTCTCTCTCCCCTCTTCATCTCCATCATCTGTCTCTCCTGCCTCCCTCTTTCCCATCTTCCTTTCTCCCTATTCTTCCTTTCTTTTTGAATTCTAAACCTTGAAACTCTCTAAAGCATGAGCATTTTGCTTCTGTAGCTTTGCATGTTTTCAGTAAGATGGTTATTTTTGGCATAAAAATTATCCCCATAATCTTTAACCTGGAGAACATTTGTCTGAAGCCTACTGGAATACGTAGAGCCTTCATTCTAGCATACATAGACTTTCATTTTGCTCTCAGAAGAATAGGTAACTTTAAAAAGAAAATGAGGGAGAAGAGATGCTTCTACAAGGCAAATCTAATCTTGTCACTCCCTTGTAGCATGATCCTGGCTGTCTCCACGGGGCTTTCAAGATATCGCTAAACCCCATGGCTCAGAGTGTAAAGACACCTATGACCTAGTGCCGACTTGGCCCCTGGTCATCACTCAGGTTCCAGACATTTCTTGGACTCACCTGCAATTCTTCCAAGCACATTGTGTGTCCCTCTCTCTGGTTCCTGTATCCATATGCTTGTCCAGTTTCTGGAATGTCCTTACCCTGGATTCCTTGAGCTAAGACCACATCCATCTTCAAAAGCGTGATCAGTTTCCTCCTCTGGGAATCTCGGCAGAGTTGAGACACCCCATTCTGTGTTATCAAAGCACAGTACACACCCCACGTAAGACATTCCCACTAGATTGGGGGTTCTTAACCTTCTTTGTTCCATGGACCCCTTTGCCAGTCAGGTGAAAACCACAGACCCCTTCTCAGAATGTAGCAGCAGATAGTTTTATGATGCTCGACTAACATTGGGTCCAACTACTATAATTTCGAAGTATGGATAAGCGTAAGCGATTTTTCAAGATATGCAACAACTGATCTGATATGAAATGACTACTACTGTAATTTATTGCATACATTCAAAAGTGAAGGTAATGCTAGATTTCAGTAAGAGACCAGAGAAAACATAGATAATATGTTGCTCTTTTTCAATTCAAGCTCCCAGAACCCCAAAGGGTCGGTGGACCCCTGGTTAAGAACTCCTGCTCTACATCATCATTGCTTTCCTCAGTGCGCTCCTGGCAGACAGGTGCCAGGTCCTGCTTACTTTTTTCTCCCCAATGCCTTGCCCAGTGCCCAATCAATCTTTATTCAATGAAAGAAGAAATGAACCCTTCCAGTGAACTATAAAACAGGCAAAATGAGTAAGTGGCTTCCAAGGGTCGTACTAAGGCTTCCCGCCCACTGCAAGTGTAAACAGATGAAAAGCAGTGCTTCACTTGGGCTCAAGTTGACAGTACGGCTCAGCCGTGCTTAAGCAGGGTGGAGCAGCTCTGCGTCTGCAGGGATGGGTTTGATAGTTCCAGAAAGCTCATGGGACCCTCCCTCCACCCAGTGAGGGGGGCGGGGGCGGCGTGTGCATGCGCGTGCCGTGGCCGTGTGCACCTGCTGCTTACCAGCCTTCACCTCCAACAGTCAAGCACTCAGTCCCTTTAAAGATGTTAAGGATGGAGGAGATGGTTTCTGGGTTGAACCGGCTTAATTGCAAATGGTCTGCTGGCATGGCTTTACGGTACTATTTCTTGATTGAATGCTGGTTTGTCGAAGACATGAACCTGAGGCCGCGATACTCCCAACTTCAAATGTGGGTGACTCCGGGGACCTATGACCCACTCCCTTGTGTTAACAGATATGCCCAGCGCCTTGCAGAGACCAGCCCTCGTCCACATTGTGCAATCACAGGGTTTTGTAGGAAGGTTTGCAGTGAGCGTGCCAGAGCCAATTTCTAAACAGTCCGATGATTTATTTGATGCCTTTGGATATTTAAGTAGTCTGCAGTATACACCAAGTGTCTGTAATGTTTATTTTTTCCTTGCCTTAATGTGCGGGGCCTCTCACAATGCCTGCACACCCCAGGCACTCAATAAATATGATTTACGGAAGATGTAAATAAATCAAAACCAAGATTATGTCTGCTTTCATTAATTTGTAGCCCCAACAGGCAGTTGGAGAAGAGAAAAATCCTCACCAAATTACAGAAGAACAGAAAATGTGAAATAAGGGCCACATGGGCTCAAGCAGAAAGTCGTGAACTTTCCTGGAGTAAAACACAAAACACTTGGTTCTGTTCTCAGTTTCGCCATCTTATGCTGTGTGTCCTTGGGCCAATTACTTAACCTTTCTATGTTATCCCTTCTTAACTAGATACTGACTTGGAATGGTTACATGATACCATGGCACCACTGAGCTTTAAAGAAGTAAGAAATGGAAGGAAATAAGAAGGAGCTAAATTTGTTGGGCATCAACATGTCATAAGTGATTTTGCTTGGGATTTCTTGCTTTCCCCCCACCCCCCAACAACCCTAAGGAGGATGGTGGAGTGGTTCTGAACACAGATTGTGGGGCCCAGATGCCTGGGTTCAGGTGGAGGTGGCTACCTCCACCTATTACTGGCTGTGTGACCTTGAGAAGTTGCTTAACCTCTCTGTGCCGGAGTTCCCTCATTTGCAAAACGAGGATGCTAATAAAAGTATCATTATCTGTAATCTGTATTCCCAGGCTGGTTTTGAGGATCAAGTGAAGTCATTTATGGAATGCTACTATGCGACAAGCAAGGGTCCAAGGGCTTTCTGTGGCTGTTTCTCATTTGAGTCAAGACCCCGGAAGCACAGAGATCTGCCTTGGGGGTGGGGTAATGGACAGAGAAGGGTAGGGGATTTGAGACTGGTCCTGCAGCACCAAAGCCCCGACTTCCGCCTAGCCCACTCTCCCTGTGCCCCACTGGCCTCTGCAGCGAGGGCGGCTCGGTGCACTGCCCCGCACCCCGAGAGCCCGGCTCTGGACCAGTCTCGGCTGTAGGAACTGTCCGCTTCTAAACACGCTCTGGGCAGGGGTCCTGTCACCTCCGGCTCTCCCAAGCAGGACCGATGTCACGGGGCTGTCTCCACCCCTACCCCCTCCTCATTGTGCGCAAGAGGAAAAATCAAACTCAAGAGGAGGACTGACACCCCCAGGCTGAAGTGGAGCCAGCAAAGGCATCCTTGCTTGGGGGTGCGCCCACTGGGTCAGCTCCTCGCGCCCACAGCAGTGGTGACACCTGCCGTATGGGAACTCCCGGGCCTCCCTCCTGGCAGCTCCCTCTTCTCACCCTGCCTCGGGCGCGTCACTCGCTCCCTTCCCCCGGGGCCCCCTGCCTGTCTCCCCAACAGTGGACAGATGCCTCGCGGCTGACCCCGGACTCCCTTCTGGGAACCCCGGCTGGACTGGCGCGTCATCCCGCAGTGTCACCACCGACGCTTCTGTGAGCCGCATCAGGAGAGGGCCCTTCCTGTCTTCCCTGGCCCTTCCGCAGCCCGCGTGGAGTCAAACACGACTTTCACGTGTGTATTCCACACTCGTAGGAGAGGCCGTTCCAGTGAGCTGGCTGAAGACTGCACGGGCTCCAGGGAGTCAGCGTCGGTACAGTCAAACAGAAGTGACAGGCGAGAATGGTGGGGGGAGACGCCTGGTTATTTTTTTTTAGGTCAACCATTTCCCCCACAAGCCCCCCACCCCAATTCAAAATTTCTTTTCCTTAATTCTGTTTTTTTTTTAACCTTTGGATTTAAGTATCACTAAAGTGTGAAAAGCACACTCATCTTAAATGGACAGCTTAATCAGGACTGACTTTGTGGGAGGGAGATTGTGCAGGCACCAGTGCCCCATGCTCAGAAGGGCCTGCCCTGGGTTCAATTTTCTGCCAATGCCCTCTTGAAATTCGTTAATAACTTTTTTTTGAGGTACCTGGGGTCAGCGATTGAACCCAGGCCCTCATGTGTGGGAAGCCGGTGCTCAACCACTGAGCCACATTGGCTTCCCTGAGTTGGCTTTTTCGCTTGTTTGTTTTTGCTTGTTTTTGTTTTTTCAGGAGATACCTAGAACTGAACCCAGGACCTCCCGTGTGGGAAGCAGGTGCTCAACTGCTTGAGCCGCTTCTGCTCCCACGTTAATAATTTTGATCATGGGAGCCCGTGTGTTTATTTTGCACTGGACCTGCAAGTTATGTATATAACTTATATCAATAAATTATATAGCTACACCCATGTAACCACCTCCTTGATCAAGAAAAAGAACATTTCTGGAAAGTTCCCTCTTTTTTCTTCCCAGTCGGGAACTCCTAGAAAACAGGGCCATTCTGACTTCTATGACCATCGCCCACTTTTGCCTGTCCTTGAATGTTACATAAACGGAGCCACACTATGCATTTGTTTGTTTCTAGCTCCTTTGGTGTCACAGTATCCGGATGCTACATCCATGTTGTTGTGCGACTCAGTGGCCCTATCTTTATTGCTCTGCCATGTTCCATTATATGACTCCACCCCAATTTGTGGCTCTTTTCCCCTGCTGATGAGCATTTGGGTTGTTTTTGTTCTTGGCTTTAAGACTTAAGCTGCTAGGAACATTCGTGTCTCTGTCTTTTGATGGACATATGCCCTTGTTGCTCTGGAGTATGTCACTGCATCATAGATTAGGCTTGTTTGCATTAGTCGTATTTGCATCTTTTCATGAGGATTAGGGATATGTCTTTTATTTTATTTTATTTTACTTTTAAGGAGGTACCAGGGATTGATCCTGGGACCTTGCACATGGGCGGCAGGTGCTCAACCACTGAGCTACATCTGTTCCCCAGAGATATGTCATGCAGATATCAGGTAGGCTTTGGGATATAGAGATGATACCATCTCTCATTGAGCTGTGGGATCCAGCATTAGAACGTGTCTTTTCTCGTTCTGGTCTCTATGGATAAAAATTCCACCTTAACTGGACATCAAATTGCAAAACTAATTCTGCACCTTCCCCCACTTATCAAGAGCCATGGAGGCCAGGTTGACATAAACGCCTTCCAGGCTCTTGGCTGATCTTGCCGGTGTGTCCTGTTCACCATGCGGCTGGTGGCAAGCCTTAGACTCTGAGTCCAGCTGACAGGTGGGCATGTCGGCCCAAAGGTGAAAGCAGACCAGGTGTTTTCAGATTCACCCATTCGATGCTGGGGTCTGAGATTTTGGGGGTGGCACATCAGCAAAGAAAAACAGACTTGGTCCCAAAGGGAGTCACTGCTGGACCCCAAGAGCTGACTCAGAGCCGTCCGGGCCCAGGGAGCCGCGAGGACAGGCAGGCCAGAGAGCCAGCACCTCCCGCTGCGGTGAGAAATGGGCCGCGCTTCCAGGTCACGCTTCCAGGCCACGCTTCCACTTCTGCTTGTGCCTGTTGATGCATCATGGAGGCGGAGGGGGACACAGGGCACCTGCCCTGCCCTCTGCCAGGGGCTGAGCCCACAGGACGCAGGACATGACCTGGGTGGGAAGTGAGGTGCAAAGAGCGCCATAGCCTCTGGAGGCAGCAGTACCGGCTGTGAATCCCAGCTGGGAAGACTGCTGGTGACCTGGGGCAAGCTCACCTCCCCGCTGCAGAGCAAAGCATGGGGCTGAAGGGTGTGTGTCACCTTGGAAACTGACTGGCCTACCCGGAAGCCTGACTCCACTGCTTCACCGATTGCGTGGGTCGGTCATGTCACCAAACTGTGCCTCAGTTTACTCATCTGTAAAACAGTCCTAGTACTAGATCTCATGTCACAGAGTTGCTGATAGCATTCAAAAAGCTCATAAAGAGGCTGTTGAGTAGAGATCATTTTTCCTTATGAGAAACTCTCCTATTATAGTCTCCATGTATCCCTTCAAGTCTTTGAGGACGCATGTTCAGTGCTAGACATTGAAGGTGCAGCAGAGAGCAAGACATGCCCCCGCTCCTTACTATGCAACGCTGAAAACCAGAACACCTTTTAAGGTCAAGGAGGCTCCCTCGGCAAGAACCATGTTCCCTCTAACGCATCTTCACTGGTCCCAGAAGGCTCAGTGGAAATAAATACCCAAATGTGCCACCAACCAGAGGCTCTTGGGGGATCCTGAAAACAATATGGGGGAAAACTGAGCAAGGAAGAGAAGGGCAGGATGCACACCCAAGACTTGCAAATCAGCAGTCGTGAACCAGCTCCAGCGGCTGCTGAAGAGGGAGAGAGCCAGTCGACAGCTGGATACGCGTGACGACGGAACCATTGACGCACTAGCTCATTTTTCTCCCAGCAGCCGATGGAGCAGTCACAGTAATCGCCCTTGTTTTGCAAAAAGAGAAGAGGGAGATTGACAGGGGATAGGTACCCAGCTAGTTGGTGGCAGAGCTAGTCCTCAAGCGTATTTGAGATCAGGCTCTAAGCTTACAGTCACTACACAAATGTGCCCTCATCCATCACCCAAATTTTTGGATCATCTGCTGCATTCTAGCCATTCAGGATCCAATGAGGAACGCAATATACACAAGCAAAGTTCGTGTTCTTCCTGAAGTGATTTCTATGAACATGGCCTGGAATATGATGAGCAAAAAAGAGCTATAACTGTCTTACCAAATTATTGTTCATTTCCTGAGGAGACCTTTCAATTTTGCCCTCAAGGGAAGTCCTCCAAATCTTGAGTGAACCACAAAACCTCTCAGGAAGAAATAGGAAGGTCGGTAGCCCCATGATTCTAAGATGATCCAGGGAGATAGTGAGAACCCACTGGAAGCCACTCGTGATCCAGCACCTGCCGTGCGCCCAAAGCTGGGCTGGCACTTTTTTTTCAACTGTTACCAGCTTAATGCCCACAGCAAGCCTACAAGGCATGTTTGCTTATTGTCCCCATTTTACAGATGAGGAAACTAAGCCCACAGAGTTAGTAGATGGAAAGCAGCACTGTGAAGAGTGGGGAAGATTATGCAGCCCTCAGCTTTCCTTCAGCCCAGCTCAAAGATAGACCCGATTTTAAGGGACCCAGAAAAGGGATAAACGTTTTGGATACATTATAAAATTATGAATACAAAATTGCTCTGGCCTTTCCCAGGACCTTGAAGGGAGTTTATGCACATGGGGGGCCGTGAAACTTGGGTTTCTTTCTACGAAGACCTGAGCAGAGTTGGCTGGCATTTATATTTGACCGAACTCCTTTCCTTGATGGAAATTTTCCTGCCCATATACTTAGCCAACAGGAGTGGTAGCTGCACATGCTTTCATAGCAGGCAAAAATGAAGTGGCGTTTTCGTTTTTTTTGTTTTTAGGAGGTATCAGAGATTGAACCCAGAACCTGGGAAGCAGGCGCTCAATCACTTGAGCTACATCTGCTCCCCTGGAGCTATGTTTTTGATCTTCTACCAGGGGTTAGGCCTGCATTAGCTCTTCATTTGTTAAGGGGCTTGATCGCATCATGGACCGATTTGCTGAATCTTGTATAAACAGGAAAACTGATGGCCTTCGCTCCTCGACTGGTCCAACTTTGTTTCTTGAAATATCAGAAGCAGTTTCCCGTGGAAGCCAAGAGATTAACTTTTGTTCTTGTTTTACAACTTTACGTGGTTCCTTACCCTTGTCAGTGGCTCTCTAGGCTGGCCTTCCTTTTCAGGTTTATGATGTTGTGCAAGATAAGAAAGGTGGCTCGCAGAAGGCAAAGGGACTTTGGAGTTGGGCAGGCCTGGAGGGATTCATTGCCAACCCGCTGCTTACTTGCTTTGGGGCCGGAGCATGTTCTCCCAGTTCTCAATGCTGACTTACGACCTTCCGAAGAGGTCACCATCTGCGCTAAGGAGCTGGGGCAGGTTTTCAGGTTCATGCTTCAAGTTGGCTAGCACTGAGCCCCTCCTTTAGTTAGGGGACAAAGGGGAGCCGTTGTGTCTGAACGTCTCTCCCTTTCATCACTTCCCAGCATCCTCAGCACACCTGGCTTTGGCCTCTATCTCACACCATGGGTGTTCCTCCCCATAGCGGGGGGGGGGGGCGGGGGGGGGGCCCGGGGGGGGCAGAGTCCTGTCACTTAGCTTCCTCCAAGTCCTCACTTGACCCAAGGTACCAGCCCCAGCCAATGGGCCAGGCCTTCCCCTTACAGCTCTCACCTTTGCTCCAATGTGACTTTAAGTTGGACCAGGTTTTGGGGACCCAGAGCTTCTAAAAATTTTGGATCCCTTACAAAATTATAAATACAAAACTGCTAGGGCCTTTTCTGGGACCTTGAAAGGAATCTATGCAAGTGGCAGATCCTGAAACTTAGGTTTCTTTAGCAAATCTACCCTGGACAGCATTTTATTCTAAAAAATTAAATGCGTGCTAGCACCAAATTATGCTCAGAATCATCCGGGCACAAAGGGGATTGAGCCATAAAATTGGATTGTCATGCTGCATTTATAGATAGCCTTTGCCCTCTTTGAGTATGGCTGCAGATTGAGAACCTTTGTAACCCATGCTTTTACCTGCACTGAGTCTATCAATGAAAAAAACAGATTTGCTAATCTGATTAGTAAAAGAAATAATGCAAGCATTTTTAATTGAGATATCTTTGATTATAAGTAAAAATGAATTTTTGTTCATTGACTTACTGGCCATTTCCTAACCTATAAAATTCTTTTACTATTTTTCCATGGTGACTTTGTATTTATTTTATTTGTGTATTTGTTCTTTATATGGTGTGGATATTAATCATCTAACCAGCAGTTTCATGAAGGAAGAGATTAGGAAAGATAATCAAGTTGTATAAAGGACAATTGGGGAATTTGTTTTGAAGTTACATTTAAATAGGAAGCATACCGTTTTACTTAGATTGTATTACAGATCAATAAAAATAGAACACTTTTCTAAGGTTGTTATTTGCATTTCATAAAAAATTGTGGATATTAGAGCAGAGAGAAAGTAGCATTGAGGGGGATTACTGGGATGCAGATTAACCATGCTCATCATATTTTGGGGTAATGTTTTCTTCCCATTTTGTTGCTTGCTGTAGATTTTAAAATTTTGTTAGGATCCTAAATGGGGGTTTTGGAAAGCAGATTTTTAAATGCAATAATTTAGCTCTTGCATTTTTCTTTACAAATTCTGCCATGGGCCAGGAAGAAATGCTGCCCAAATGACCAGATACCAGGGGTGTGAAATTTCCTTTGCAAGGCTTTTTTTTCTATAGACAACTTTCTGGAAGAAAAGGATCTGATGCAAATTCTTACTTTCCCAAAGTCCAGTCTGGTCGGGCTAGAGTCAGATTATCACAGCCCATTTCTTGATGGCTCACTCGCAGTCCCCATTTTATGAGGAACCGGGTTTCAAAGATCAGTCCACCCAGTATCGACTACTTTTCCAGCAGAGAGGAGGAAATAAGTTTTTCTTTAACCTAACGTGCCCTGTTGTTTTCGCCG
This sequence comes from Dasypus novemcinctus, assembly GCF_030445035.2. Taxonomy (NCBI): domain Eukaryota; kingdom Metazoa; phylum Chordata; class Mammalia; order Cingulata; family Dasypodidae; genus Dasypus; species Dasypus novemcinctus. The sequence goes on from NC_080690.1 coordinate 9,864,428, forward strand.
GGTCTGGTTCTCCAGGAAGAACAAGAACCAGAATGTAGGAAGTGAAACATGAGTTTAAAAAAGTCACAGAGGGAAAGGGGCAGATTTGGGGAGAAGGGAGAGAGGAGGATTGCACAACGGCCCCTTCCTGCTTCCGAGCTGTGGTTATGGGGAAAAGCTAGACAGACACCCTGAAGGCCGAGCCTGGTGGCACATCCAGGTGTGCCCTTAGCTCTAAACTCCCAGGCGACGCCAAACGGGTAGTTCGATGGCCTGGAAGAAAGCCAAGTCTAGGGCGGCAGCCCATTGGAGCAATGGAGGGGAGCGAGTCTTCAAAGGGCTTCGTTTTAATTACACTCTGAGTGGAGAATATTACTTTCATATCCCCTACCCCCGCTACCTGGGTTCACTCCCAAAACCTAATGGACTTATATTGGCCAAATGAAAGGCTCCCCATCACTCGTGACAACTTCCCATCACGACCTCCATTTGCTTTGTCTCCGTACAAGTGCCGGCTCGGCTCGAGGGATTTTAGACTCTGAAGAGAATTAGCTCCCTCTTGCCCTCCCATTTCATTAAGAAACTGGCAAGAGATCAAAAAAATTTTTTAAAAAGGAATGTGCTCCCCGCCAGGGCCCCGAGCTCATGATTTCTACAGCCCGGAAGAGCCTGCAGGGGTGTGGAATTCTCTCCTTTTGCCTCTGTTTTCCTCCCCAGCACAGCCCGAGTTGCCCCAAATGCTTCAGATTGCATTTCCCGGTTTGGAGGCTGTTCTAAAACCAAAATGTTACTTTTTAACAAAGCCTCGAATTTTCACCCATTTGCACAGGTAAATAATGAAGACCATGGTGTGGGCCAGGTAGTGCCCCCTGAAAATTAGTAGAAGAAAGAGGCTGTCAGGGGGCGCAATACAGATTAGGCACCTACTGTCTGCCAGGTGCCAATCATGTCATAGGCACTTTCTTGATGCATGCTTGTTGAATGAACGACCCCACGGTGATTAAAGGATACAGGCACTTTGCAACTTTCCTTATTCCATGTAATCCGTACAAGAACTCAGGGAGTTCAGTACTCTCATCCCCATTCCACAGAGAAGGTGGCTGAGGCTCAGAAAGGAGGGTCAAGGATTTGCTCATATCCTCATACCTTAAGGAAACCACAAAGCTAAGGTTTGCATCTAAGTCTGATTGCCCCGTAACAGGCTTTTATGGTGAGCAAATGAGATGATGGAGAGCCCTCAGCAAAGGCCCGTGCGTGTGAGCGAGTGCTATGGCCAGGGCTCCTGTTCCTGTGATCGAGCTCTAGTTTCCTCCTCTACAAAATGGGATTTTAAGGGACCCCCTCAGGGACCGGTTGTGAAGATGAAAAGAGATAAAACAGACAAGGCTCCTGGCACAGTGCATGAGACAGTGCAAGACTCAATAAGCGATGCTCTTATGGTGAACAAAAATGGGTATCGTTTTGATAGAAAGAGAAATAACTCTTCATCACAGCTGGGAAAATTCTGTTTGCACATTAATTACTTCTGGGCAGGGCTGGGTGAAGCCGCCTCGCCTAAGCAGGCTGGGGCATCAGGGGACCTGGGTCCTGCTTCTAGCTTTGCGAAAGGCTCGTGTGACCTTGTCAAACAGAAACCTCAAGGCTTTGTCCCTGCGTGGGCATAGCCACTCCTGACCCATCGGCCCCCAAGAGAAGACACACGGAGAAAATAGCTACATTGAGGAGGAAAAAGGCCTTTAACAATCAAGAGGCTGCTCGCTCATTAAAAAATGTCTTAAGAAATGTCACTGTGGGAGAGGTATCTGGAAAATGGGAATATTTACGAGTTGAGTGCTTGTTCTGTGCCCTCCACCTCAGGTTCTGTTGAAATGGTCTCCCCACCCCAAGTCCTTCTTCAGAAAATGATCATTTAAAAACCCCTTAGAATTTAAAGATTCGATCACCAGTCTCCTGCTGAACACCCACAGGGCTTGCCCATCACCCTTCAAGTCATCTCCCACGCGCTGGGACGGTTCTGCACACAGATTCTGGAGTTAGTCTGTTAAGTTCAAACCCTTAGCTGCCACTTATGTTTACACTGAATTGCCTTGAGCAAGTTACTCTGAGCCTCAGTTTCCCCAACTGCAAAATAAGGATGATGACAATAGTATGTACTTACCTCGTCGGGTTGTCAGGATGCATAAGAGGGAGATTGTAAGTAATGCACTGAACACAGTGTCCTCTAAGTGCTATGTAAAAGCCAGCTGTTTTTATTTTTATTATTGGTACAAGGCCAAATCTCATCCAGCCCCAGCCCTTCATCCTATTACAGCTGAGAAGGATCCTCACACTTGCCCGTGATGCTCCAACCACACCGACCTTCTGACCATTTTCGTAAGACACAGCAAGTGCTTGTTCCTTGGGGAATTTTACATATCCTGTTCCCTCTACCTAGAAAACTTTTCCCTGCGTCTGTTGTCTTGTTTAACTAAGACCCCCTCAGAGAGGTTTCCTTGACCCCAGGAGTAAGACCTCCATAATTTCCTGCACTCTGTTGATTTCTTTTCGTTTCTGCCACAATGCACAGTTAATGTATTTTCTTATTCACTTGTTTTTCATTTGTGGTCCTAATTAGCCCATAAATTGCATGTAGGCCAGAGCTGTATCTATATTGTTTATCATTTACACTCTTTGCCTAATGGTTAAAAATACAGATAATGGGGCTGGACATTCATGAGTTCATTTTCCAGCCATATAACCTTGGACAAGTTACTAAATATCTCTGTGACTCAGTTTCCTCATCTCTAAAGTGGAATAATACATTTGTAGAATCTAACACATAGTAAGCATTTCATAAAAACTCAGTATTGCTATTACTATTCTAGACTATATTGGATATTCTTTTCTGAAAATCCTTTGGAGTGTCAAAAAGGAAAAGCAGAGCACCCATACCTGCACACACACTAAACACATCCCTTTCATGAAACTTGGCTAGTCATGAAAGCGTAGCAGGATGCACCAGTCAACTTTTGCCAGTTACTGCTGCTATAACAAACATCCCCCAAGACTTGATGGCTAACAGCAAAGGCTTATGTATCCTACATATTACATGTCAGCAGCTGAATGGTAGCTGTGGCTCTGTCTCTCAGTCTTCTTCATCCCAAGGTTTAGGCTGAAAGAACACCCTTATTTAGAGCACACCATACTTACAGAAAAAGAGCGCAAGAGTAGAACCATGAATTAACTGCCAAAGATTTTGCCTGGATGTGGCATGTGATGGTTAAATTCATGTGTTAACTGGACTAGGTTATGGTGACCAACTGTTAGGTCAGGCAAGCAGCAGCCTGATTGCTACCGGGAGGGTATTTCAAGGATTTAAATCAATCAGTTGACTGCATCTATGGCTGATTATGATAACCATCAACAAAGGTTATTGCTTTCAGCAACAAAAGAAGTCTCAACTAATTAGTTAAAGGTCTTAAGGGGAGAACTGATGATCTCAGCAGTCAGAAAGAAGAAGTTCCATCTTTCCTTCAGTCAGCCAGCTTCTCCTGGGGAATTCATCAAAACTGTCATCGGAGTTCCCAACTTGTGGCCTGCCCTATGGAATTTGGACTTGTCAACCCCCATAGTCCACATGATCCAAGCCGTATAAACCTCATAATACTTACACACACTCACACATGCACATACACACTTACGTATCCTGTCAATTCTGTTTCCCTGGAGAACCTTGACTAATGCATGGCACATAGCACTCCTGCTCACTTCCCATTGGTGAAAGTAAGTTGCATGACAAAGCCGGTCAAGAGCAGGCATGGACAAGTCTATTCTTTCAACAGGGAGGCTCGGGAAGTCACATGTTTACAGTTGGGATCATGGGGGCCTGTTTTAGAGAGAGAAAGAAATCCTTAAGGATCATAACACAGTCTACCAAATAGACTCTTTCCAGCTGTGCTCCGAACCCTGTGTTTCTATGCCTAAGCCTAAGATTACATTCGGTCTGTTGTCAGTGGCCTGGCATTGGCTCCTTGAGTTTTTGCACCAACTGCTATTTACCCAAGGCTTCCTATTCTGTGCATGTGACATTGATTTTTCTGAACCAAGGCCAGGGCCTTTGCATTTATTCCTGTTCAACTTCCTCTTGTGAGTTTGGGTCAACGTTCCAACTGGAGAGTTTCCTGAGCCTTAGCTGTGTATATAAGGTGCGTGGCCTGTGCCAATTTGATAAGCGTGCCTCCTAGGCCTTCATCCAAGGCCTTTAATGAGACATGGCTGCCCCCTGTAAGCCCTGTGGCCCACCACTAGAGACCAGCTTCCAGAAGGATAGACATCCGGTAGGCCATAGCATTCGTTGGCAGATTTTGGTGCACAACAGGATAGCCTCGCAAGTCTTGGGGGTTCCATCCCCAAAGATGCTGCTTCAGTGAGTCTAGGATAGGACCTGGAAATCAGCAATTTAAACACACATTCCCAGGGGTTGGTGATAGGGTAGTGACTTGAGAAATAGTGATTTCTTCTCTCTGGGGAGACCTATAATCTCATCCAACCACAGGACTTTATCTTGTCTATGAAAAATCAGAATCCATATAAACAGTTTGCTGAAGTCCACACGCCTGATAGCTGTGGCATGTCCCAAGTTTACCAATGAGCATATCAGAGTCATCTACGGAACTTTTTAAATCATCAGTACCTAGACTCATCCCAGACCCATTAAATCACAACCTCTAAATGTGGGGCCAGTCACCAGACTTTTAAAAAATGCTTTCCAGAAGATTCTGTTGCGTAGCCAGGGTGGAGACTCTTCAGTCATGGAATAAAGTGCTCGTGAGCACTTACTGTATCACAGCAAACACAAGCTGGCTCTGAAAACCACCATTTCTTTCTAAGTGCTGACAAACTGACTTTTATATGGGCCACTCTCTAGGTATTCCACATCAAAATCAAGCTTAGCCCTTCTGGAATCCTTCTGCTTTTGTCTCTTTCGAAAATCTACACATTTCCCAGGCAGGGGCTCCCAGACACTAACTACCCTTTTTCCCAGGTTTGCCTCAAAAACTACTGATAGGGGAGTAGATGTAGCTCAGTGGTTGAGTGCTTGCTTCCCAAGTACAAGGTTCTGGGTTCAATCTCTGGTACCATCTGAAAAAAAAAAACATTGATGATGCACCTGCACAATTTCTTAGCCCCTCGTTCAGGTGCCAGCAAACCCTAGCCCCATTGGCCAAACCCAGCCTCCACCTTTATCTGTAAAGTTTCCCTGGAACACAGCCACGACCATGCCTTTCGAATTGTCTGTCGCTGCTTCCGCGCTAAGATGGCAGCTTTGAGTGGTTGTGAGAGAGATATGAAGGTTCACAAAGACAAAAATATTTTCTGTCTTTACAGTAAAAGCTTGCTGACCCCTGCCCTAGTTCAGTGTCTTTAAAACTAATTTAGAATGTCGAAAATCTAACGTCACGATCATTTCTGTTGAAACGTATAAAATGTTGCTATATCCAAAAGAAATTCATTAAATATAAATGTTGTGCTAAATCAGATATCTTAGATATATTTATAGTACAGATTTTAAGAAGCTGCAATTTGGGGTGGAAAAAAATGTTAGGTTGGGGGAAAAAACAACCTGTCATCAACAATTTTGCATAGTGGATTGGGCGAAACATCTTAAATCACATTTGTTCAGCTCCAACGGTGTGCCAGGAACCGTGATAAATACTTTCGCTCGTGTCAATGCATTTAATCCTCACCACGTCCTTATGAGGCTGATACTGTTATTCTCTCTACAGGGGTCATAAACTCTGGAAACAAAGGGAATATACATCATCTCATCAAGGACATCCTCAGTCTATAAAAAATATATATAGTATCTTTGTCTCCAGACTTTATGGATAAGGCTGTATTTTGCAGATTAAAAAGTGAGTTTGAAATAGATCAAGTGGTTCCCCCAAAGTGGTGCAACCGGTTAAGTGGTGGAGGCAGGGGTCAGAATCAAGGGTCAGGTGGGGTTAACCTTTTGGCTTCATTGTGTCTTCCTGTTCAACCTCCTGGGGTATCAGCATGCCGCGGGGCCAGAGCGATGGCTCGCGGTAAGGCCTCGCTCTGAAGACAGGAATCGGTTTTGCCTAGACTGGAACTCTCTACAACTTTCACATACCATGGTCTGTGGTTCCTCCCCAGTCCTGTTTGTCCTGCTCATTCCCTTTGATGGATGAGACAAAAGCACAGGAAGAGTTGAGACTTCCTGCCTTCTCGCTGTCTCCTTTTAACTTTACCTGGCAGCCTCACACAGTGCGCTTCGAGCTTGCATCCTTTCTGGTTCTTACCAGAACCTCAAAACCTGTGTGTGTAGAAGTGTGTATGCATATACATGTCTGTCCATATGTGTCAGAATATGTTTTGTATACGTGTGTGTGTTCCTTAACAGAAACAGACCTTGGGAGACAGTCCAACCTTGGTCTGTCTAATCCTGCGTCCCACTCACTAGCTGTGGGGTCCTGGGTCAGTTACTGCCTCATTCTGAGCTTCAGGTGCCTCCTTGTGAAGAGGGGCTTGGAATGAGAATGCCTGATGAGACAGCAATTGAAAGCAATGATGTTAGCCCTGTACCTGCCAGGATGGGGCCCATGATGATGCCTGATGCTGGGATGGTTATTTTCCAGAATTTATCCCAGGCTTCTGTCTTCCCAAATCAAGTTTCCATGTTTTGCACACTTGGGGGGCATGCGCCTCTCTAGTGGGTTGAATGGTGGCCCCCAAAACAGATATGTCCTTTGGGACCTGTGAACGTGCTCTTATTCGGAGAAAGAGTCTTTGCAGATGGAATGAAGTTAAGGATCTCCTGATGAGCTCATCCTGGATTTGGGTGGGCCCTGAATCCAATGACAAGTCCTTAGAAGACAAGAGAAGGACCGAAGACACAGAAGCGGAGCTGGTGTCAAGGTGGCGGCCAAGACTGGAGAGAAGTGAGGCCAAGGATGGTCCAAGGCTGGCCAACAACCCCAGAAGCTGGGAGAAGCAGTGGGGGTGCTCCACTGGAGGCTTGGAAGGGCACGTGTCCTGCAGACTTCTTCATAGTGGACTTCCGGCCTCCAGAACTGGGGGAAAGTACACTTCTAGTCTTTGAAGCTACCACATTTGTGGCCATTTGTCACAGCAGCCACAGGAAACTCATACAGTCTCCTTCCATCTCCCCTTGGTGTCTGCTTTCCTTTGGGCATGTCCAATGGCCCCTGGGCATCTTCAGCTTTCTCTGGAGGCAGCTGGGGTCCTGCACGGAGCTCCACACTGGACTTTGCACCCAGACTCCACTGCTTTCCCTGGTCTTTCTGGCCCAATTTAACTTCCCCAAGTCTCTGTTTCTTAATTCTTCTTATCACTGTTGTAATGATCCTAATATTAACAGCAATATCAATAGCGTCATTTGTTGTGTGCTGATGATAGCCAGGCACTCTTCTAAATGCTTCCTGTCACTCAATCCTCACAATAACCCTATGAATGTGCACCACTACTGCCCACAGTTTGCAGATTAGGAAACTGAGGCTTATAGAGTTTAACTTGTCCAAAGTCGTATAAATGCTTAATTCACATACTCATGGTTTAAGCTAATCTCTATTGGGTAATACTATGTGTAAACACTGGAGATACAGAAGACAATACCTCTCCCCTAGTAGAACTTACCTTGTAATTAGGGAGACACAACCATTTTTGGAAGGTTCGGAGCATTCTATATGCCTATAGCAAGTACTCAATTAATTTGTCTGCCTGCTGCTTTGTGATTCTCTGGTGGAAAATAAAGGGAATGGGGGAGACTTAGCAGCTGCAAGTGGCCATGGTCACTTTCTCCCAGGCTCCTGTCACTTCTGCTTCACCAGTGGTTCCCTCTCCAGGCCTGCAGTTGAGAGTGGCAGTTCCCCTCCTTACTTCCTCACCCCCTGGAAATCCCTACCCTCAGCATCCCGCCATGATCAGGTGCCCTGAGAAGAGCAGAGCCAGCCTCCCAGGAGAGGTGCAGGCAGTTGTGAAGCACCCGAGAGCCCACCCTTTACTGCTGTGTCCTCTGCCTAATGCAAAGTGTGATCCCTGAGCCCAGGTGTGCCCTTCCACAGTGCCAGCTGGAACACCTGAATTTCCAAGGTCAGGCTTCTTCTTTTCTCCCTCTTTCAACTTTGCTCACATTTTCTTCCCGGATCTTCCAAACTCAGATTTATCCTTCATTAGTATTTTTACCTTTTAAAAAATTTTGCAGCTGTAGACACATTTTGTGTGGAAAATAGCACAGGTTTAAAAAAACAAAACAAAACAAAAACCTCCTAATAATCCCACCTGCTATGCTGCATTCCAACCCCTGGACACACAAGGTCACCTGAGCTCTCCGGGGCTTCTGCAGGGGCCTCTTAACGAGTCTCCCTGCAGCCACCCAGTGCCACCCCCGTCCCCTTCCAACTGTACCCTGGAGTCAGACTGACTTTCCAAAATGGAAATCTAATCCAGTTACCACCACCCCTAGAACTCCTCCAAGGCCGGTGCAGTCCCACAAGCCTGACCGTAGGGCCAATTCCCTGTCCTTCTCCCACTGGTCACTCACCTCTGGGGTGTGCACACCCAGCTGTGACCTTGAAGTCCTTGAACCTGGAGATCGTTCCCAATCTCCAACACATCTACGGCTGCAGGTAGGCTCTGTCCCCTTTTGTTGACCTTGACGCCATGTAATCCTACATTTATTACTGGGATTCCTTACCTGTCTCCCCAGAAGACAGGAAGGTCTGTTTCTGCTCACCCTGTTACCCCAGCACCCAGCACAATGCCTGGCTCCTTGGAGGTATTTCTTCCCTTTTTGTGCTCTCTGTCTCTTGCTTTTTAATCTTCAGCAAGCAAACCCTGGGCACCTCCCTTTATTGTCTTTCTCTGCAGCAAACATATCATTCTCCTAGGATCTCAAGCATAATCCAGAAAAGTAAATTCTCTTCTTTGACCCCACTGCAGGGTCACTCATTCACTTTCTACCTTGTCCCCTTGGGGACCTTCAAAGTGGCTGGTCTGAAGCACCAATACCCTTCTTAGAAACTCTCAAGAATGCCATAAGTCATGAAAGCAAAGGATGCAGTTCCCAATCGTGATGTTCAAGGTCAGTTTCGCCCTGGATCTTGCCTTGTGCTATGCTGCTCTCCTTTACTACCCACTCCCCCATCCCCACCCCCACCCCACTGAGCAGTCCTCTGTTCTTTCCTGATTCTCTGCCTTCAGGTATGCCCTTCCCTCTGCCAAAATACCCTTTCCTTCCCTGCCTCAGCTTCTCCAGCTCCTCCTCATCCCTCCACACGTTGCTTGCTCTCGGTGAAGCTTTTCCTCGCTCGCCTCCTTCTCTCCAGCCCCTGCTCCTGTAGGTCTTGTCCTCTCTTCCTCTGGAGAAAAATGCAAGGTGCAATATTTGGGACATGCTTAGGCTAAAACAGCATTCACGGTGTATTTGAAATCCAAATTTAACTGGGCATCCTGTATTTGTCTTCCCTAAATCTGGCAACTCTAGCCACGTCCCTTACTGAGTTTGCCATGAATTCCATCCACCCTGAGGCCCCCAAAGACTGCGTGCCCTGGATTTCCGCAGCACCTCCAACCCTGTGGAGAACTCCAGGAGGGCAGGCACGGAGGCTGGCCACTGCCACGTAGGTGCTGCTGTATGCCTGGCGTTGGACAGCTACTTGATGCTGCACTTACTAAACAGATGAATGAGAATAATGCCAATAACTGCCACCCGATGGGGAGGCAAGCTTCCCGTTAGAGGTCTGGCTTTGGCGTCAGTCACCCGGGTTCAAATCCCACCCCCTTCCCTTATTAGACAGTAATCCCGGGCATTCTACCTCACTTTGCTCATCTTTAGAAGGGCCTAGAAACAGCACCTTCTGCACAGAACTCTTGTGAGCCTTCAGTGGGATGGTCTACATCTAAAACCCTTAGCAGAGTGCTTAGCAAATTCTCTATAGATGTCACCCATTATTATTAAGTGCCAAGTCCTGCCAGCCCCTGCAAGAGTATCAAACCGCTTAATGCTCGCGAATCTCCGTGGGATAAGCGTTCAAGTTCCTATTTTCCCATGATGCACCTGAAGCTTGGAAACAGTAATTAATTTGCCCAAGGTCACACTGCTAGTGGAGGGACTGAGGGTGCAGTCCAAAGTCTGTGCGCTTCTTCAGGAGACCAGCTTGAGTGAGCAGCCCATGCCAGGCCTCAGGGTAGAAGGAAGGAGTTCCTCCAGGCTCCACAGGTGCAGCCACCCTGCAAAGCTTGTACCTGCCCGCTCCTTGAGGAGTGGACAGCCACTGAACTGTCATAACCAGTCGCCCCCCACTCCTGTCTTGGAGAGCGTAGCAGGTCTGGTAGCCAGGGCACAGCCATCCAAAGATCGAAGGAAATTCTCTCTTCCATTTCAGGGGGCCCAGTGTCTCCTTGCGTGGCATTTAGCAGAAAAGGAACTGCTTCTTACTCTTCTCTTGTGCCTCTACAATCTGTTCTCCCAAGAGCAGCCACGATGTTACTTTTTTAAAAAATCAGAAAAAGGCCGCTCCCTGCGAAACCCAATCAACCGCTTCCATTGTGCCTCAAACCCGAGGTCAGGCAGGCCCCCGGGCACCTGGCTCCAGCCTCCTCCAAGCCTTCTGGGCCACCCTTTTTCCAAACCTGAGACTCTCCAGGGAGCTTTTAAAATGGCCTGGGGAGCTATGTTTTTAAATGTCCTCCTTGGTACTCAAGCTTCAGCTAAAACCCTACCTCAGCAGAGAGTCCATGGCCACCCCCTCTCTAACAAAGCGTGGACCCCCAGGCCCTCGGGGCTTCCCTGCCTCATCCTCCACCTGAAATGATGAGTTTCCTGTATTTCTCCACAAGGTCACTGCATCTCTCCCTCATTAGGACAGAACCTCCACGAGGGCAGACACTTATGCGGCTTTTCCGCTTGATACACAGTTCGCCCTGAGCCTTTGACCGCCAGCATGTCTTAGCTGCTCAGTAAATGGCTACTGGAGGAAGGGATGAGTGAATACATAAATTAAGGGATAGGGAAGCAGACTTGGCCCAGTGGTTGGGGCCTCCGTCTACCACATGGGAGGTCTGCAGTTCAAACCCCGGACCTCCTTGACCCGTGTGGAGCTGGCCCATGTGCAGTGCTGACGCACACCAAGGAGTGCCGTGCCACGCAGGGGTGTCCCCACGTAGGGGAGCCCCAACCGCAAGGAGTACGCCCCGTAAGGAGAGCTGCCCAGCGTGAAAGCAAGTACAGCCTGCCCAGGAATGGTGCTGCACACACGGAGAGCTGACACACAAGATGATGCAACAAAAAAGAAACACAGACAATAACAGAAGTGGACAAAGAAAAACACACAGCAAATAGACACAGAGAACAGACAACTGGGGTGGGGGGGAAGGGGAGAAAAATAAAATAAAATCTTTAAAAATAAATTAATTAATCAATTAAAGGAAAAATGGGCAAATTGGTACTTCAAGAGCAATAAGGAGAATGCCAAGAACCCCACCTACTTGTTTTAAAATGCATGATTATTGCCCCAGCCCCCTACACCTGTCTCGTATGTTAAAGGCATCATTTTCTAGTAATATGCACGCATGATCATCTTCACAAGCAGTTGTGCTCTGCAAAGGGCACTAAGGTCAGCATTAATTTAATATGCCATCTAACATGCGGTTTTTCAACCTGCTGCATTATAAAGAAGCATTGTACGTATTTTTTTTTCTTACAAATGGTCTAAGGCATTGATCCATAGAACTTCTAAAGTTTACCTCAATTAGAAATAGTTTCAGATAAAGATCAAATTAAATAAGTTCTCCCCCCCTTAAAGTTCATCTTAATTAGCCATTGTTTCTCTCTCAGAGGCTTAGTAGAGACATAGAAGAATTAGAGGGGGACCCCAAGGTAGCATTGCCACCTGGTACAACCCCCGTTTCCACCTGGCTTCTCAGAGCCTGCAGGGCATTGAGAGAAAACACCCCTGCTAAACAGAGAATGAATCCAGGAGAGCGAAAATCTATGACTCATCACATAAATGAAGTGCCCAATTTTCCTGGGAAGAGCTATTTATTTTGCCTCTTAGAATTTTTCCTTCCTGAGTTCCATCGGGCTTTCGCAGGTCAGATTTGGGACCACGTGCGTCGCTTGCTAGTTTGGCTGTTGACACCGGGGCAAGCAGGCTTGCTGTGTGCACGCGGCGATAGCTTTTCTCTTCTGACTCATAGATTTGACTCAGTAAAATAGGAGGGTCTTTCCAGCAGAGGCTGTGCTTTCTGGTGCCTGGAAAGCCCTTTCCCCTTTGTCACCTGTAGCCTCACGAGGATTTTGACACTTTGGGAATGGATGCAAACACTGTTAGGTGACGTGATGTGTTGCACAGAAAATTTTTAAGAGAGTTGTGAAACGGATGTATCCAATGAAAATGTAATGTTTAACTTACTCCTTCTGAGAAGAACTAGTGACTTTGTGTCAGGAGCTGTGGGCGGTTCATCATCCAGCAACGGAGATGACACCCCAGCTGACGTTTCAGGAGCTTCCCTTCTGGGGTGGGAGCAGGGGCAAGTCTGAGCTGATGAATCGATCCAGTGTGGTTTGAGGGCTGGGAGGAGGCTCCTCCGTGTTTGCATCTTCCCATCTCTGGGGAACCGAGAAGTGGGGGTGGCGGGGAAGACTCTAGAAATTGCCTGCATGTGTGGCAAGAGGGCTTGTATCCCTCTCCTCCAGGGAACCTTCCTGATGAGCGCAGGTCCAGCCAGGTACCGATTTGCTCTTCGTCACTTAGCATTTGACAGGATGACCCCATGAAGCAGAACTGCACCCTGCCCTGGGGACAGCAGCCTGGGATCAGGCACAAGGCCACGTTGACTCAACGTGGGAAGTGTTGTTCCTGAATGTCCACTTGTAACTGTCTTCTGCAGCTATTTGTGGAGTGCCCACTAAAGGGTCAGAACACATGGCCGTCATCTTAAAGCCTGGTTGGCCTTCTCCCAGCTGCCCCGCCTTGATTGCCATCCCTGTCACCTTTGCCTAACTCCTCCCTGGGCCCACGACCCCATGTGGTCTGGTTTTCCTTCCCCTCTCCAGCCCATACTCCAGCTCAGTGTTTCTCAACCTTTTCTTCATTATTGAGGTTCTTCTTCTAATCACTAACCTCCCCCCACCCCGCCCATGGCATTGGAATACCACAGATATCTGTATATCTGTTTGTGCTCTTGGGTGGGGTTGAGCTTTGGAGGGCCACAGCCCAATGTAGTAGCTAACATGTTTTCCAGCACAACAGCCGACCTGCTCCCCTTGGGGGTGCTATCGCCCCCGTTGAGGAGGCTGCTCTAGCAAGCCCAGCTCCCCCCCAGCCTTCCCAAGCCCACCACCTAGCCTTGCAGCACGGGGCACACCCACACGCTGCTCCCTCTGCTAAAAGGCTCTACCTGGCCTCTCCACGGCCTGAGCCCTGGGGGAGTTGGGGCTCTGCCTGCCTCCCCAGCTTTGCCCGTCTATTTTTACAGCCCTTGCCTGGAACTCTCTCCCCTACCTTCCACCAGTTTAACCCCCAACACATCCTCCAGCTTCCAGCTCAGAGAAACCTTGCCTGAACCTCCTTCCTGATTTTAGACAAGATATCTGCATTCCATCTTTTCCTAGAACCCTCAAAGCCCATCTGAGGGTGCACTCAGCTGCATGCTCAGGTGATATTCTCTCTCCCACAGACCTGAAAGTCCCATCAGGCAGGGGCCACATCTGTCCTCAGTAGCCCCAGTGCCTACAAAAGTGCAATTTCTGGCACATTATAGGTGCCCAAGACATATCTGGAGAATTACCGAATGAATGAATGAATGAGTTATAAAACATTCTTCCCTCAATTATCAGCTACCCTGAAAATAGAACTAAAGAAATGCATGACACTGTCATGTTAGAGGATCTTCCCATTTGCTCAGGGAAGATAATAGCAAATGAAGAAAGAATAAAAGAAAGAGAGCTACTACACAGACTGCAGGTTCTTGCTACCTGGAGGATGGGAGCTAGAATGTGCAGTCTGCTTGGAACTGGTGTCATGTGTGCAAGTCAGGGCTAGGGCTACACTGGCAACCCAGGCAAGAGGAATGTGGGCTGAAGATGGATAAGAAAGGTCCAAGTGGAAGAAGGAAAAGGAAAATGAAGTGTCTGCCTCCAACCCTGAGCCCTTCCCTCCGGGAGCTCAGGGATGGTGTTGGCTTTGCTCACTGTTGTACCTGGAGTAAAAAAGAACTTGTGGAAGGGAAGGAAGGAGAAAGGGAAAATGGTAGGAAGGAGGAAGTAAGGAAAGAAGGAGGGAGGGAAGGACGGAAGGGAGGGCAGGAAGGAAGGATCCGGGGCCTAAGGAAAGGGCTAGGTAACTCTAGGGTCCAGCTCTTATTTGCTGTACTATAATGCGTCTTCATTGCTCTCAAGTCTTAGCCTTCCCTGTTTGTTAAATAAGGTTAATAAACCTCCCCTAGTGGACATGAGAGTTTATGAAATGCATCATTTCAAGTGACTGCCACGTTGTTGGTGTTCAACAAATGTTAGCTTCTCCAACCTCAGTCCCCTCCCTTTAAGCAAATGACTCGGCATGAGTGACCAAGTGCTGCCGACTTCTTGGGTGCCCCCTGTGGGTGCTCTTTCCTCTGTCCCTAGCACTGGGGGTCTTCTGTGATGTGCATTAAATGCCCACAGGACCCCCAAGCCCTCATTTTCCAACCTCCCTCTAGTAAAATTCCTATTTCCTCTGGACATGACTCTTGGCAAGCTGAACAAGAGGGAAAAGGGTTTTACACTCAGGTGGGAGTGATTGATGGCAGCTTCTGGTGGTCCTTGGGTCAACTCTATTCTCTTAAAAGATGCATGAGCAATGCAAAGGAGGAATTGCTTATCCCATTTATCAAAAGTGGAAACTGAGACTCAGAGAAATAAAAATGACATCATGAATGGTGCAAGTTTTGGTACTGCAGCAGGGGTGTGTGTGTGTGTGTGTCTGTGTGTGTGAGAGAGAGAGAGAGAGAGAGAGAGAGGCAGCCTAGGCTGGCAGGGAGGCTTCACCAGTGACCTGCAGACCACACTGCGTGGGCAGCTGCCTTCTCCATTTGTGGGTGAATATGGGACTGCGGAGAGATGCCTCTAGAACATTGTACCGGCTCAAAGTTCTCTGGAAATGGAGTGTGGTGAGCTTGTCAGTACAATCTTCACTGTTTCGGTCATTTGCTATGTAAGGTCACCAGCAACTTCAAAGCCATTTCCACCATCAAATCAGGAGTGGAAAAAGCTAGTGGTGGGATGAGTCACGTTCTGACAGGCACCATGCTTTGAGGTCAAATTTGTACTCTGTTATCACCAAAATAAAGCCCGTGTTTGCATATTAAATCTATGCTTGCTGGTGACAACGCGTGAAAATGACACCTGATTCTCAGCTCTGAGCGTGAACTGATCCACAAGGCAACTCACACAAGATTTTCAGAATAGCAGGTGCTGTTCATGGGGCTACCACAGTTCCTGCAGAGTAGCAGGGATACCCCAGGGGCAGGCAGATGGGAGCAACGGGAATGTGTTTCCTCCAGGATCCATCGGATGGCTCGGGTCACAGCCTCCATCTTGGTAACTTAAGATTCCCCTTATTAATAAGAATTGATGTGGTAGAGAGGAAAGAACTTGGGCTTCGGAGTACGACTCTGGATTTTAATCCCAGCTCTCACTAGTTTAGGACCTCTCTGACCCTCAGTTTTTTCATTTAGAGGGGCAAAATACCACCCAACTAGGAGTGTTATAGCAGAGTGGTTAAAAAAAATAGGTTCTAGAGTCAGACCAAACTGGATTTGAAATCCAGATTTACCACAACAGTATTATAAACTTGAAAAGCCTCCTTACCCAAGACCAGCCTCAATTTCCCCATCTGTAAAATGGATGGATTCAACAATAGCACACCTTTAAAGTGTTAAATAAGTGTGTGGCACCTATTACCTGCTCAGTTATGTTAGCTCCCATTAGTAGTAGAAGCAATAAGAGTGTAAATATGTTATAACTCTTTTTGTGACTATTTTTAATAAATAGCCTGTCTTAGGAATAGACAGGTATAAACGTTTTATAATGAAAATAGTAGTAGTTTCAACCCTCCACCCACCCACCCACCCAAATCTTTATTGCCCTTCATTGGCTTTATTTTCCTTCCTGCACTTATCTCTGGTGGGTTCTGTGGCTATTTATATGTTATTGGCTAGTTCTTCACACTAGAAGTAAGCTCCATGAGGCTAGGGGCTTTGTTTTGCTTAGTCCTATATCCTCAGATTCTAGTACAGTGCCTGGCACATAGCAGATGCTCAATAAATACTTGTTGAATGAATAATACAGTATACACAGCAGGTCTAGTACCAGTGTGTGGCACATAGCAAGTACTCCAATCTATATTAATCCCATGTCACAGTACAGAAGAGGAATAAATGAAGAATCTGATTTTGCCTTCTCTTTGCCATTCCAAAAATCAAGTCCTCAAGTGACTGAACTAGAAAACCTGAGTTTCCCACAGGAACTTGCTCTGCATATTTCAAAGTAAGGATTATGTCCTGCTTCCTTCTGGGAAGGGGTGAAGAGGTATGTCATGTACTGATCTGCACCTCTGAGTCTCCCCATCAATTTGTCGAGGCCTTTACACAATGACAAAGCCAAGTCCATGGGGACTTTCGAATCAATGCATTGGTGATCCTCCAGGGAAACCAGCTGACATCCAATCTAGCAACTAAGATGCCTGAATTAGCTCCAGAGTAATTTGCCAATCAGGAGCCACCTTGGTAATGAAACTTGGGAATCTGCCATCATTTTAGGAAGTCCATCCTCTTATCTCCTCTATGCTCCTTTTTCTGTCACCCCCTCCCTAGGTGAAATGGGGAGGCATTAGAGGAAAATGGAATCTGACGTCTGATAAACAGAGGTCTTGCCAGGTACCTTCCCGCGAACCATCTCAAGCCCAGAGTTCTCTCTCAATGTCACAGCCTCTAGGCCTTTCAGCCTTTGGACCCAGCCTCGGAAAGAGGTCATACAGGTAGCAAAGTGGCCAGCACTAAAGGGACATTGGAAGAGAGGTGTCTAAGATAAGGAAACTCCCCCAAATGAGCAGCTACTCCAGGAAGGCTGGAAGTTTTGGAGGCATTTAGCCCTAATAGTCCATATTTCCTCAGTTCAAACATGGCTTTGAGTGTAAGACGTGCCACTGATTTAATAACAGTTCCCCAGGAGCAAAAATGAAGAAGAAACCCGACCATGGGAAAAAGTCACACGCACATCAGTTTTAAGCGGCATCCCCCTTTCAGAAAGGTTAAAATGTGAAGTGCACAGGCATTCGAATCAAAGAACTCTGGTAACGACTGCCACCATTTAAGGAGGGCTGCTAGTGGCAGCTGCGAGGCTTTCCCTGGTGACTCCTTTTTCTGTCCTCTAATGGAACCCCTGAGAATGTTAGGTTATGCTAGATCTCCCTATGAAGAGGCAGGCTCAGAGGGTTTGTGTAACTTGCCTAGACTAGAAGGGGCACTTGAACCCATCGTGTCTGCCTGACTGCAAAGCTGGACCGCTGGTATCCACTGGGCTGAAAGCCCAGGGGTCCTCTCTTCCCCATCTGCAGGTTGAGTGAAAGAGAAAAGGGTTCCCAAGCCTGGGGTTTGGGCTTCTGCAGAAACAGGACTGAAACCAGGAGTCCTCGTCCAAGGCATTAGAAAATACTAAAAGCAAAGGAGCAAGAAAAACTGAAAATCAAGATGCCCACAAATGTAGCCCTAACCAAGGAAGGCAGAGACAGGTGTCTGACTCCTGGGATTCAGAGTAAATGAGAAAATAGTGAAAATAATAGAGGATGTTAGGGTGTGGGTGGAGTTCTGATCAAAGACCCTTTGAAACCTGGGGGTCATTTTACAATTTCACAGTGCGCGGTGATGCCTGGGCAGCTTAACATCATGGAACCCGGGGATTCCCAGCCTTTGATGGTACAGAGAGGCCGTTTTCCAGCCTTGACCCCTACTCCCTTTCCACCCTGCCTTTCTCAACTGACAGTCCCAGAAAAATACTTGGGCTTCTGGTTCCCATTCTGGAACATTCTTTCCTCCCTCTTCCTGCTGTGCAGAGAAAATTGGTAATTGCAATTGACAAATGATAATGTTGGCACGCCCTCCCCTTTCTCAACTTTCATTTATTGAGTCCTTACTATATGCCATGTACCCACTAACTACTTTCCAACTATTGTTGTATTCAGTCTTCATAACAAATTTGTGAAATGGGAATAATTATTTCCTCATACAGATGAAGGAACTGAGGCTCAGAAGTTCAGTCGCAAGCTCTGACTCTAAACGGTGATTTTCACGGCATGCCACTCCCCCCCCACCCCCACCCCTGGACAAATGATGCCAGATGACAGATATCTTCAGGCTTCTTTGCGATCCCAAATAGCCAAACATAAAACAGACCTTTGCCCAGTTGCAAAAAGTAAACTTGCAAAGAAGCCTGTCTTACATGTAGGCCAGACAATCTGACTCATCAAATCCCCTTATCACCGATGCAGTGGGGAGATAAGGGAAGGTATGTTTTCTTCCTAGAGAGACAGGCACCAAGACAGGCCCAGCGATTAGATATGAAGGTAGTGGCTCATTGGGTTGCAGAATAATTGCCACGTTCTCCTGACCTTGATAACTGAGATGTTGCCTTTAGAGACTCTCCGACTTATCCGGCATTGGCCTGCAACTGTAGGATTTAGAAGGAAAGGGTTTCTGCCTCTCTGGCAAGGCTTGTGGAAATTCAAACAAAATAGCAAGCGGGCGTTTTGGAATTGGGGTGGAGCTGCATCAGGGAAAACATGGGGGAGAAAAGGAAGGGTGCTGAGCCTGCCCAGGTGAAATGGGTATAAAGAGTTTAGCAAATCAAATCAAACCAGGCACCATAAAGGGTAGGCAGTATGGTTTTTATTTCACATACCTTTTCTTCTTTAATGCTCAGAGCATTAAATGTGGGGGTGATTAGCTCTGTTTTGCAAATGTGTGGCCCTTAGTTCCTTATACATAGAAAAGTCTGGAGAGGTGCCTGTGAAGTTGGATTGGTGGTAGAGGGATATCACGCTGTGCTTTACATAGAGTTGATGTGTAATTTTTACAACAAATATTACTTTTGCAACAAGATGGAAGAGGGGGAGGAGGAGAAAGGGTGAGAAAGGAGAGGAAAGAAGGGGGAAAAACAGGATTCAGACAAGGTCATTCAGCCAGATGGGAGGGTCAGGACTTCCCCAGTGACTCCCACCCCAAGTCCATTTTCTCCCCTCCATCCTGCCTCACTCCTGTGGGGAGTCAGGTGCTGAGAGGTGATAACCAAGACCATCTCGTGGGACCACAGGCCTGTGGCGGTCTCAGGGCAGTGCTCGCTCTTTCCCTCACGCCCACGGAAACTCCCGCCTCTTGCAGGATGTCGCCGTAGCTCAGTGGCCCGGGACTTGGCAGGCATGGCATCAGGCTGAGACAGGAGAAACTGCCTGCAGAGCTGCGGGAGAGCTTCTAAGCTGTGAAATTGAGTCCCTGGAATGAAACGGCACCCGTTTCTGGACAGAGACGGGACTGCAGAGGGCAGTTCTCCTTGGCCACCCCGGGCGTGGCTGCCCCTCTCTCCTCTGAGCTGAACACCCCCTCCCAGCACCCTGTCTCCTCCAGAAGGCTGGTGTGATAGCAGTGAAGAGGAGACACAAAAGGCCATTTCTGAAAATTAAAACAACATCACATAAAAGCACCCCCAAGCAGGTTCTGTGAAAATGGCGGTCCCCTGGACATTTCAAGCAATACAGGAAAACTCACATTACCCCCAAAGGATCACGGAAAAGTCTGCCTGACACACACTTTCCGTTGCAAACAAGAAGGAGGAAGAGGTCAATGTCTGCATGTCATTCTTGGGGTCCCAAAGTGCAAACTAAAGCTAGTTTGGAGGAAAAAATAGAGGAAAGAAAAAAACACGGAAGGAGTGGGAAGCTATTTGGACAGGGGCATTTTTCCTTTCTCTCTTGTTTAATGCAGCTTAAAGCCAAGAGAGCGCTGGGCCAGGAGAACACAGGGGAAGGGACCTAGGGGCAAATGCAGGTTCAGGGCCCCATAAGACTCCCCTGGGCCAGAGGCCTGAACTGGGCCCGTGTATCGGTGCATTTTGCAAGGGGCAACAAAGACGCAGCAGCAGCAGCCTGGGTTGAGGCTGGCATTCCCGGGAGCAACGGAGCGGGGGAATCAGCTGAAGCAGCACAGGCCTCCACTCAGCACCTGCCAGCCAAGAGCCTCTGCCAAGAGCAACTTGGTACCAACTTCAATAATATCGCAATTCAGTATTTAAATAAGGCGACAAGACTCCTTTGGAACCCGACCAGGGATTGCTCAGGGCAGTAATTTTCCTTTTCGAAGCAGGAGCAGAGAATCTACGATTTCCCAAAGATAATACCGCCCCACCCTTCTCTGGAAGAGCTCAAAACGGCAGCAGGGAAAAGAGATATTCAACCAAGGCAGGCGGACAGCAGTGGGGGCCATCTCATTTGGTGCCCAGGGAAGATGACACTGCCCTTTGCCAAGGGTGGCAGAGGGGGCATCCAGGCACCGCCATGTGGGTCCACTTAGTGGTGAGATGAGCTACCTCTCTGGGGCAGATGTTGACCCCTCCAGATGTTTGTGCACCGAAGGACAGCGACCCCAGGGCTGGAGAGGTAGCGCCATGAGCCGGGCTGGTTCTCAGCTACCACACTGTCGGGAGCTCTTCCCGCTGATTTCTAGCTCGCTTCCTTTTGTCCCAAACAGCGGTAGCCACCGGCGCTGCACCAACTCCTAGGCTTATTTATGACCCTCCTTGGTTGGTTCCTGCTGACTTTTCCCTCTCTCTGCAAATGCAAAATGAGAAAGTGGAGGCATTTTGTGCTCCCATTCATGTACCCCATCAGCAATTGGCAGCATATGCAAAAAAGGGTGGCTGAACCAGTGCAAATGAGCCTAAGATTGCATGTTTCTCAGTTCTATTAAAGGAAGAAAATGAAGAAAAAAAAAAATCCCTGGGTTTCATTAATTCCCGATCCTGGGAGTTCATTCCTCTTTGGCTATGTATCCATACATTTTGCTCACTGACCACTGCTGGCCATGTGATGGATAATGCCCTTTAAGCCACGGTGACAGTTACAGTAATGTCACCAGGCTATTAACCTCTGGATATTTGCATTATTAGTCAATTTCTTAAGTCCTCAGAGTTAAAGCAGCCACTGAGAATTTTCATTTCCATTTTGCAAGAGCCAGAAGTGGAGTCGTATGAGTTTCCCACAGCATGAAGATATGCCGAGTCTCCTCAATTTGCTCTCAAGGTTTCGTTTGAGGGGATCATCCATACCACGTGCCGGGCCGGGAGAGAGCTCTGCTAAGGCCTTGTAATTGATGGGAGAACACACTTCTAAACAAACTCGACACCCATCCCTGCTGGCGGATGGGCACCGGGATATTGCTTCCCTGCTATGGAGTCTATAGTAAGTAGAAACACTTTAGCTTTTCACTGGTGTTATGAACCTCCTCTGAAAATGAAATACATGTCCAGATAAAATATTCGCGCCCTTTGCATGCACCAAAATCTAGGGCAAAACAGTTTACATATCAAAACCAGCTTGACTATGAAAACATCAGTTTTTACAAGTGTTGCTCACTGTTAAGCAGGGAAGAAGAGGGGTAGGAGGAGAGCAGAACTTCTGGGGCAATGATAGAGAGGGAGGGAGGGAGGAAGGAATAGGGAGAAGGGGAGAGAGAAAGAATTGCAAACCCAACAAAATGGTAACCTTAAGTGAATCTTCTACAAATAGCCAATAAAGGCAATTATATAACAAGGCACTTGTGAGCAGCTGGCCATGACTCAAGGCAGGAGCCAAATGGGGACATTTGCTGAATTGGCCCGGCAGTATCCTGCCTCCACACCATCACTCACGTTTTTCCTTCTGCCTCAGTTTCCCTGCTCATCATGCTTTATTGAACTCTTCTTTGGCCTGCTGGACCCAGACCCAATGCCAACTTGGCGCTAAAACCTTTCTGCCACCTCTCTCTGCACCCAGGGCTTGCCTCCTCCGCATTACCCAGCATGCATTTATTTCATGCTATTGTTCATACTGTGCTATTTGCATAAATGGCTCATCACCCCAAAAGACCCCAAGCTCCCTGAAGGTGCAAAGCCTGTATTCTCTCATCTCCCTCATGCCTCCTGCCAGGCTGAGAAAAGAACAGATTCCAGAGGGAAGACAACTCTAGCTTCATATCTACATCTGCCCCTTCCTGGATCTATGGCTGTGGGCAAGTCGACCTCCGTTGGGGGTTATTTCGAGGATTAAATGAGATGCTTCCAAAAAAAAGAAAAAATGGGCACCAACAATAAGTGTTTGATAGCAGTGCTTCAATATTTTGAGGTGCCGACAGAAAAGGTGCTTTACATGGCAGAAAACCCCAATTCAGAATAAACCCTGCCAATTACAGAGTTTATGGAACCCTTTATAATTCGCAGGCTTTATGCTAAGTGATTCATCTCCGGATCCCCATGACTCCAGGAGACAAATCCTCTCTCATCCCCATACTCCTGACGAGAAGAGTGATGCTCCAAGTGCTTCCTCAAGCTGCCTGCAGCCATAAGGACGGTTGTGACAGAGGCCAGTACTGCCTTCAGCTCTGCCTTCAGAGGCCCACCCCCCACCATCCCGAGGCCTCTCTAAACCCAAGGCATTTTTAAAGTCTAGAATGGCTGGCCTCACACAACTGTGGCCATAGTGACCGGAGGCCCTGAGCCATGGCCCATCAGATCTGATCATCCCAGGGGTCTGAAATGATCCATGTGGACTCGTGTTGGGTCAATTCAGCTGCAGTGATCAGTATTGAGCGTCAAGACAGCCCCATCGATTGGGTCTTCTGGGCCACCACGGAGTGACACAGCCTGACCCTTTCCAATGCTCTGTCAGATAGTATCACCATTGCCATTAAAACAAGGGAAACTGAGGCACAGACAGGCAGTCTCGTGGCAGAGGGCTGGAATTGGAGGACAAAGGAGGTCATTCTGCTTCTGCAAATTTCAACCCAATATTTCACTAGAGTCAAAGTTTAGTGAGGCAAAGAGTGGGGCATGGAGGAACTGCTGTGTGTGGCTAAGTGGGGTTCTAGGAAGGAGGTTCTATATATTTTGGTAGTTTTGGTAACTTACAATTTGGTGAGACTGAAGAGCGGTGTCTAGAATGTAGCCATTGGGCTCAGCTACCCTGAATTTTAATCCTAGCTTTACTCTTCACCAGCTGTATGATCTTGTGAGAAACTCATAACTCCCTGAGATTTTTTTCTCCATTGAGGGAAAAAAAAAATGGGTAAAGTAATGAGACCAACTTGCTTTTGCTGTTGTACTTGAAAGAAATACAGGATCACCAACCGTCCATGTTTGCCCAGGGCTAAAGTTTTCTGGGATGCAGGATATCGGGTGCTAATCCTAGGAGAGGCTACACATAGCCTGGTAATTGAAACACAGGGAATCCTTGGTAAATACTGGTCTCGACTGTTACTATTAGTGATTCGTAGTCATTTTCCAGGAAGCTTTGCACATCTGGTCAGCCCTCTCATCTGTTAATGCATTTTCCACCACAAAGTGGGTCAACAAAAGCAAGAAGTGTTGACCTTATGACCAATTCAGGGAACTGTAGGAGACAGAGTCCATTGTTTTTAGGGTGCTGGGGCTTCTGTAACATCTGAGCCTTGGCTGCCATGAGCACTTGCTGTCTGCCAGTGGAATGGCAAGGTGGGGGGAGCAGTGCTGGGAGATCACACACCTACTCAGCAGGAACAAGAGAATCTGCCTGCACCAGCCTGGCTCAGCTCAGATTGCCCTGCTCTAATTACCTGGGGAAACTGAGGCAGCATGGTAGATACATACCGTCATACTGTATTTTTCATATATGTAAATTATAAAGTAAACCAAAGTAATAGCAATCAATTTTCCTCAGTGCTGAGTCAAATGTTCACATGAGGCTTCTCTTCAGTATATATTTATTCTTTGCCAGGTCTTGGGCAAGAAATGGGGATATAAAGATGGTTCATAGACCCCATGGTGACTGTCACTTTAGCATCATCCAGAGCCTAATTATTTTATACTCTCTTTACATTTGAGGTCTACATGGAGAATTCTTTCCAGAAAAATAGATATGGGGAAGGGGGAAAATCAAATTTAGTCTAACTGGTAATTCTGCACATTGGTCCATACTTTTGATTATATTTTACTTATTTTCAGTATAGACTTTGCTAGACAGTATTATTACTTTTTTGGTTTTTACCTAGAGGGTAGCACTGGACCCTACCATTTCTTAATATCGTTGCTCGTCATTTGGGGGTGGGGGGGTAATTGAGAGCTTGTGGATGTGTTTGTTCACTTCTGGTTTCCAGAAGGCACAGGAACTGGAAGTGTCCCAAGATCACGCAGAAAGGTGCTGATGTGTTATTTCCAGCCGGGCTCGAAAGCGGAAGTCCAGCCCATGTCCTAACACTCAGGGCAAGAGCCTGGAGAATCTGCACTGTGTGCCCCACTTAACCTCAGGACAAGTGTCCCCATTTCTGAGGCCCCGCAGGACCCACCTCCAAACCCGGGCAGTCCGGAAGCTCGTGCCTGGCCAGCTGGGACGGGTGTGAGTACACGGAGGGAGGCGGTGGCAGGCAGACCTCGTGGTCAGTTCCTCTGGGGTCAGAGTGACCTGTCCACAACCACCAGGTTCACCACCGGTCTCCAGTTTATGACTCATGGGAGGTTTTATCTCGTTGTGGGCTGCATCGACCCACTTTCTCTCCTGAATTCTCAGGTGGAAAGAGAGGGTCAGGTTTGTAGGATCCACTGTGCAGACAGACCCTTTGGGTGGCTGGAATGTGAGCAATGGGTAGAAGTCAGGAAATCAGAACAATAACGGCAGCAGCAGATAATTCCTGTTCCAGGAACAACCCCAAGTGATTTTTCATAAAATAGCACTGTTAGTCCTCAAAACAACCCTACAGTGTAGCTACTTTCACCATCTCCACTGGATGGAGAAGAAAGCTGATGCACAGAGGGTGTAAGGAGTTTGCCCAAGGTCACACAGCTAGCTAATGGCAGAGCAGAGATTCGAGCCCAGATGGCCTGACTCCAAGGTCTATGCTCCGATCCCTACACTGAATTAAATTTTGGAGTTATAGGTGAGGATTGGCCAGATTGCGATAAAAAATAAAGTGATGATGATGGCAATGGCATTGAAGACCACGCTGACAAGCAGGCTAGCAAGTAACATTAACTGAGCACTTAATATGTGCCAAGAACTGAGCCAATCACTTTAGACAGGACCTCCCAGAGAATGGGGACATCTGTCGTTTCCGTCTTCTCCTTTACCTAGTTGTCCAATTCATCAGCAAGTCTCATTAAATCTTCCTCCGCACACCTCACAGACCACCTACCTCTCACCATCTCGCTAGGAGGCCAAAGGCTGTGCCATGCATCAGGGACTTTCCCTGTTTTATGCATCATTTGAGCGACACTAAATCTTGCTCACAGTAGGAGCTCAGTAAACATGTGCAGAACAAATTAATGAAGTGCCTGGTGTCATCATCCTTACAACTCGCGAGGGTGTGGTACCGTGGCTGGATCCCCTTGGCAGAGGAGAGAGCGGAGATTTCGACTGGGAAAGTGGCTGGCAGAAGGCAGGTACAACAGACATGTGACACTCGGGGGCAGTCCTGCGGCCGATACCCAGGCCCCTTCAGAGGACTACAGCGCCTCACCGAGGCTGACGGAGCAGAGCCCGGCCTCGGTACGGAAGCCGGGAAGGGCCTTCTTGTTTTTCCCATCATCCCTGAGAAGCCGGCTGGCACGTGACCTAGTCTCGGCCAATCAGGTTCAACAACCCTAGCCTCTGGTTCTGTTGCCAGGGCAGCCAATAAGCAGCGGTGGTGGCAAGGCCGCCCCCGGTGTCTGGGTGCGCTGGAACCTGGGGTCCCCAGACCAGAGCCGGGATCAGGGGTCTATGGTGGCAGTGAAGCAAGCTGTGGCACCTCTGTCCCCGCACGGCAGTGGCCCAGGGCCCGCGAAGGCCGCGTGCAGTGCTCGGCTAGTAAAGCCAGTTCTTCCGCCTCCCCTCTCTAGTTGCTGCCTGTCTCCCGAGACTCAGTCCCCACTCTGCTGAAGACCCTCGGAGCCACCCATTGCGCTTGCAGGAAATGCCTCTCTGAGAACATCTTCTGAGGCAGTTCCTACTGACCCCTGCCATTTACAGCGCAGATTCGGTGTTGTCTCACCCTCCGCGCTCAGATTTGTACCATTTTCCCTGTTATCCCTCTGGTGTACCAGGAGGGTCTAAACTCCCCAATTCTGAAGCAGCCTCTTCCGGTGACCTCCTTTCCCCTGAGCCTCGCACACCCTCTGCCGGGCCCGGCTCCTTGGAGTGTGCTGTGCACCCCTGGGCGTACCAGGGGCACCTTCCCACGAGCCCCGGCAGGAACTGCGGCCCCAGCCGGGCGTGGGTGGAAGTAGGTCGGGGCTGGAGCCGCGGGGAGCTCACCTCTGCCTTCCGGTCTCCCCTTCGCTGAGGACGCGCGTAGCGGGTGTCCTCAGTGGTTGCGCCACTGCAGCTCTGCCGCCCGCCGCCTCGTGGGAGCTGTCAGGGGCTCATTGGCGACCGAGCCCAGGTCGTGGAAACAGTTCACCTGCTCGGCTGACTGTGCCCCCACCCCCACCCTGTGAAGCCCCCCGGCATGGGTTCCTGGCCTGGTTCCGTGACCTTGTTTCTTTGGACATTCTAATACAAGCTGAAATGGATATTAACTGTAATTACTCATTGCACACGATTCCATAGGCCACTCTTTGTGCCCGAGTTGAGAACCTTCATTGTCCACATTGTTTAAATTACTGAACAGTGTGCCATCCATTCTGAATTAGTGCTCATTAGTGAGCTGGTGGATCTAGAGATTCCCTATTTATTATTCAGAGGCCAAATATTATCCAGGCAGCTGCGTGGCAACACCACTCACATAACTTTTGATCTGTCATGGAAAGAAATGGGGATAATTTTTATTTTTTCTGACAAAAGGTGTGATGGATACAGAAATAACCATGTGATCCCTAGCTTACAAATGGTACTTTTGTTCTGAAGCAAAATATGTATGATTGCGGCTGGGCGGTGTCTATTTTTTTTTCAAGTGGGTGGTTTTTGGGCTTGATGTTTCAGAGCTCTTGTTGCTGTTTCTCATCATCCTGATGCAGAAACCACCTCTCTCTTCCTTGTTTCTGCTGACTTCCCTTTTGTTCCCTTTGTCCCCGACTTACAGATTCAAATAGGCTAGTCCTGATTATGAGACTAAAAAAACTATAAAAAAAGGAAAACAAAACTAATGGTTAAATGAGCCATTTGTATGATTGTAGGCCAAAAGAAAAATCATAATGTGATTTTTTTTTTATAGACTCTGGAATGGGAAGATTAAAAAAAAAAAAAGAAAAGTCAACCCTTCCTCTCCTCCAGTTATTCCACAGTAACACGATGCGGTGCTGCCCAGTGGCCAAGCAGTATTACTCTGCATCATTAGCCATGTTACAGTATCAGCATTTCTCATTGGAGGGAGGGCTCGCTTGCACAGGGGGAGGGAGCAACGCTTCCAAGGCTGACATTGATGTCTCTGCAAGGACATTCTGCCAGGGTGTGACAGGTCACAACCAAACGGATTGCTCCCCGGTGGGCTGGACTCCAGTCACATTGTCAGGTAAACACAGAAATATTCTGTCTTCGCCTGCCAAGCCTTGTCAAGTATCTGTATTTGTTATTGCATCTTGGGTCCCAGAAGGTTCCCACCCATACATCTTTACAGAGGAAATGTAAACCATATGCTTTCCCCTTATTTCCACTGAACGTATCCAAACGCTGTTTGGGGCAAGGAATATTCTTTTACAATGAGTCTTGAGGAAAGCCCATCAACTCTTAAACCTCTTTGTTCCATGTTTTGTCATGACTTAAGTGGATTTGACTTTTCTGGTTTAAATACAGAAGTCTTTGATAGCTCTTAAACATGAAGAAGTGGGTTCTGAATGTCCTAACTTGTTTGGTTTTGTTTTTTTTTTAATATAAATATTGGCTGTGAGTAGCAGACAAATAACATCAGGGCCAAATAACCAATTGTAGCATACTTTTCTATGATTGTGCTTCAGAGTCCTTCTTAACCCAGTGCTCCTAGCTGCCTTTATGAATTAATAGGCATTTGCCATGCCAGTAAGAATCACGTTTTTAAAAGCATTGGTAGGCCTTGGATTTTGCCAACATCTTTTGGAAAGGGCACATTTCTTCAGCATTTAGCCACCTGGAGAAGCAAAAGGGTAAGACAGCTACCAAATTAAAAGGCAAATTAGAGTCTAGCCCCAGCAGAGAGCATTCGTAAAGAGTTGCAGCTTGGGTTCTCTTGAGATCCCTGGGCTTCCTAAATTGCACATTCTTTGAAGAACTAGGCAGTGCCTTTAACTTCCTGCTGTAATCCCACACCAGGCTCTGAAGCTATCTTAAGCCGTGCTATTTATCCGCCTGGTGAGGCACAACACTTTCTTATTAAAAACATATCTATCATGGTTAATGACTTGATTTTTCCCCTTTAATACAGTACAATGACAGGTGTAAAGGGAAGTTGAGAGTCAGATGCTTCTGCAATATGCTTCCCGCTTTAAGATGTCTAAAACATCAGCCGTCGTCCATAGTGCCGGGGAGGGGGCCCCCTCCCACCCCTCGCTTCCAACACACACACACGCACACACACACACACAGATTACACGCTTGTATTGGATGGAAAATCGTACCATTTGCAGTTTCAGATAAAAGCATGTTCGAGTGCATATGGAAAGTACCATTAGGAGCAACTCCAGAGTGCCGAGTAAAATGGGTCATTAGGCTTTTGTTTGTTGGAGAGTGTCTCCCATCTGACAGTGCCGAATGGTACCACTTTTAGCAGCTTATGTTCCCAGTTACATTAAACAGACAAACAGATTGACTATTTTGCATTTCTCATTTGACAACAGCTTGTCTTCATTTGCCGCTCACTGGTGAGGATGCTGAAGCTCGGTGGATGCCTATAGCCAAGGTCCTGGTTTTGAATAACAGCAGATGCCAACATTTAACTTCAAAATCAATCAATTCTTTTTCCTGAGTATGGATAAAAGGTCTAGTAAAGTGCCTGCAGGGGGATTTCTGCTCTTTACAGCTGAAAACATAGAAGGCACATTCATTACCAAACTTTCTGCAAGAAATAACAAACGTGGTAATTTCACGGAGGGCGGTGTTTGCAAGCAGCGTTCTCGCGGAGGCACTCTGGAGCCACCGCTGACCAGGCGGCTCAAGATTAGGGTGTACACTTCAGAACTCAGTTTCATTAAGGTGACAGTTATATCCGCTGATCTGATTCCTACAGAAAGTATTAATAATAGGGAGTGACAGAAAAGAGAACTGATTTCACACTGACCACTTTTCTCAGTAGTTTGTAGTCGGTGGGTTAATTAAACTCTTTCTTCCAGAGGGAGACAGTCTAAGGGGCCATTCCTTACTGGAAATTAGAGAACCGACAGCCTGATTTCAAATCAACCAGAATGCCATCCAGCATCTTTCCCTCTCCAACTGGTTGCCCCAGGGGTCCTCCTCCAGAAGGAACTTCTGAGTCCTCCAAAGTGATCCCACTCCACCCTCAGCGCACCGCAGCGTCTTGTTGATGTCAGAGGCTGGGGCACAGCCTCGCTGGGCACCATCGCCCTGGAACCCACCTGTAGGAAAACACGCCCCACAGGAGGGGAGGGATGAGAGAGGGCCTTGGGGGGCCAATCCGACCATTTTCCCCTAGTGCTGTGACCCCATCTGTTCTGTGAGAGGCAGTGTGCCCCCGTGGTTAGAGCATTGGGCTTTGGCGTCAGACAGATCATCCTCAGCTCTCCACGCTGTCCCTTAAAGGTCATGCGACTTTGCAAAAGTAACCTAATCTCTCGGAGCCAGTGCCCTCATCCATAACAGGAGTAAAAGTGTAGTTTCCCTCCACAGTGGTGCGTGGGGCTTAGAGCAGATCAAGCATGTAAGGCCCTTAGCAGAGCACTTGGAATACAGTGAGCACTCAGTAATGGCTATATACATACATACATAGATGTACTCATATATATATATGAATACACTCTCACATGTAATATAATAAAATGCATATAAAATAAATGTATAAGTAGATTTATATGCAAATATGTAAAATTAAAATATAACCATAACAACTTGTATCCATGTAAATATATATAAATCACCTTAACAGAGCCTGTCCTTGTGGCCCCACCTGGGAGGCAGGAATGGAGCAATCCCAATTTGGGCTGCTCTAGCTTTGCCATATAACATTTCCTTCCCTCAAATGGGAGCAGGGGGATCGGGAAGCACTTCCTTAAATTTCATACCAATAGCAGTTGCTTCTTGAGCTCCCATTTCGTGCCATCAAGTTGGCTTGTAAACCCGAAAACCAGCTTGAAACAGATGTTAGCATCCCCTTTTTGCAGGGGAGGAGGCCAAGCCTGGGTGGGATGAGTTACTATCCCAGGGTCTAGCTGCTTGGTGGGTCAATTGGCCTTCAGACCCCAGGTGGCTTCTCACTTCTCCATCCTCCCCAGGAGAGGGGCCTCCTCCACACAGCTGGAAAGACAGGGTTCCATCAGATCAGATACCCAAGGGACCAGCTCTCCTGAGGATCCCGCTGACGCCTGCGTAGTAGGGGAAGGTAACACGGGCCTGTCCTTCCTGCCCGGGCTGGGGACTTTTTCTTGTCAACCCTCAGCTTCTTTTCTGGCTGTCTTCTTGCCTTTCTCCCTCCTTCCCCTCCTTTCTTTTGCAGGGTACCTGCTTTGGGGTGGATCGTCTCCTTCCCTTTGCTCCTCTCTGCTCTCCTCTGTGTCGATCAAAACACAAATCAAAATACAAGCTTGCTTTTATCAAAACTTGCAGTAGACTTTTGTTTGTTTTTTAAAGTAAACTTTAAAGGTCAACTCTTCAACGCGGCCCTCGAAGAGTTAACATGCTACCAGGCCAATAGCAAACAATCGATCAATGTTGGCTGTTTTATATTTTTATTCCCTACACCAACCTGTCTCGTAGGCAACCATTAGCCATTAGGCCTGATAGGATACAAAGAATAACTAATACTTAGTAATATTCAAACTTTCCAAGATGAAACATTTCTGCGCAGGTCCTTCTCGCTGGGTGCTGGGAACAGGAGGATGGAGGGGTTACATCTAAGGCACACTTCCAGCCCTTAGCAGGATTCATGAGATGGACAATCCAAGCCAGGTGGACAAACAGAAGGTCTTGCTCCAGGGCGAAAAGGACAGCTCTCGCCCAAAGGGGTTTAGCATAAGATGAATGGATAAAGCTTTGTAAAAGTCATATTCAGCATCGACAAAAGAGAGAAAATAAGAAAGGAAGCAACAACTTTGAGCAAGGAGTCTGAACACTCCTGCATCCATTCAGAGCCCAGAAGCAAGAAGCATCATCTAAGAGCCATGGGGGTGATGGCTCCTGAGGGTTGCAGTGTCGCCTTGCAGGACATACGCCTGATGGGGTGGTCCTTCTCCCAGGGCCTCTCCCTTTAGGTCTGAAAGGCACAGGGCATCCAAACCTTCTCAAGAGGGTTACTGATGTGGCTTAAGCAGTGGAGCACCTGCTTCCCACATGGGAGTTCGGTTCCCAGTTCCTCTAAAAACAAAACAACCACAGCAAAGCAAGCAACAAGCAAACCAACAACAATAACAACAACAACAACAAAAAAAAAAACAGCTCAGGGAGCCAATGCGGCTCAGTGTTTGAGCACCAGCTTCCCATATATGAGGTCCCGGGTTCAATCCCGTGCCCTGGCACCTAAAACAAAAAAACTTCTTGGGGGCTAGAGCAGACTCAACAGATGTAACTCTTTAAAAAAAGCAATTAATTGCCCTGTTTAACCCCACCACTCCCTTCCCACCACTCTTTTTTTGCGGAGGCCTGGCATTTAGGACCTTTTGTTATCTTAATCTCTATTAAGAAACCTGCCTAGGGCCTGGAGTTTGCTATTTTAATTCAATAGTGGAAGGGTTATTCTGTTTCTTTGTTTGTTTTTCTTTTCTTTCTCCTTTCTCTAAGCCATGCAGACAATGGGTTTGTGGAGCAGAAGCTGCCCGCTAGGCTTCCCTGCACCGGGAACAAAACCCTCATTAATGGAAGGTGGGATTTCCTGGTCACAGCTTTTAGCCAAAGGGCAAAGGTCACCCATTAACCAGCATCCAGTCTAAACAGGACTGTGTAAAATGACAGAGGAGGGAGGGAGAAAGGGGAGGAAAAAGTCAAATATTTGTTCTTCATTCTGAAGTTAGTCTCTCTGGTATGAGGACCCGGTGAGTGCTGTGAATGATAAACGCCCGCCCTCTGGCTGCACACCGTCCCTGCCTGGGGCTGGCAGGACCCCTGCAGCCCAGCAGGGCACCATCCATGCCCTGAGGCTGCCCTGGAAGGTAGGCAGGGGCCCTGGGTCTGCCATGCAGCGGCCGTCAGCAGCTGCCTGGTCTCCGTGATAGCACCTCAAGCAGAAGCGGACCCTGGCTGAGGGCTGGGTACTTCCCACTCGCTCCCCACCGTCAACACCCGCTTTCAGGTACCCCCTCCCCAGGGCCTCACCACACTTTCCTCCCTGCACCTGCCCTTCCCTGGGATAGGAAAACTCCACCCCAGGTCTTTGCGTGACTGGGGGCCTGTTAGCTCCTCCGCTCCTCTTCTGTACCCACTGCTTCCTACCAGAGGTGACAGAGAGGGCTATTCATTGGAACAGGTCAACCCCCAGCCAGGAATTAGAGGCTTACAAAGGAAAGACTCAACCACAGGGGCCTGCGGAGTAGGCATCCCCGGCTTAGACAAACATAAGCCCTGTGGTGCTGCCATAAAACTCAGAACAAAACACTTGCTCTCTCCAGGCAATCCCATCCCCAGAACCCAGGAGAGTGAAGGACGGGCCCAACATGGCGGCGCCTTTCTAAACACGTCACTAACGTGCTAAACCACTCTTCCTTCCCTGGGGACCAAAGGCCCCATGCTTGGAGAGAGGCTAGAATGCTGCCCAAACCCAGCAGTGCTCAGCCTAGGCCTGGGCCGGGCCCAGGGACGTGCCACCCTGCTTTACTCCTCTGCTCTCACCTTCCCGGGAGTCTTAACACTTTCTGAACCAGGGCCTTTGCGTTTCCCTTTTATACTGGGCTCTGCAGCTTTTGTAGTCAGCCGTGACCTCAACTGCACATTGGAATCACCTGTGAAGGTTTTATTTATTTATTTATTTGTATTTATTTATTTATTTTTAAAGTTACCTGGCCTCCAGGACCCTCCCTGAGAGGTTTGAATTTAATTGGTATGGGGTGGAGCTTCCCGGGGGGTTCCTGTGTGCAGCCAGGGTGTGGCTCCCCTCCTCTACAGAAAATCCCTGCCCGTGGAAGGAAACCCTAGGTGGAGAGCTTCTCCTTCAAAAGGAGAAGAAAAGATCCACGATTCCAGATTTTCAGAGAACTCGAATCTTGTGTGATTGCACAGATGCCACTTGGTTGTAATAGTAATGTGAATATGATGGTAATGGTAGTTATGGAGGGTGCACTCTCTGCCAGGCACTCATCTAAACCCTTTTACATATTACTGCATTGAAGTCTCACAAATGCTCCAAGGAGGACCCCACTGTTCTCCTCCTTTATAGATGGGGACTCTGAAGTGCCGAGTAGTTCCATTGTTTGCCCGATGACCCACGGCTATCCAGTGTGGTCCCATTTCTAGCCTGACTCTCTTCCTAAATCAGGATAGCTCTAAGGAATGGCCATTGCCTCATTCATCTCTGTTTTCCAGCATCATATGCCCAGCAGATAGTAGGTGGTCAATAAAAGCTGGTGGAATCAATTATTGAATGAAAGATTTTGAACAGCTACACAGTTTTACTATTTTCTTTGGATGGAAAACTTCATGTTGCTTTTCAGCACTATCAGGAATAATTGCCAAGAAAAATCCCCACGTGCTGTCTTATTTGGAACCCCATTTGCTGCCCCATAATATTACAATGGCCTTGTGGCAGGAAGACTTGAGCAGTCAACTCTGAGAAGGGCATTTGCTTTTTCCAAAAAGCAAACCTGTGTGCCTGAACAGAGGAGGGTGCATTCAGATGGGACACGAACAGCAGACAATTTGCAATCTCAGAAAGATGCAGGAGGAAAAATGGAATGTTCTCAGTAGTCTCAAACTGTACGAGGAAACATGTGTAGACCTGCAGAGAAAATGGACAGCACGCTTGCCATTACTCAGTGTTGGCCTGGCAGGGCAAGACCATCCCTGGCTCCTGAGCTTTCCACTGGGGACAGGTGAGGAACCAGCCCAAGACCCTAATGCAGTCAGAAGACTTAAAAGGCAGGGGAAATAAAAATATCACGAGCCCTAGAAACACTGAGGAAATATGCTGAGCCTAGGAAGCTGCTGCACGACCTGTTTACTGAGCTGATTTTTCAGTGGCTTAATCCTTCAAACAGGTATAGGACTTTTCATCTTGCATTACCTACTTGGACTCTGTCTTCTTGATCGTGTTTATAAAATCAACTCTATTTCTTAGGTGCTTCCTTTATAGGGAATTACATACTTAATCCCACCTGGGAAGCCCATTTAGGTTTTGCTATTATTCCATTTTATAGATGAGGCCAGGAAAGAGCAAGGTAGACTTAGCTGGAATCAGCTCTAGATGTTGCTTGACCTTTCCACAGCCCTGGTCCCACTTGGAAAGCTCATTCAGTAGGCGGCGGAATGGGGCGAATGGAGGTGGATGGCGGCTGGGGAGCTCCCAACTGGTCACTGTCTTAGGGAAGGTCTGGCATGCAGACTTCAGGAAGGCCACAGAACAAGGACCAGGGGCAGCAGAAATCAGACATGGCTGCACAGTACTTCTGGACTCTCACTAAGGAGCAGTGTGACTTTGAGCAAGCAACGAGGCTTCAGTTTCTCTAGAGGGGGTTCTTGGGAGGATTAAAAGAAGGAAAGTGCTTGCGGAGTACTTAGGACAGAGTATTTAGGCACAAAGGCACCATAAGTGGTCAGGCTGCCTGCTCAGGGCCAGCTCCTGCTCTGCAAGACCTTCCCCAAACAAAAAATGGGCTCAGGGCCCGTTTGTGCTAGACTTGATCTCTGTGAGTGTGAATAGGTTCAAAGGCAACACAGAGGAGTGTGGGCTGAAGCTCTCTACAGCTTAAGTAGCTTTGAACATCTAACCCACTGATTCTGTTCTTCTTCCTCAAAAAAAAAAAAAAAAAACCACACAGAGAATTGCTTTAGCTGCATCAACTTATAGTATTATTTATAACCTTGTTCTTTTACCTTGCCATAGTGGGAAGTAAATTCAAAGGGGTACCCCAGGTATCTGTGGCAACTGATGGAAAAGTGAGAAAATTGCCTTCTTTTTCCACGATTCTGTCTCTGGGATGCCAGCTGAACCCTTCTTAAACTTGACACTCTCTTGTAGTTTGGATGTGGTTTACTCCCCCATAGGTCAGGGTTGCTCAGGACTGGATAAAGTTGGTCTCATGGAACAAGCAGACTTTGGAGTTAGATAAACCTATTCGATCCCTACTTCCAGAACTATTTACTATGACAATGAACGAGTTGCTTAAGCGCTCTGAAACTAATTTCCTTTGAAAACTGTTAAGAATATTTACTTAAAATCATTGGTGTAAGGTCTAAATAAGATGCCACTTACTGATAATATTACACCTACCTGAAAATATCACAGGTATTGCCATCTTGTAATGACTGATTCTGAGACATCTTCCAAGTCTATCAACGGAATGGACTGCAGAGCACTTGGGTCAAACCTCCGGCTTTTTCAGGTAGAGAAAGTGGGTAACCCAAAACAGCACAAGCTCACTATCACAGTGAAGAGCTTCTCCTACAGAAGAGGAATTGCAAACAAGCTCCATTGAACAAGAAACAGGCATTGAAAAACAGGTTCCTCGGTAAAGACAATGATTGTAACAGTTGCCCAATTCAATTCCTTTCCCAAGGAAAAGGAACAAGGATCTGAGAGTGTAAGGGGAGGGATATCAAGAACAGTTCGTAAAGCTGGGGAAAAAAAAAAAAGAACAGTTCATGTGAATGATTGCATGGCTTAGGAGCTCTTGGCATTCAAAGAATGACCCTGACATTATCTCCGAAAGAGCCAAGATGTTGCTTTGTCCCTGAATTCAAGCCCCTTCCTTATTTCTGAAGAAGCCTCCTGCAGAAGGGTCTAGAGATCCCCAGGCAGATTGTGATGGAATCTCAATTACCCTGGGGGCTGCTACCTTTGGCACCATCCCCATATCTTACCTTATTACAGAAAATCTGTACCGAGAGTGTCTCACTGGGCCTCATCCAGGCAATGACCTACCAGTGTAGAGGATGCAGGATTGAAATTATCTGATCACATTTTCAGACTGAGATAAAGCCTACCTCTCCTCCCTCACTTATATTCCTTCATCTTCTCTCTCTGCATTGAGGAGCCAGGGAGAGAATATAACCTGGTATGGAAAGAGGCAGTATTTGTGTCTTAGATCCAAACATGGGATGCTCTGATAAAGTTGCCATTTCCTCCCCAGAGATGCCATACCCATTGAAAGGGTCAGGAGAAGAGAGAGGCCATCTGGGGTTTGGGGGCCAGTTTCTGCCAGGAGCAGCAGGCCAGGGTGCAGGGACATAGGTCATGTCATTGCGGCATTGAGCCTTCTCCTAGCTGTGGCTTGGGCGAGTCTTATGATCTTCATTTGACTAATGGAGTGTCTTGTAAGGGAAAAAAAATCCAGGATATTGCATATTATATGCAAAGTGTAGTTCATATATAGGAAGTGTGTATCACATAGTAGGCATTTTTAAAATCATAATTCAATAGTATTCCCTTCTCCTGTTTTCTAGGTTTCTAGAAAATAAGACACTCTTTCAAGGATATTCATGGAACTGGCTCTGTCCCTGGGGATGAGGCCCCTGAATCTGCCCACTTTCTATTGAATCCATGTTTTGAGTACCCCTGGTCAGTGCGACCTTGATTGCTACCCCAGGAGGTAGCACTGGTCAACCCACACTACTAACTTTTCTCTGTCTACCTGTGCTGTCTGCCTGAACACCGTATTTCAGAACCTTCTTTCTGAAGGGTTGCGTAAATTCTCAGTAAACATGTAACTTGGATATGCCATCTTTTCCCCTCTGAGCCTCAATTTCCTCATGTGTTTTAAAGGGGGGCAGGTGCCACCTGCCGAATAGGGCTTGGACCTGCTGTGGTGCCCTCCCTAGCCCCATGCACTTCCCGGCGGTGACCCAGGCATCACACTTGCAGTTCTCTGGGCATGGTGGGCCATGGTCATTAGCAGGTAGGTCCTGCAAGAACTGGGACCAGGACCAGTTGGTTTCCACTGACATCTAACCCCAAGTCTAATAACTAGTAGGTGCTCAATAAACAGTTTTGAATGAATGAATAATGATGTAAAGCTTTCCCCACCGAGCCTGGCATAGCAGAGGTGCTCAAAAAACGGTGGTTAGCTGTTAACATGACAAAACTTCTCCTGAGTTCTTTCCTGTCCAGGTCAGGGTATAGCAACATAAACAGAACTCATGCCAGGTAATTTCAGAGAGGGAATTTAACAGGAGAAAGGTGTTGGGAAGGTTGAAAAAAACAGAAAGAGAAAGAGAAGGCAGCCCGGACACTAGCGACTGCAGGGAGCAGCTTGTAATGAGCCCAGAGCCCCAAAGCTGAGCCGTCCAGCACAGCGGAGCTGGACCATGGAGGGGGAGGTGGGAAACATGAGGTGACATGACCCATGAATGAGGGGGAGAAATACACTGGCCTCTCCCTTCCTCTCACCCACCAATCTCCTCCAGCATCTCCCATAGACCAAACCTATCAGGAAACCATTTGTCACGGGGAGCTGGGATGCTCATTCGCAGTGGTCAGTTCCTGGCCATTCAGAGCAAAGGAGGGGAGGGCAGGCAAAGGGGCTTGGCGCAGACAGGCAGCTGACTGAGCCATTTCCCAAATGCCGAGGCTGCAGTAGTCTGTGCTCCTGCTATTGTGACGGGTCCAAAGAAAAATGGGCAGAGGCAGTCTGGATGGAGAACTGGAGTGGTTACAGCGGCAAGGAGAGTTTCTTCCCCATGTTCTCAATTGTCATAGTACATCGGTGTCTCTGGAAAATTAAAATTCCCAAGGCCCCTCCCATAGAGACTCTGGCCCAGGCCATCTTCTGGGGGTAGAGTTGAAGCATCTGTATTTTTAACAGAGGCTGCCCTCTCATGGAGGAACGGCCCCGGTGATTTGAACGCGGTTGGTGAAAGGTCAAGTATTTGAGAAACACTGAGTTAGCCCAAGAAGTTGGACGTTATTCTAGATTCCAAAGAAGGAATGAGGCACCTTTATACACTGTTTCATGGAACAGAAACATCACGTAGTGCCTTGAAGCATGCCAATTTTTATGCGTGAGGCCAACAAGACAATCCATTCCATCTAACCAACCCTCCAGCCCAAAGCCAGTGCCAAGAATTCCTTTGTTGTACTCTGGATTAAAACAATTGCATGCACATGGCGGAGTGGTGAAGCAGGCAGGCTCTTGGGCCAGGTGGGCCGGGATTAAAACTCAGTTCTCTGCGGCTAACGCTCTAAGAAGGTGCTGCCGCCTGGATCTGCTGCTTAGACCATCGTTACCTCCTTTAACCCAAAGGCCATTCAGAAAGACAAGGTTTCTCCACGTTGGGCACTTGCTCAATGACCCATGTAACTAGTCCTGGGGAAAGATAATTGCACAACTGAGCCCTAATGATTTAAGGGAAATTAACATGTAAAGGTGCCCAAATCTCTTATCAGACAAGAGCCCGGTCTTGTAGGCATACTCTGCCCTCTAGTCTCGGCTGCCCTGGAGACAACTCTTTTTATCTGATTAGAAACAGATTCCACCACTGGGGTCTCAGACTGGGGATTTTAAGAGGATTTAGAAATAAATGTCCTGCCTCTTATTCATCTATGAGAGGGTAGCCTGCCTGAGAGAGCCAACTTTCAACTCTGAGCACTTGGAGTCCAGGCCTAGTTCTGTCTTTTGTGGGTGGTGGTACCTTGATTTCTTTAAGCCTCAGTTTCCATATCCTAGAAACAGGTACAAGGTGTCCCACTTAGGCGACTTTGCAAAACTGTTTTGAAAAATCATCGGCCCATGGTGTAGGGTGTTGTCTGTCACACACTCCTCTGCCCCCTTGTGTATGATTAGGCACAGGTGCCAGAATGTTCCAGACATGGCGCTTGGTTTAATCAGTTATTCGCAGCATCTCCTTTCAAGGCCACAGACCTACTTCTCCCGCAATCTCTCTCATAGTCGCTGGCCTTTGAGTCACACGAGTCAGAAACCTGGATGTCAGCTTCAGCTCTGCCACTCATCTCCAGCCACCACATCCAGCACTTCCCTGAGACCTGCCATATATCCTGGTCAGGACCTCCCAGCTGTCTGCCTTTCCTCCACCCAACTGCCCGCTTGCCCAGATCTCGGTCCTCTCACACAACCTCCCCACTGGGCTCCTGTCCCCTTCCACTTTGCTGCCAGAGTGATCACTTTGACATACAAATCACACCATATCACTCCCTGCTCAAAATCCTCCAGTGTTTCCCCACTATCTTGAGAATAGAGTGAAACCCCTGTAACCAGGAATGCTAGGCCTTCTATTGCCTCTCTCTGTCTCCGGTTTCAGTTATGGCCCAACCCCTTGAAGATCTGAGTGTGTGTCCTTCTTCTCATATCTTTTAAAAATTTTGCATATCCCCTTCCACCTGGAATGCCTTTTCCCTGCTTTCACCTAATTTGCTCACCTGTATGTTCCCACTACTCAACCATTGCTCTGGTTATTTATTTCTGCATAACAAATTCCTTTCAGACTTAATGGCTTGAAACAACAATTTATCACTGTTATATCTCAAAACTCCATGGGTCACTAATTCACACAAGTGCAGAAGGGAAAACTTAGATTGGTTCCATGAAGTTTGGTCCAGTCCTAACTGAGGACTCACTCCAAGGACTCAGGGCCCAAGAACTAGAGGCTAAAGAGTTGGGGGCCCAAAAGCTGGGGCCAAGGTCTAGGGGCCCAAGAACTGGGGGGGTGAGGCAACTTGCTCTCTCTCCCCACACGGCCCTTCCAGGTGGCTAGCTTGTGCTTCCTTCCAGCACGGTGGCCTTGGAATAGGCAGACTTCTTATGTGGCAGCTCAAGCCTCTAAGAGAAAAGCAGCAGAAACTGCTTCTTGAGATGCCAGACCTGGCATAACACCACTTCTGCCACACACTGTTGCTCAAAGCACATTGGTCCAGACTCATGGGAAAGGGATGTAGACCCCACCTCTTTATGGCAGACGTGTCCAAGAATCCATCACAGTTTTCGCCTCCATCAGGAAGTTTTCCTTTATTCAACTTCACCCTCCACCCCCAAGTGCCCCTGTCTAACAACTGAACCATTGCAAATGGTGCCCCATTAAACCAAGAGTGATTTCTTGAATAAAGGCACTGGCCCTCAGTGGCACATAATGGGTTCCTGATAAATTGGGGCTCTTCTTAGGAGTGTTAGTGTTATTAAGATAGGAACTGTGTCTCATCTTTTTGCTTGGCCACAGCACATAGAGGTTCACCCATAGGAGGTTGCATTTGGTGACTATCAGGGAATGAATGAATGAGTGAGTGAATGAATGAATGAGTGAATGGCCCTGCACACAGTCCTGTCCTGAAGTTAAGGCTACAAGGCTAACCAAAGAATTGGACCTGATGTAGGCCTGCTTAGCCACTCCAGCTTTAATGACACAAAGGTCAAGGCCGGACTTGGGGCTCAGGGAGCTGGGAGGAAAAGAGCTGTCCTTTTGCTACCATCCCCACGGTGGAGCAAGGTCTTCACCTCCAGCCGCTGATCCTCAAGCCTCCAGGGCGGGCATGCATAGCTGCATCTACCACCATCCGCCGGGCCCCGTCCCCGTACCACCCTCACGGGGAAGGCGTTGGTTTGCAGTGAGCCGCCCTCACGGGCCGAGGACCTCAGAGTGCTTCCTGCCTGCCTGAGCTGTAGCACAGCAGCTGGGCTTGGAGCGTGGCAGGTGTCTAACAGCCTGCCGCAATCCTGCATAACAGGAAGTGAGAGAGAACACCATATCCAATTGAAACTGCAGTGGAATATGGGCCGCAATGCTTAATTAACCACCCTCAGTCATTTCACAGATTTCTGTTGTTGCCGAAGAGGAAAATGGAAAGCAGCCTAGATGGAGGACAGCAAAGCTGTCCCGGGAATGTTAGTGTGCATCCATGGCCCCCTGCTTTCTTATTCAGCAGCCCACTGCCAAAACGCAGAGGGAATGCTCACTTCTGGATTTGTTATTTAATGGGTTTACAAAGTTTTTGTTTGTTTGTTTTCCAGAGAGTCAGACCTATATGTACGCCTAGAAATTGGCAGCATATATGGATGTGCATTGGGGGAAGGGAAGGGGAGAGCATCGAGTGCATTTGTGCAGTTGTATCTGTACAAAGGTGTCCGTGTGAATGCATATAGGCCTGTGACGAGGGATCGTGTGGGAGCACGTGGCTAGAACTGTGAGAGCAGAATGCACGGGTGGGTCTTTATGTGTGCAAGAGCTGTTTCACATGTTGAAGATGTGCGGGAGGGCAGCTGTGGGTGACTCTGAGTATGGTTACAGCCTATTCAGGTGTCCACCTGAATACTTGAAGAGATGTGCCTTTCCATGTCCAGGTATCAGTGGGTATATTTGAGCAAACACAGGCATTATTATTTTCTGGATGGGTGTGTGTGTAACGATAAGGGCTTGACAAATCTACTTGTGGGCTGAGATAAGAAACAGCGCACTGCCAAACTTATCAAGGACCTAGTAGGCAGTGAAGGTACACTTCAAAATTATCTGATACTTGACGGTGGGGGTGTCTCTTTCCACCACCAGGTGAACTGGGCTTCCTACTCCAGCAAAGGATAATAAAAAGGACTTCCAAGAGACGGACTCTGTAGCTGGTCTAGGTTTCGCTTTGTCTCAACACCTTGTTTTCCAATCCAAGCTGATTTGTTCACATGGGTAGACTTTCTGGGGCATCCATGGAATCCTGTAAAATCCAAGGGGACGCAAAGTCACTTAAATAATAGGTACTTTTTAAGAAGAGCTTACTGTTCAGCAGGGATGGTAGAAAGGGCTTTTCATGGTTTGTCTTATTTGATCCTCCTAATAACCTTATTGGGTGGAAACTATCACTCCCTCTCTAGAGGTGACACACCGAAGTAGCCTTGGGGGTGGAGCCCAGATTCAAAATCAGACTGCCAAGCCTTAGAACCCCGAACCAATGAAGTTTCCATCCCTGCAGAGGCGCTCCCTGCACTCAGTGGATTTTGCAGTCCGAGGTCCTTTGCCATGCTTCACTGGACCAGGGGCTGGTTGTCTGGGCATCAGGGCAGCACCTGCAGATAATGCTGGTGCAGAGATTCGTGTGGGCTGGTGACCTCCACCACCTACCAGCAGGACATCACTGCCCACCCTGGGTGACAAGTCCCACTGGGACCTTCACGGTACCCTCTGACCTCACTTGACTCAGGAGACCCCAGCTCTCTAGCAGCACATTTTTAGGATTTGGGAGTTGGTTTCTTGCTCATGGCTTACAAACTCTTGATGGTCATTAGCATCACTCCAGTGAGCTTCTTGAGAGAGCAGAGATTGTGATTCAGGAGGTCTGGGGAGGAGCCAGGGACTGGCCTTTGTCACAAGCTCCCCAGTGACTCTGATGTGGATATCCAAGGACCAGTTTCAAGAAAAACTGCTCCACAAATTTGCCAGCTGTGTAGCTGAAGAACCCTTCTCACCTATACCTAATGGAGCTCCCAAGGAGGCCGGGATCTGAGGCCATGTGTGGCTAGGCAGTGCCCAGAGTGAGCCGTAGCGAGATGAGGGCCAATATATCTTTCCAAGGTCCAATCTCCAATGGCAGGCAGTATTTCTTTAAAAGCTGCTGGAGAGAGAGAGCAGACAAAGGCCCATGTGAAGCCAGGCATCCCTCAAGGAATTTAAATGGGTCAGGAACTCTGAAAGAATTTAAATGAGCATGAAATAGGTATGGAGAGTTTTCTGGGCCAATATGCAAGCCAAATAGTAAATAACTATTTTCAGCATGGAGTTTGGTTGGCAAATTTGCATATACATGTGATAGCGTGCGTTTCTATTTTTACCGTGTTGCTAAATATATGCAATCTGTGAAGAGAACCACAAGCCTGGGTGCAAAGGCAGCCTTGGGCTGTTGGCTGGGAAGAGTTGCTTTTCCGTCTGGCTGGACCTGGAGCCCTGTATTTTAATGAGTCCAGGTGAGAGCCGAGGGCTGCGCACAAGAACGGGAGGTGACGGCAAGCGAGTTTGTTCTCATGTTCAGTCCTTGTCCTGCCAAGAATTCCCCTGAAGCAAAGCGTTCCATGCCGGAAACACTGAAGTTAAAGTGGAAAGTTTGACATTCTGAAGTCATGCTGGCCTTCCGCAGTTTAGAACAACTTCCCAAGTTTCTTAAAAGCTGAAAACTCTCCCCTTTTTAGCTTCTGATTACTATTGCTTATTGTTGTGATCATTGTAGCTACTGTCAGAACCTGGACAGAGCCTGAGGGCACCCCTGTGCATCTGGGAACGTCCCCAACTGTTTACCTTGGAGTCCGTTGATTTTAGATGGCTGGGTAGTCCTGAGCCAGATTTAAGTGTTTTGACAAATCCTTTGATGCCTTAATTTGGGCCTGACGTGTGGTGGCCACCCAGTATTTATTAAAGTAAGGAAACTTCTAAGGGGTGGCTTTGCTGAAAGGTTTTGGATGCTC
Source organism: Dasypus novemcinctus (assembly GCF_030445035.2). NCBI lineage: Eukaryota > Metazoa > Chordata > Mammalia > Cingulata > Dasypodidae > Dasypus > Dasypus novemcinctus. The sequence continues at coordinate 9,908,325 of NC_080690.1, forward strand.
ACACTCTGGAAGGGAGGACAGCCCTCTTGTCTTTCTGCCTGAATGTCTATTCGTGAAAAAAGAGAACACAGCATCCTTTGCATACCGTGATCTCGGGGAAGGAAGTGAGGGCCGCGTGGGAAGTGCAGATGATGGCCGTGGTTTGCCTTTGTTTACCTTTTGCTCATGGGCTCAAAGATCTCGCTGACAGGCCAAAGATGCTCTGCTAAATTACCACTTAATACCTGCAATTGCTGGCCATGGGCTTGCCACAAATGTCAGGGGATTAACTTCTTTAAAAGAACCTGTAGTTGAGGAATGTGACGAGTGTACATGAGCGCTAAAGAGACCCGCCACAGCCACCACCTCCATGCTCTTTTTGGCCAACTATTTTTCATTTTGCCTTGTAAAGTGGAGAGCCCTGCTAGCTGTCGTAGGTGTGAAAGTCTGTGGCACCTTTTTTTGAGGACAGGGCCGAAGCACCTTGAAGAAACCCATCTGTGTTGGCCCAAGGGTTCCACAGGCAAGCAACTAAACCAGGGAGAGGTTCTGGGAGTTTGGTTCTCAGCCACTTTCATTTTCAGAAGATTAGTTCCTTTGCCAGAACTCACCGAGACTCAAGGATTGCTGAGCAATTGGTTAGGGCGAGGCTACCATATTTGGACGATTTTCAGAAACATCCTGTGACATAGCTTCAAAGACTTGCAGAATGTTTTCTGTTAAGGAATAGTTTGACATGCTTTTTAAATCGTTCGTGTTTCCCTTTCTCTTACAAATTGGGAAAGCATATTCATAAACTAAAGGAGATGTATGCAGAGCTTTGGGGTTAATTATCTAAGTTCAGCATTTGAGGTCTTTCTAAAACATATAGATTTATGCTGACACTGCTTCAGAAAAAGAAGAATCTTTACCAATTTCTAAGAGCTCTTGAAAGAAATCTGTGGCAAACGCTTGCCCAAGCTGCAGCATCTTTTAAATGTCCTGATTTTGCACTGCGAGGAGGTTTCTTCTATCATGTACCATGACATGCTTCTCTGGAAAGGTGAGTTCCTTTGCTCATCACTGAGTTGAAAGGAATCACAGGTTATTATCTTACACAAACCCTATCTGTCTCCACCACTCCCCCATCCATCCACCCATCTATCCATCCATTTACTTTCTTAATGCTCTTGTTACTAGGCTGGTGACCAGAGATACAAAGAAGATATCAGAGACATCCCCTGTTCCCTGTCCTCAAGGAGCTCAGGATCTGGTACAACAGGCCCTTTAGATATGTAGATTTCACATCTGTGGTTGTAACTCTTTATGAGTAACTCAAAGTTCTGTGACTTTGTAACTTGCCGTTGTCACTGCCGCGTGCATTTGAACGGTGCCCTCAATGAAGCTGGTGAACAAGACGGAATCTCGGAATCAATGAATGACCCTAGCTAACAGGGTGGCATTGTCCCACAGACCCACTTCATGGCTCTGCACCCACAATCGTTCTCATCAGGGGGTAAAACACTGCTCCAACGAGGACAATAACCACCCAAAGAAAACCACCTGCCAGTGCTATTTATGGAGCTGAAGAGAGTAAAGAGATCTACGGAAAGTCTAGATGGAGGAGAATGTACGACAAACCCATACTGAGTCGTTTGAGAATTTGCACAGGGCTCTCTACTAATTTCAAAGGCCTTCCGTGGCTACAGAAAGCGATTTCACCTTGTGGCCACAGCCTCTGGGGAAGTCATGATTTTGGAGCCAATTACAAATACTGGTTCCTGGGACTCCAAGTTGCAAACCCCTCTCAGCTCAGGGGGCACCCACTCCTTGGCAGTGACTATTATTATTTTGCTTTTGGGGAAACTCATGCCCCAACAAACTGATGCTGTGTCAGGAGTCATCTCAGCCCTGCTGTTGCTGTGGTCTCAAAGGCAAAGGAGAACTTGCTCTCCCAGGCTCCAATCAACTTTATAGCCCCCTCCTGGGGAGCACGGGGTGAGTTCCCCATGGCTGGGCCATGGGTATTATGAGATACCCCAAGCTTCCTCTCTACTTTGAAACCACTGGTGTCCCAGGTTTAGGCAGGCTTTCTGTTTCCCAAATGGCACTGTGTTTCTGCCTCTTGAAATGGCTTTTCTAGTGTCTGGAGTAGGATTTGTCACCTTTACCCCAGTATTCCTGGGGTGGGATTGCAATTAGGGCACACAAGGTAGCCCTTGCTACACAGACAGAAATGCAAGATTGCGTATTTAATACATGAGGGAAGTATGGTCTCAGGTGCAAAGCACGTCCCTGAAAAATTCTTCTGAGGGATTTTTCTCTCAATGGACTTAGGATGGGATTTGGTATACAAATCACTGATTTACCAAAACTCTTTTCAAGGACACAGCTAAATGCATAAAGCTTCACCTTCAAGACTCAGATTAAATGCCCCATGGTGTGGCTCACTCTCTCTCTCTTTCTCTCTCTCTCTCTTTCTCTCTCTCTCTCTGTTATAACCTCTGACCTCTTTTTTCAAACCATAGATTTTCTTTTCTAACTCTCTTCTGGAACCTCCTTTATCATCCTTGATTTTTCATCACTGCTCTTTACTTTGGGTTTAGCTATAACATTCACCAGCCACTCGTGAGCCCCGGTTTCCCTCTCTCCTTTCTTTTGAAGCATTCCAACAATTTATTTCTTAAATGTGCACACATCCTGTCCGACTTCCTATATTCCTTCTAGTTACCTCTGGATAATCACCCATCCTCTTTCTTTCTTCTTCTCTCCTTCCTCCTCTCCTTTCTTCCTTCTACTCTCATCTTTCTTCTTCTGTCTACTTACCCCTCCTCTTCCTCTTCCTCAACCCTCTTTCCCATGTCCTCTTCCTTCTCATGCTGATTTGGGGCACACATCCTGCTCTCCTCGTGGCTTGGCGTGGCAATGGAGGCACTAGCCTGACGGTGGAGCAAGGTAAAGGGGAATCGAATCCTTCAGAAAAAACGGATGTCCAATAAAGGTCAGGATCAGAGTCCTTGAAAACAACCCCAGTTTGTCTCAGTCCAGCAACCGAGAAGCAGGGTGTGAGCTGGGGGTCTTGCGTAACTGGGGCCTGGAGGGGACAGAGAGTGAGGCAGGCTGGAGCAGGAGCTAGAGGGAGGCGGGGAATCGGCGAAGCCTCCTTTCAGCCTGACAGCACACTTTGCAGTGTGGATGGTGCCACAGAGTTGCCCCACCTGAGGCAAGGGGGTAGCTTTTTGCACCCCACATCTGTCAGTCAATGATTTGGGGCTGCCCCTAAGGGCAGGCCATAACCTCCAGGCATTTTAAGGCAGGCGGCTTCTCAGGGCTTGAGGATTAGGGGACCGTGGAGCGTTGTCAGCAGCTGAAGGCTGGGTGCACCACCCTGGTCAAGAGGTCCTCAGTGGGCACCGAACAGCGTACCTGCAGGCACCTCTCAAAGCCTCCTCCAGAACCACGTGGCTGCTTATCTGTCCTATAAAACCTATATCTTCCCTTGAGCACCAGCGTTCAGAATGAAACACCTCTCGTTCTTTTTATTCCAGACGTATCATGTTTATTCTCATCAGTTTCTCCTGTTGTAATTAACTACTCTTTCCAGCCTCCTTGCAAATTATAAAGGTATTTTGTGGGCCATCTCAGGAACCTTCGTGCTATTTCTATAGACCACGTTCAAAGTTCATTCGTAAAATAGGGACTTCCTGTTCATTATTTCTGCATCTGCGAGCCGGTCGCATTTATTGGGAAACTCCTGTTACTGTGATCTGGTATCACCCATAAAGCACCTCTGCCTGACTCGATTGGGCTCATCCTTCCCCCAGCGGCATCTTCTCTCTGGCCCTTCGTCGCCACCACACCCTCCGCTGGGCACTGCAGTTTGGAGGGCCTCTCTCCAGCCCTCCCCTGCTGTGCTGCTCCCCTCCCCGGGGCGAGGAGGCCGTGGGGCCACTGGGACATGCCCGCCAGGCCCCCTTCTAGATTACACTTTGGGAATCGTGGAAGCTGGAATTCTCCCAGGGCCTCCTGCAAGGCCTGTGCGGCTTCTTCCCAGGGCCATGCCAATGTGTATACCCGCGGGCAGCTGCGGGGCTGTTTGCACCAATTACTCAGCCTGACCCCTCGGGGCGCTCTGGAGGTAGATGGCAGGACAGAGCTGCCCCACCCCGAGGCAAGGGGGTTGGCCTTCTGTGCCCCCTAGCAGTCAGCCTGGGGCTGTGGGCTGCCCCTAAGGGCAGGGGACGATGCTGTGGCCAGAGCAGGGTCTGCAGGCCAGGGTGTGGACATGTGCGCCAGGTCCCTGCTCCCTGTTTCCCACGGCTGCTGTAACAAAGGACCACAGACTAGTTGGCTTCAACAACAGAAATTTATTGTCTTATAGTCCTGGAGGCTAGAAGTCCAAAATCAAGGTTTCCGCGGGGCCGAGTTCCCTCTGAGGCCTGTAGGCTCCTGGCAATAGCTGGCAATCCATCATGTTCATTGGCTTGTGGCGTGACTCAAACTCTGCCTGTCCCATGATTCTCTCTCTCTCTCTCTTCCTGTGTCCAAATTTCCACTTTATAAGGACACTAGTCATACTGGCTTAGGATCGAAACTAATCCAGTTTGGTCTCATTTTAAGAATAACATCTTCAAAGCCCGTTACTGGCAAATAAGCTGAGATTCATTGGAATCTATGAATAGGACTTGAACATGTCTTTCTGGGGAGCACAGTTCAATCCATAACACCCCTCGGGGTGGGAGAATGAGTCCTGGGCTGGAAGAGAAGGTGGTCGGCCCCAAACTGACATTCCCTCTGCTTCCATAGTTTGGTGCAAAACTCCAGGAATTCTGCCACTTTGAAATTTGAACTTGGCCTTCCAAATTGTTATGAACATTAAATTGGTGAGGGAGAAGGATAGAAGATTTTTTCAAAAACCGTTTGTAGGAAGCAGACATGGCTCAAGCAGTTGTGTGCCCGCTTCCCTCATGGGAGGTCCCGGGTTCAGTTCCCGGTGCCTCCTAAAGAAAAACAAACAGACGAGCAAAAACAAAGAGCAAAAAAAACCCCATCGAGTCAGTTGATTTGTAATTTTTCGCACCTTGGGCACATGCTATGTGGGCCATTTTTAAAAGCATGTTCTTAGTTTGATTCATAACATTGAACAACTTAGACTCAAACTGTGCTCTGGTCCCAGGCTAGGGGTCGGCCTGCCCTAGACTTTAATTCCCTGGCATTTAAACAAAACTAGGTTTATGGAAAGCCCTGCTTATGGAGCGCCTTCCGCTTGCAAACCCTGTGAAGCAAGATGTGCAAATAGCTTAACCTCTTCTGGATTTTCCTAAATGTAATTTTTTCCCTTCTCAAATCACTTCTGGTTAGTAGGGCAGCTTATCGGGCTGACAGTCTTCCTGTTCCCCCACCTGCGGCCCCACATCATCAGAGGAAGAGCCGGTCTTCTGGGGAGCCCATGACAAGGATGCCAGAAACCGTGCTTCACAGCGGAGTTTCACGCACACTTCCATTGCCCCACGCCGGGTCCCCAGAGAGCCCCGGACTGGTAACATTTTCCAAATCGCTGTAATTTAGATGGCTTTTTTTCTTAATGAAGAACAACCTGGAAATCCCCCAAATTGTCAAGTGCTCTGCCAAAGCTCTGGGGCTGAGATCTGCATGGCCAGGTTGTTTAAAACAACAACGACAACAAATGCCGTAGTCGACCGACACTCAGGCTGAGCAGGGGCTTCGAAGCCGAGGTCCAGGAGTGCCACATGCCAGGCTCTGCGCTGCTGGGAGCCGGGGGTCAGAGAAGGACACAGCCCTGGCCTCCGGGGGCTGATGATCTAGTCCTATCTGAGCCCTGGGCAGAGAGGGGGCAGCCGTCACGTCTTCTGTCCAAGCCTTCCTCTCCCCTCACCCTGAGGTCCAGGGATCCACCTGCAGCGGCACCTACCTCAGGCCTGTCCCTGCCTGAACTCACCTCTTCAGCCTCCGCCCCAGGTCCCTTCCCCTCAGCTGCTCAGAAACAAAATCCACAAGCACGTGTGCAAACGGGGAACCAGATGGCACCATCTGCCACCAGCCCTGACTTGGTCCTGCTCAGATGTGACACCTATTTGAAAATGATAGCCCGTTTCATCCTCCTACCATGGCCTTGCTCTCAAAGCCACTTCCCAAAAGAGGACAGTGAGGCTCGGGGGGTCCAGCTGACCAGCATCCCCCGTGGGTTACCATGTCCTATGTGTGATTGTGGAACAGTCATCCCATAAGCCTTTGGTTCTCCGCAGCAAAACGTTAACGATAGGGAAGCGGCTGTGGCTCAATCAGCTGGGCTCCCGTCTACCATATGGGAGGCCCTGGGTTCACATCTCAGGGCCTCCTTGTGAAGGCAGAGCTGGCCCGTGCGCCGCGGAGAGTTCACAGCCCATGCACCGCGGAGAGCTGGTGCAGCAAGATGACACAACCAAGGGGAGACAAGCAGATACGGAAAAAATGCACAGCGAATGGACACAGAGAAGAGACAGCAAAAGAAAAGGAACAAGCTGCAAGGGGAGAATAAATAAGTAAATAAATCTTAAAAAGAAAAAAAGTTAACGATAGGGCCACCCATAAAGGGGATCTGAGAATTGAGGGGGGTAAGATACTGAGAATGCCCAATGTATTGCTCCAAAAGTAGGAAGCATGCCTTATCCTTAATGCATGTATTTAAAGACGTCTTCTCACTCCAAATTCTACGTTCGTGCTGCCCCAAGCACAAAGCTCTGTCATTCCCTCCCCAAGTACATGTCATACAACCTACTCACATTTTAATAGACATGTTTAGTAGATTGTGTCTTTGCCCCAAGATCTGGGACACGGCCAGGGGGCATGTCCTTAGGGGCAGGCTGGCAGGAAGGCAGGGAGCCATGGCTGTGCCCACTGACAGGGCGGGTCCTGCTTTGAGCAGCCCTGCTGGCTTCCTGATACGCAAATCACACCGAGAGCAAGGCTGGGTTTCTGAAACTGCTAGTCCCTTCTGCCCACGAAACCCTGAACCCGCCACTCAGCACGGTCATAAACAGCTCTTGCGCTTTCCGACGCGGAAGAAGCCACAAGCAGGCATCTTAGTTCCAACAGCTCAGTTGTAAAGTCAAGGGCCTCTCAGTTCTGAACATAAGATAGAAAAAGCGGTGCTCAGGAGAGAGGACAGTGGGATGGAAAAGCAAATGGAGGATTTGCAGGAAGGAAGAAAAATCTTGGGAAAAGGTTTTGTTCGTTTCTTTTTCCTCTGTCTTCTGGCATGGCAAGGAATTTGACTTCCGGAAGGAGGGTGACATTGATTTTCAAGCATGTACAAGTGGTGTGGTATTTATTTTCATTCAGGTAGCGGAGAAGTCGTGAACAGGCAACTTCAGAGGGCTCAGAGCTAAAGATACATGTTCCCCTTGAAAGGTCACCATTACATCTGCCCCTTTCCTGCCAAGAATGGCTGGTCCTCCATTCCCAGCTGCTGTCTCTGAACTTGCAATGGGAAGGGGACCTGGGCAGCTTGAGCTAGTCCTAATTAGACTTCTCTGTCCTTTCAAAAAGAAAAATGAGAACTTTTATTCTCTTAGTGAAGAGTTTTCTAATTTTTGCAAGCAGAGGGCTCATTCATGATACTAATTAAAATGCTTCTTTCCAGGCCCTACTCCCAGTGATTCCAAGTCAGCAGCTCATGCATTCTCAACAAGTGCCACACCCAGGAATATGCATTCTTAACAAATGCCAGCACCAGCCACCCTGGCCCTGTGATTCCCACACTTTAAGAACTGCAGGCACAGTACCTGCTGAGGGCCAGGCTCTCTACTAGGTGCTTCTTACTGCCTGCCTGTAAATTATGGATTTGAGTTAGCATCGTCTTTAGGCACCTGAAGCCTTGTTACAAAATGATTGTCTCTGATTTTACAGCTGGGAACTGAGGCTCTGAGGGTTCAATACCTCAGTCCAGGCCACATAGTGAGGGAGGGATTGATTTTACTAGTGTCTGCACAATTCCTAAAGTCATCCACTCTTTTATCTTCCTGACAAATCTCGGGGCCTCTGTGTCCCCACCTGGAAGTCGATATAATTGTAATGGTTTTAATTTCAGAGGGTTTTCATGAGGGTTAAATAAGATAATATTAAGCTGTGCCATTTGAAATTGCTGATATTTAACTACATTCTACAAAAGCAGAGCGATCATATGTTTTTGGTGCAGTATCTGGCGCAAAATAAGAGCTCAGCAATTGTTAAGTGCTATTAGAAACTTTATCCCAGTCATCACCACCGTTGTCATCATTTCCATTGCCACCGCCATCATCATCTCCTAGAGCACAAGACACGCTCCACGTCTCAGATCGCCATTTACCAGGCACTGATGGGTTGTTGCTCAGCCTCCATCGTGCCATCTTCGATGTGCCCAACACAGGCTGGTTTGGTTTCTGGCCAAGTTAACAAAGGATTCTTTTATGGTACGCACACATTTATGCATTTTCATGCTTTCCCAAGCTCCCTCCAGTTTGTGTAATGTAGACTTCTCCCCAGGGAGACGTTTCAAGAGACAGAAAAATGGAAAAATGGTGGCCACAGAACACTGGGCAAACATTAGCTCCTTTGATAACCTTCCTTTCTTGGATGACAGATCTGTGATGGGGCCACTGAATGCCAAGGAGGCCTGCTTCAGACATGTATTTGACTAGTCTAAAGGGTCAAGGTCCTGCTATAGAAAAAGTCCCCCGATGCACATTTTTCAGATAGGATTCACCGCCTGGAACATCTATTCCAAACTGGAGTCCATAGCCCATTTCAAATTTATTTTTCAATCCATACAAGGCTTTCAGTGAACTTCATTTCAATTTTTCATCAAAAGAGCTGCTTCACCATGGCTGCTCACATGTCCATCAAAAATGGAAACAAAAAATCACAACACTGTAGATTGTGTCAGCTCAATGACCATATTTTCCAAATTTAAAAAACAAAAAGAACAATGCAGAAGCCATGATTGACAACAGGACAGAATATTTAAAATCTCGGTGCTTCAAGATAATCTGCTTCAGAAGGTAGACTCGATTCTGTCTCTGGATTCAAATCCAACTCCTCTGTTAGCTCTGTGAGTTGGAAAACTTTCTTCAAATGCCTGTATCTCGTTTGTTCATCTTAATGAAGTCAGTTATATTGTCACTCTGATTTTAGAGGTTTTCTGAGTATTTCATGAATAATGTGCAAAAGAGCTCAGCAGAAGGCCAATTTTGTAAGTTCTCAATAAACATTATTATTATTATTATTATTATTTTATCTGTAGTGAGAAAGGCCTTTATTTTGATGACCTGGACTTGAATTTAAGGCAGACTGGACCCCAAAATTCTTACCATTCCCTCTATTCCTTGCTGAACTGTCCAAATATTTTCACTCAAAATGGAAATCCCCCCATAAGAAGGTGACCCGTGGCCTTGACCCTTTGTGCTGAGCCTTAGAAGAGTCTAGTTCTCTTGACTGGCTTGACCTGGTCTAGCATAGGGTGTCAGTCTTGGGGAGATAGTTTTTTTGCAGTTTAAGCTCAAATCCCAGAGCCCTGATATCCTGGGCTCCAGGGATGACTCACAGGAGGCTGGACTATGGGTTGCGGCAACTGCCTGCCTGTGGCAGGCTATCACTACCCGAAGACTGTCCCTGTCCTTGGCAGTCAGGGTTCTTACTTGGAGGCAGACTGGAGACCCTGAAATCCATGCGCTGGCAATGGCACCCTAGAGACAAGGGTTTCCCAAGGCGTGGTCCTTAGGCCATTTGCATCTGAATCTCCTGAGGGCTTGTTAAAAGGTAGATCTCTGGGCCTCTTCCAGACTGCTGGTAAACCAGAAATCTCCATTATTAACAAGTGTCCCAGTGACTATGGTGCTCATGAATATTTGGGAACCGCAGGTGTAGTCATAGCTATATTGTTCCTCCCGAAAGAAAGAGATCCAAAGAAGAGAAAAATATCTGAGGGTAAAAAGGAGAGATGAAGTACTTCAAACCCATCTGGGCCTTATAGACATCCAGGTATGGTGAATAGAATCGTGACTCCTCCAGAATGCCCACATCCTCATCCCTGGATCCTGCGAATATGTTCCATTTCATGACGAGGGGGAATTAAAATTACTAATCAATAATATTATAATATGGAGCCTATCCTAGATTAACCAGGTGAACCCAAGTAGAATCACAAGGACTCTTGAAGGTGGACAAGGAACACAGAAGAAGTCAGAGTAACACAACGTGAGAACGCAATCAGCTCTTGCTGGCTTTGGAGATGGAGGAAGGGGCCATGAGCCAAGGAGTGCAAGTGGCCTCTAGAACCTGGAATAGACAAAGAAGCAGCTTCTCCCCTGAGCCTCCAGAGGGAACACAATCCTGCTGACACCTTGATTTTAGCCTGGTGAGATCTATCTTGGACTTCTGCCCTCTAAAAGTATAAGATAATAAATTTGTGTTGTTTAAACCACTAACTTTGGGGTAATTTGTTATAGCAGCAATAGGAAACTAATACACCAGGGTCAGATGGAGAGTGGATTTATGTGGCCATAATGAAAAGGCTAATGTACAGCTTAAATGAATTTTCTGAGCCATGGGTTTTTCCTTTCCCAGTACCTTCTGAGCCCAGAGCTCAGAAAAATGCTCTCATCTCCTCTATAGAAGCCTGCAGGTTGTGTCATACCCCAAGTGGAGTCAGGGCAAGAAGAGGGTCCCAAGGGATTGCCTGATGGGCAGACTAAGAATTTCTTAGGGCCCCAACAAAACGATGACACCAAAGCCCCAAACAAAAGAGAATTCCAGCTTTGATGAATGTGTGGGGCGGAGAACTATTAATAACTCTAGATGTTATTTTGAGAGGAGGCTATTTTTATTTCAACATACTTCTTGATTTTGTATTTTATGATTTAGTGCTTTTTTTAAAGATTTGGAATTATATGAAATGCAGGGGAAGGAGAGGAATAAAATAATCTCATCTACGTTTAGGGTTTCTCATCAGGCTTGGACTGGGGGAGTCAATGAAGCAAAAAGCCAGTTGTCAGGAATTGGCAAACAAATTCAAGACCAAGGACCAGGCATGTGAATGAGAGTGTTAGAACATGGAAAAAGGAACCGTACTGAAGTGGGAGGGAGCCAGCCGGCCAAGAAGGTGCAGGCCAATGGCGGACAAATTCTCCGGGGCTCAGCCTTTATGGGATTGTAGGTGGCTTGGAGTGGTTGGGAGGGAAATAATGAATGGACAGATAGGAATGAATGAATGAACGAATGAGTGGCTTTAACTCAGAATATTGGCTATTGATGTGCTTTGGGGTCTTGCTATATCCGTCCCAAGGTCTACCCCAAACCTCAGGAAGTTCAGAGATAGGTGGAGCTGCTAGGGCACGAATAGAAGTCGTCCTACTTGAGGCGCCCAAGGGGAGCAGCCTGCGGTCTAGCTCTCAGCATATCGGCGGTGCAGAGCTCTGCAGCCCCTTGCCGGGGCCCTTGGCAGCGGACACGCACGCAGGGGCCCCCGGGGAGCGGCCAGCCGAGAAGCCGGGCGGCACTGCCCCCCTCCTGCAGCTGCTCCTCGGGGGCCGGGACTAAAGGGGGCTTAGGTTTCTGCACTTTTCATGTGGCGTCTTTCAAAATCGAAATCCACTTGAAGTGGTTTGGGTTTTTCTCTTCCCCGCCTGGTGTTTGCTGGAGAGAAATACCTTCAAACAGAGACAGCATGACTCCACGCCACGCCTCTGTCGCCGAGCTTGTTCAGAGGCACCCCGGGAGGCCACATCAAGCTGAACGTTTGCATCAGAGACGCCCTGGCTGGGCACCCACCACCGCTCCCCTGGCTAGGGTTTCCTCGCACCCCCATTTCCCCCTCCACCCTGGCTCGCACTTGCCTGCATTCTGGGAAAACAAGCAGCCCTTGCTTCCTTTGTTTCTCTGAATGGACATATTGGGGGGAATCTGGAAGCCACCGCGGGTGGGGAGAGGGTGTCCCTCAGTTCCATATCCTTGATGGGACTTGAAGTCCCCTGCTTTGCCCTTCAAGTTGGTGAGGAAAGCAGACGGGCAGGTGGGTGGACCCTCTCTATTTACCCTCCATCGACATCCTGAGCTTCTTCCGCGTCACACACCTCTGCTGCTGCCAGACTCCCTTTATTTTTCTGGGTTTCTCACAGGGCTCTTTATTCCTCCTTTTATCACATAAGAAAGAAATCCTTTACTCCCATTGGCTAAGGAAGGAAGAAGGCTGGATCAAGGTGCCACGTCATGACCCACACAAGCATTGCATCCTTGCCCTGTTTCGTGTTTTAGAACAAGCTACATACCTTGGCCATGGAGATGCATACTGATGCAGACCTGTATGGGGGAGAGAGAGCAGGGGCTCCTGGATATGACTTTAATATTTTAATTAGCTTTATGCCATGACTGTCCACTTGTTTTTACATAATTATCGAGGACAGAGGAATTTTGCAGAACGTGTAACTCAACCTCATTATTCTGCAGCTAAAGGAATTCCATCATCCAAGTTTTACAGGATTTGCCCAAGGTCACTGGGTGCTGTTTCTGCTGAACTGAGCAGCCTTATTTGCCTTATGAGATGGAAAGGGATTTACGTACCTTGGGAAATTTGGGAATTGCATGTAGCCGTCCCCTCCGTGAGCCTTTTGAGGTCTGCATTCCTTTTTTTGTAAATGGAGAGGCAGAGATCACACTGATAAGTCCTGACCATGTGTCTGTACTCCCAAGTTAGAGGGGCAGGGTATGGGGTGCCAGTCCAGACACAGGACCTCTCAAGTCACACTGCTTAGGGTCAATTGGCAATATACAACGGGAGCCGGGAGGTATCATTCTGAGCCTGTGCGTCATCTCATGCAACCCAGCACCACTGGGAACATTACCGGAGCTGTTCCCTCCCAACCATTACTGGTGTATTTATTTCTTGAGAAATGATGGTGCCAGGAAAGCCACTGCTTCTAGATTTGGGATCTTAAAGTAAGCAAGCTGATCTTTAGGCCATGATGGGGCGAGAGTGAAACCTTTCTCTCTCAGGCTTGCCTTAAAAATATAGGACCAGAGAAATGGTGGATTCCAGCCTCCTGCTTTCACATAGTGAAAGCAGACCCAAAGACAGGGCATCAAAATCCTCAAGGTCATGCAAACTCAGAAGCTCTCAGCCCCCTACTCTGGCCTTGGGTCACACTTCCTAGCTACAAGGCCTGCTGTGTTGTTTGAGTTCCCTTGAAATGTCAGACACAAAACCCACCCCCACCCCCACACTATCTCAAGCCAGCAAAGAGAAGAGCCACTTGAAGCCCCCAGGTCACTGCCCAGAAACACAATAGGATTTGTTATCCACTGGGATGATTCTTTCTAGGTGGCCTTGGTGGGGGCTGGCTTGAGAAAGGGCTTGCTTTTCAAGGATTTCATATCTGACTCTCTGTCCCAACTACTCTGTGACCCCTGACCATTATTCCCATGAGCTCATTTAGACCCTTAGCCTCCTCTGACCCACCCTCTTAGCAGATGGAGCATTGAGACTTGTACTTCCCCTCACACGTGGGATGACATAGGACTGGATTGCAGGGAAATCCATAAACCCCTCAGGGCCGTGATCTTTTCCTGAATGGAATGCATGTATTTATTTCATGAGGAATGGTTGGATCAGAAACCCACCACTTCTAAATTGGGGATTTTACTGAAAGCAAGCAGGTCCTTGTTAAAGCAATGGTGGGGCTAAGGTAAAATTCTCTTTAGTGGCTTGCCTCTAAAATAGAAAATAGGTCTACCGAGGTGGGAGTCCATTACTTCCCTCCCTTCCTTTTCTCCTGTTGCTACTCCTCCACACCCCAACCCCCCCACCCCCTGCCCAAGGCAATTTGCATGAGAGGAAGTCTGAGAGGCAGGGACAGTCCCTGGCCTTGAAGTCGCAAGCCACAGAGAAGGAAGCTGAGCCAAAACCAGAGTGATTATCACTCCACTCAGGCCCCTGAAGTTCACTGGGGTTTCAAAACAGCCATATTCTTCACCATGACCTTATTTCTGTACAAGGAACCTCAGGATCCCATTGATCACAACTAGTTCATGTATTTAAAGGAAAAATTTAAAAATCCAGGTGATCAAACAGAGACAATGGCTCATCTTGAGATGGAACTAAGGTTCAGGGCCCTGCCCCACCCCACCTGTGCCTCCATTTGCCAAGGAGAGGAAGAGATGAATATGATCAAGGTCCCCACTGAGAAGTGCTCTGTGGCCATGGTGACCCATCTTTAAACAAAACTGAGAGGCTGGAGACTCAACCGTGCAGCCCCTGGGGTCAGTGACAGGAGGTAGGTGTCACTCCCTCAAGTGCCCAGATTTTGAGTGTACAGCAACCTTTAGACATTGCTCCACTGCTAAACAGCCCCCTGGGTCTATCTGTTTCCCACTCTGATTTGCACTCTGCTTTCTGGGAGGCAAATGCAAAGACATCTTGGGGCAATAAGCAGTCAAACAAGTAAGTTGTGCCCAATGTAGTGCAAAGACATTAAAGTTGCTTTCCAAGAGATGGGGTAGGAAAATGCAGAAAGAATGGAAACCAACATCAAGCTCCTTACTTTGAGTCCCTTGCAGCTTTTAAACTGTTTTAATTCTCACACTCCTATAAGGTCCTGATCATTATGCCCATTAATGAGGTAGAGAAACAGAGGCTCAAAAGGGTAAAGCGACTTGCCCAAGGTTATACTGCTAGAGTTCTGGCAAGAACTCCAACCCAGAATAGCCTGATGATAAACCTGTGTGGTTCCCACTGCCTTAGGTGGCCAGCAGTGTGGTGGGGGTCTCTCTTTCTGGATTGGGGCTCTTCTTTGAAATTGATGCATAGGCCTGGTGGGCTCCCTATTGTAATAGCTCTTGTGTAGCTTGATTTCTTTTAGCTGGGAGTTTTGGTTAATTGATTCTCTCCATTATCTTCAGTTAGATCAGCAATGCTGCATTTTTTTCTTCCTTAAATTTTAAACAACCTTGTGCAGCAAAATTGTTTTGTCTAGTTTTACTACAGAAATGTGGTTCCTATGAAGAATGTGTGTTCCATTCCTGCTATTGCAAGAAGCATTTTCCAGGCAATATCCCAATCAATTGTTACAACAATCCTATGAGGACAGCACCATTACTATTGTTCCCATTTTACAGAAGAGAAACTTGAGGCTTAGAGGGGTAAAATGGCCTGCCCAAAATCATGCATCTAAAAAGAAGATGCAGGACATGCACCAAGGTCTGCCTACAGCTCATGCTTTCAACCCTCACCCGAGAGCTCCACATTCTTTCTGCTGATGGGTGGGTGCTGAGAGGTGGGTACAGATATCCACAATCCCAGTGAGTGAGCCAGACTCAATCTCTAACCAAGTGCCGAGAAGCCAAGTCCATACACCATCATCACAAAGGGCCTGAGGGATACAAAAGGACCCTACTGGTGGCCACCTCTATTATTCTTGGGATTTGTTGTTTGGATCAGCACAGCCTCAAAGATGTTAGGTGAGAACTCAGAGATCCAGCTCACCTCAAGGGAAAGATGTGACTCAGTGCTGCCCAGACAGCATTGCCAGTAACTGAGGTGAGACTTAGCAAGTCCCACAATCCAGAGAGCCATGGGTAGAGCACACCTTCACCCACGCTCTTGAGAAGTCATGAATGGGTAAAGAAGAGTATCCCTCACCCCACCCCATCCTCACCCCCACCTCCCAGAATTGGTCAAAGGAAATAGTCATTTCAGAAGCTCCCTCCAGACCCTTGTCCTCCTGGTCTCGTTTCTCAGGCACTAAGACTATCTGCTACCTGCCCATGCTGTCTCCTGAAGTCCTGGCACAAAACTATGGAGTTATGTTCCCTTTTGAGTTCCATTTGGCAGAGGAGGAGTTGAGGATCACAAACATTGTGCAGTTTTCCCAAAACCCAGAGACTGAGGTAACCTCCCTATCATTCTTCCTGGCTTATCACAGAGGCATCACCACCCCCCCTCCAGCTGATGAGCTGTGAATCATTCTGTCTACTTGTCCATCTACATGACACCATGATACTTGGCCCTAGCTGGACGAGTCCACAGCAGCATGCCAAGGAGATAATTCACAACTGCCCTTTGGGAACTCTTTCCCATCACTGATCCATTCCCTCTTTCTTCCTTTCCCCTAAAACACATATACACAACCACAGTCTTGTGTGGAGCTCACAGTCTTCAAGTACCTTCTTGTTTCCTGGTTCTGGCCAGTGAGTGCAAATAATGTGAGTCATTTTCAGGCTGGCATATTTCACTACTAATGCCAGGCCGTCCAGAGCTGATTTTCATGGTGGCATCATGACTGAACACATTCAAGATGGCGACTGCTTCATCAGCATGTGTTTTCATGGACAGAGTCCCTGCACTGATCCATGATGAACTATAACTTGAGCAAAAATTAAGCCTTTGTTGATTTAAGCTTCTGAGATGTCGGGGTCTCCTAGCCTATGAGAACTACTACAGCGTATTGCATGGATAAGGGATTTTGGAGGGATTCACTGTGAAGTCTGTGAAGACAGATTTGTAAATAATGATAGAAACCCATTTATCCAATGGTCATTTATTGAGTGCTGCCCGGTTCTCATTGCCATGTGCTCAATGCATGTGCTGTAACCTAGGAATGTGTGAAGCACACGAGAGCAAAAGGAAGAATTTTGCCACTTCCTTGACACCCTGCACATATTTCTACCTCCTCACTTTCAGTGTATGTGCTTTCCTGGTTTGCATGTCTTTCTCAGACAAGGCAGTCAGCGGGGTCTCATTCAAGGCTATACCTGCAAAGCCTGACATTCTGCTTTTCGTATAGTAGTTGCTCAATAAATGTTTATCAACTGAACTAATTTATAAATGCCCACTCCATATTTCCCCTCCCACATTCTCATTAATGTTCCAAAAGGAAGAATAACATTAAAGTTTGGAAATTTAATTCTTACGTAAGTAATAGAATTGCGGCATTATAACTGAGGGGAAGAAGATCTTCTGGATATCATGCATATAGCTACTTCTAGAGAGACAACCCCAGTCCCACTGTTCACACAGCACCATATTGTACTTTCCTATGTTGCCAAATTCTTTCTCTCCATCTGTCTTCCTTTTCCACTGTAGCCAGAGAGCTTCCTATTGCCTTCCATGGCACCTGCCCCTTTGCTCCAGTTGCCCTCCTCTTGAGACCTGGCATTCTAGGCATGTTGCCCACTTCTCCCTCAGGTTCACTTGGACCACAGGTCCAAGGTTGGGGACCACGATGAAAGAGAGAAGTGAGAAGAGAGTGGGAGGTCAGGCATCACCTGACAAAGTGTTGGGGAGCGAGACCCAGGTGAAAACAATGCGGAAACCAGGGTCATTCAGACTGAGAGTGCTGATGGGCGGTCTGTGTGTGAGGATGGAATCCAGGTTAAAGGACTATATTTAGCCCATGACTTTTTGTCTGCCATCTTACACTTGATGACTTCAGGTTAAACGGGGAATACGGTCTTGTTCAATTAACAATGGAAATAATGGGTCTTGAAAAATAATAATAGTAGTAATGACTTCCATTTATGGACTATCCATTCTGCCTAGGTGCTTTAAATATATTATCCCCAGTGGCGGATGAGGAAACTCACAGGGACAAAAAAAAAAAATACTTGATCTTAAAATCTCTTTTCTAAGAGGTTAATGAAGGGTGGATTTCAGCGGAAGACCAAGGATTCAACTCAGACAAGTTCTGACTCCGATAGCTTCCCTTTCTTTAAAGTGGCCCCCCCCCCGCCGACCCCTCAAGTCTTCTTTGAATATCTCCTTAGAGTTTCATACTGAACAAAAACTTATGAGAGAGAACTGGTGCTAGAAAGTGCAAGGAAGGCAGAAGCCTGTATTAAGGTGTAGAACTTTGATGCATGGGAAACTAGGGGGCGGGGCAGTGGCAACTTTATTTCCTAGAGTTTAGACATTTGGATCGGTCAGACACGCTTGTTGTGGCTTGGAACATTTAGGGAGGTATTCCCAGAGGAAGGCTTGGTTTTACTCTCAGAAAATGACTGTCTTAAGAGCAAAGCCACAATTCTTTGTAATATACTATTTCTGGGTTTTAGCTTGTAACTGACTCCTTGGAGGCAGCATTTGTGAGTGGACACAGCTTGGACTTGGCTTTCAAATCTGGGCTCTGCCATGTTCTCAGTGAGAAGGTTCAAGAAAGACATTTACTAATATTGATAAAATGGGCATCCATTAAAACACTTACCTATAGTATAGATTGAATAAAATAATACATGCAAAATGTTTAGCATGGTCTATACAACAACGGTGACTTTCAAGGACAGGCAACTGTTGTTACTTCCCTCACCACTAGCCAAATCCCCCTGGGTGTTTCAAGGTCTGTGGGTTCCCTATTCTCTTTTGCCTCCAGAATGGGCGATAGGAGACCTGGGTTCAAGTTCCAGCTCCGCTGTTTATTGCTTTATGATCTCACCTCTTCACCTCTTGACTTCCTTTTTTTTTAAATCAAATGGGGATGTGGGTTAGAAGCTTCCTAGGATCTCTTCCCATGTGGATTCACCCATTCAGAGACCCACTGATGGGGAACTGGGATGAGGGGACCTCATATTATTTCGGTTCCTCTGGTTTCTCGCCCCTTTCCCCTCATCTCTCCATCCTCCATCCCTCTGAGTCTTTGCCAACCCCAGTTATGGCCAACAGGCTGCTTTGCCTGCTGCTGAGATGGGGCTCTTTGGCCACCTGAGAAGCTCATATCTAGGCTTGCTCTTCCAGGCTGGAACAAACACCCAGGTGCTAGAACCCACCTTTCAGGGAACCAGAGAAAGTAAGGCCTAGAAACTGGAAATGGCAGTTATAGACCAACCTGCACCAAAACGCAATTACCCATGTGGGTTTTGCAGCCCGGGAGAGTTCACAGAGAAACCAAGAGCAACCAGGAGAATGGAGCGGGCTCACTCTCCTGAGGACTCTCCAGGCTCACGATCTCAGAAATGAGCGGAGGAGACACGCCCTTCCCCTCCACACACGCAGGCACACTGGTTTTAAAAACTGTGACTTAGAAAGTAGCACAGATGCCTTCACCAAGATTGGCAGAAGGAAGGAGGAAAATCAAATAAAGGGGGAAAGGGAGGTTCTTGGCCCCAAAAGGGGAAATTTATTGTCAGGAAGAAACAAAGGTAAATTTTAGGACTGCTCTGCCTGAGCCCTTAGGGCCGAAGTTTCTAAACCGAATCCCAAATACTCTTGAAATTTTCAGGAAGAACTGTTGAAAAGGGATAATGCCTTCTCCTGGGACTAGCCGGAGAAGGAAATCAACCATACCCTGTTGACTGGCACGTCGGCATTTCTAACTACCCACAGCCACTCGATTCTCCCTCTCTGGGCTCCTCTCAAAAAATCCCCCTGGTAAAAAACTGATTTGGCCAAGGAGCTTGGGTGGGACGATGTACTGAATTTTCCCATACTTCCCCGGCCCCATACCAGTGAGCTCAACAAGGGCAGTGTCTCCCCGGCTGCATTCTCAGGCCTCAGCCCAGGGCATGGCACACAGCAAGAACTCAGGAAACGTTTGTTGACCGACTTATGTTAACTCTTGGCAACATCCTGTGGATACAGAAAATACCAGGACTGCCCTGTGGGTGAAAGGGCTGCCTGCCCACCTCTGGTGTCTCTTCTTTGACATGAGCTGTTGAATAAATGTGACTCTGATTTTTCTACTCCTTATGCCTCTGGAAGCATACATTATAAGGGCTTGAGACTCCACTGCTCCGTTGTCCAGAAACCGCCACCTTATTTCTCTTTCCTCTTCAATACTGTGCACCTACCAGCTTGTGGAAAAATTTTGCGAACCCGCTGATATTGGCGAGAATAGCATCCCCTCAGCAGGGTTGGGACTGGGGAGCTTGTTTCGGTACTTGTGTCCTCTCTGAGGCATCCAGGAGAGCTGCCCAGTTCAGAGCAGCTTCTACTCCAGAGCAAACGGAAAACAGAAAAGGGTCCAGCTGTCCAGCGCCTCCCTCAGGCACGCCTCCTCCACTGCCTCGCCTGCGTGCTCCTCTCCCGCAGAGGGGAGCTGATCTCCCCTTTGCACAGGCTGTGACTTCCACCTGCGTGCCCTTCCCAGTACAGAGGAGATCTGTGTCCAGAGCCCTCGACCTAACAGGTTTTCTCCTCAGGCTTTCCCCCCAGTCCAGACTAGCCACAAGAATGTCCCAGAATATTTCTGTCCGGAGCCTGAAGTCCTTGGTCTGCATTATTGCTTTAGGCACAGAGCCCGGAGGTCTATTTTGGATAGCATGTGAGGCGCTTGGGAGTCTTAGAAAGAACAGGAGTTTTAGAACCCAAAAGATCCAGGTTTGAATCCCTTTCCCGATACTTAGGAACCCATCTCCTGAACCTCAGATCCCTCACGGGCAAAAACCACCCCACCTGCATGGTCGCCGAGGCAGTTACATCAAATTAAATAACGCGCTAGAGGCGGCTGTGGCTCAATCAGATGTGCTTCCGTCTGCCATGTGGGAGGCCCTCGGTTCGCGTCCCGGGACCTCCTTGTGGGGGCAGGTTTGCCCGCACACCGCGGAGAGCTGAATCAGCAAGGTGATGCAACAAAAAGACGGGAGACAGGCGAGAACACGGAAGAGCCCTCAGCGAGTGGGCGGAGAGAGCAGACAGCAGGCAGGTCGCAGGGGGGAGGGGAAATAAATAAAATACAGACACAAAAGCATGTACAGTGAATGGACACAGAGAGCAGACGGCACACAAAAAGTCGCAAAGGAGGGGGGGATTGGAAAAAAGCATGGAGAGTGGATGTAGCTCAGTGGTTGAGCACCTGCTTCCCATGTACAAGGTCCTGGGTTCAGTCTCTGGTACCTCCTGAAAAAATAAACATTTTGAAAAAATAAAAAATGGAATAAATGAATAACATGCGCAAAGCTCCCGGTGCAGGTCTTGGGGCACAGCAGGACCTCTCCCCGTGCTGCCCTGCGGCCCTGCATGCTGGGACCTCTGCTAAGTCTGCCCACCACCAGGAGAGGGTGTTTAGCTGAGCCCTCACAACCCCAAGCAGGAGTCTGAGGCCAGGGTGACAAATGGGGGTGTCAAAGAAACTGTCAGGCCAGCTCTGCACGCATCATTTTCCATCTGCCACGAGAACTTCCCATCCTGTGAACCTGTCACTTTACAAAAGTCCCCCGAGGACTGTCGGGCTCCCCTACAGCTAGTTGGTGCAGGTGAGGCTAGCTGTCTCCCGTGGCACCAGGCCCTTCAAATTGTCCTCTCAGTGGAGGCATCGTCTACGCAATGAGGGCAGGAAAAGCCACCCAGGCTTCAGGTGAACCGAGACTCACCATCATTCATGCATTCATTCATTCACCCGTGAACTTTTTACTGAGCACCTACTATATGGCAGGTGCTGAGCTAGGACTCAAACTATCAAAGGACGGACATGTGGGAGCCACAGGGTCTCCCACCCTACCCCCTACCCCAGCTCCTCATCTGATCAGGGTGCAGCCAGTTCCAGCTGCTCCTGTGGTCCTTGCTCAAAGCCGGAACCGTGCTCAAGCTCCATTTCCCTGTCTGAGACCGTCAGAGTCACCTCCTCCCCCTTTTCCTGGACCTCAGTGCACCCCACGCAGCCTCAGTGATCTGTCAGAGACTCGGCCTGTTCCTGGCAGGGCCGGGTATGCTGTTTCCCTCCGATCTTTTCCCTCTGCTACGAGTTTTCTTTAGAGGAGCTCACTTCATCCAAACATCCATGAAGGCACAGACTGGTTGTCAACTCAGGATGCTATCAGTGCGAGTGTTTAAAAATAGATGTTAAAATGAAGTACCTGTATCCACCTGACACCTGAGACCATCAGGCACCAATTTTTCTGCCCATTGGGAGATGCTGTCCAGGGCACCTCTCCACATTCACTTGCTTATGGGCTCTTTAATGATCACCTACTATGTGCCAGGCACTATGCTAGGTACTGAGGATACAGCTTAAAAGTGGACAAAATCCCTGCCCTCATGGAGCTTACATTCTAGTGGTAAAACAGACAAGAAAAAACAAGGTAACTGGGTCTGCGATATAGCCTGCTAAGCGATGGTGAGTGCTAAAACAAAAAAAAGAAAAAAGGGGACAGAGAAAGTCAAATTGTAATAGATGGAACTCCACCTTCTTTTCCTATCAGCCTCTGTCCCCCTTAGCTCCACTCTCCATGTGGAGTTCCCGCTGTGCACCTCCATGCCTTTAGCTGTAGGATTTTCCCTGGCAGGACTATCCTTCCCACATATATCCCTGGCAAAATCATCTCTAGTCCTTCAAGCCCTTCTAAGCATGACCTTTCCTGCCTCCTGCAGGGTGGAGCCCAAACCCTCCAGGCACTGTGGGCCCTCTCTGCACTTGCCCTTCTCCACCTGGCCTGTGCTGCATTGGTCTCGGGTCTCTCCCTCCCCCTGGACTCAGGACTTTAAGGCTGGGATGCTGCCACCAGCCCCCGGCGGAAGGGCTGAGACCACATTGCCCCTCCCTGGCCAGCACTGCCGGGGCCTCTACCCCTCTGTGTGGTGGAACCACGGGTGGCGCCTGCTGGGGTGGGCAGGATGCCGCCTGCCCTGTTATCACTGTCTCGGCATCTCTTGGACACTGTCGCCTTCTTTGCAAAGTTAGAAATGAATAATTCGATAGAAACGAGTCATTTAGAAAGTACATGTCCTCCCCCAGTATATGCTCTGCCCCTGGTACAGATGAAAACAGGCAGGAAATTAAAAGTTCCTCTTCCCCTTGGGCAAGGCAGGCGATGTGACCCCCACACGTGGCCTTGTTGAGGGGCATGACCTTCTGCAGGCTGAGCCTGCAGGAAAGTTGCTTCCAGGCACGGGTCATCTTAACCCCGTTTCTAAAGACCATTTTGTGGTAGGGCTGGGGAAGCAGGCTTTCTCCAGGCCCACCTGTTCGCCCCGTCACCCTGCCTCTGCCCAAATTCAAGATGCCCGGTCACATGCGGGGCAGACAGGCCCACGAGAGGCACAGCAGGTGCGCCAACCAGCTGTTACCGCCGTGACGCGCTCCTGCCGAGCCAGGGGTGGGGTCGATGGGACCAGGGCCTCCCCATCCCCTATGCCAAGAGAGGCAGCATCTTCTCTAGAGAAGCAAATGTCCACGGGGAGGCAAGAGCTGGTGTTCTGAGGAGTTAAAGCCTCCTTCGTCCATCCTTACATTCATTCATCAACGATTTATTGCCCACGCAAGGCGCGCCCTGCTGTCTTGGGGCCTGCACTCTAGTTGGGGTGGGGGTGGGACAATAATCAAGCAGATCCATAATATGCAAAAGATAACTGCATATTGCAGTCAGTGCTATGAAGAAAATAAGTGGGGACAACTTTACGGGGCGGCCGGGACACTCTCTGTGAAGTGGTGAGTTGATGAGACCTGTGAGAGAGAAGAGATCCATCCCGAAAGGTGGCGGTGGGGAGTCACGTTTTCCAGGGGCAGGGGACAGCATGTGCAAAGGCCCTGAGCTGGGAAAGAGCCGGTACGTACAAGGAGCAGAAAGGAGGCCAAAGGGGCTTGAGCAGAGCCAGGAGGGAGAGGTTACCCCGAAGAGAGGCTGGAGCCAGATTCCACTGGGCCTGGTGGGCCTGGTATGGAGTCGGCTTTTTATTCCAAATGCCACAGGAAGCCACTGGGGAGTTTTAAGTGGAAGAATGTCACCAGGGGATACCACCCTGGGGGCTGGGGGCTAGAATGCAGAGAATTTTTAATCTTTCCAAATGGCATCTAGAGGGACTTCTCTTAGCTTGAGACGACAGGCTCTTTGGTCCTCCCAGAAATGAAGAGACCAGCTCTGAGGCTTTACCGCCGTCTCCCCTTCACTCCCCCTGCCCAGGTGGCACCAGCAGCTGGCCATCCCCTCCGGGCCCATCTCTGGATAGGCACGTGCAGGGCAGGGGTCCTTTGCGTGTGGAGGGCGGCTCTGTTAGCTTGCTCCTTGCCAGCAGGGTTGGGGCAGCGTCTCAAAGAGAGCAAGCCTGCCTATTGACATCGCACAAGCGCGCTGTGTTCTAGCCTGGCCCAGCTGAACACTGCAGCCCCGCGGGGCCCTGACCCCGAAATTCCTTTGCACCCCAGAGGCGGGCGGTGCCTCGTCCCCTCCCGGGAGCCTGCCGAAGGTCATTGGTAGGGTTGCAGAAGGAGCCAGAACTCTGGACGAGGATGAATAGGCGACTTGAGTGCCCACAAGTGCCACTCAGAGACCTTCATGAGAATAAACAAGCCGAGGGAGAAAGGCCGAGCCCCTGCTGCCTGGCCCTATCGCAGGAGGAAGAGGAAAATGGAGAAGAAAGGAAAATGGGATCTGAGCCGGGAAGCTCTCCCTGGAGGTGTGCTGAGTACAGCCCCGTTTGTTAGCCTGCATCCCCTCAGAGACCCCTAGGTGGGGTTGGGATGGGAGGGTGGTAGCTGGGGGCAGCCCTGGGCTCCACAGGGCAGATGTCTGGCCATCAGTCAGTCTGGCTTCCTGGACATTGGACTTCACCATTCTCTGTGCTCAGCACATGCTTCGTATGGGCAGACGGTGTGTGTTCAGGACCCCAGAGCCCTGACATTAACAACAGGAAATAACCACGTCTACCCTTGCCCTCCCCACCCCCCAGGCTTCACTCCTCTGCTCCTTTCCTAGGAAAATGCAGGCATCTCAGCCAGCACCAGCTCAGGCTATGGGCAGCTCAGAAATAACCATGAGAGCCAATGTGAAACAGGCACATCAGCGGAGACACACCATTATCGAGCCATTTTATTGTTTCTGATGGCCAGGTTTTATTCTCATCCAGAATTTTCAAAATACTAGCGCTCCTTGAGTTATTTTCACAAGTCACGGAAGAGCTTACAAAACCCACCACGTGGAGAACCCAACCCCATCAAGATGGCCGCATGAGGTGCTTCAGGACACCGGTCCACTACAGAAGCTTTGAACAACCTTCAAGAACTGATGGAAACATCTTATATAAAAACTCCAGGGAACAGTTAAAGGATTTCACGGCAAGCCCTGAATCAAGCAAAAAGGCATACCCAGTGTGGATCCCTGGTCCCAGTTCCAGAAGGGGCAGTAAAACCCTCATGCAAATCTATGTCTGCCAGTCTGTCTGGTGGTAGTCTGAGGGACTCGCTGCTGGCCTAGAACTTGCCCTGAGTGAAGAAGGCAGCTCACAGAGCTCTCCACAGAGCACTGTGGGACAGCAGTCAGGTTGTGCTGCCTGAAGCAAGGGATGGCTGGCTGTATGAAGTACAGTGCAGTGCCTGGGACCGAGGAAACTGGTTCCTATCTGCTTAGGGGAGTACACAGGCGAAGGGAAATTCCTAGAGCCATGGGTGTGTGCACGCCTAAAGGAAGAGGTTTGCCCAGAAAGGATCCTGGAGGCCTCTATGCTTTGGCCTGCAGCTCTTCTCCAAACTCATGGTATGGGGGAACCCTGAGCGAGAGCACTCATATAACGATCTGCAAAAACTGAGAAAGGGTTTTTTTCTTTTTTTCCTTCTTATTTTTATTTTTGTTAGCTCCTGACACTCAAGGAAACTCAGTTATAATACTATCTGGATACCAACTTAAGGAGCAGACACCTCAGAGTTTAAATTGCAGTAATAATGAATGAATATATCAAAATGCCCAGGATTCAAAAAAAGGTTATAAAACGTACAAAGGAAAGGGAGGAAATCATGCAGCCAAAGGAGAGGATTAAATCATTAGGAGAGGATTAAATCATTAGAAGCTATCAGTGGGAGGATCAGACCAGGTACATTCCAGACAAGGACTTTTTAAAATGGTGTTAAATATGCTTAATGAGTTAAAGGAAAAACATGGACGAAGAACCAAAGGAAATCAGGAAATTGATAGGGGAACACAAAGAGACTATCAACAGAGAGATGGAAATTATGAAGATGAACCAAACAGAGCTGAAGACCACAGTGATAGAAATTTAAAATGGTTAGAAGAGTTCAACAGCAGACTGGAGCTAGCAGAAGAGAGAATCTGTGAAAATGAAGACCATTGACATCATCCAATATGAGAAGCAGAAAGAAGAGACTGACTAGAACTCTTCTGACTAGAGCCTGAGGAACCGATAGAACCTTATCAAGCATCAGAGATGCTTTCTCACCAAAGTCAGCTACTTTTGATTTTGGGGTCTTGCCATGTGGTGAAAATGGCTGCTGATCTCTGTGGAGGTCCTGGCCTTCCCATCCAGAATCACCATGTCCAGGAACTCAGCAGTGGGTAGCCAGGCATAGGGCTTGTCTCTTACCAGGCCTTCTCTTTCAGTCTCAGCTGCTCCACTCCTTCCAGAGTTCACTCTGAGCTATGGCTCATCTCTTCAGCTTTGAGCTGCTCCATGGGACCAATTCTTGGGTGCCTCTTTCCATGCCTCTGTGCTCTCCTGCTTCCAGACTCTGGGACCTCTCTCAGCCCTCAGGGCTTTTCTGTTTACCTGCAGTCCTCTCTCTTACATGGCAGGATCAATATGGCGGCCTCCTTTCTCTCTGTGTCTGTCTCTCTGTGTCTCCATTTATATCAGCTCCAGTAAGAGGGCAGAGGCTTAACCTAGATCACACCTCACTGACACTGTCTAATCAAAAGGGTCTCACACCCACAAGAATGGACTAGTTAAAAATTATAATCTTTCTATTTGGGGGATTCATAAAAGAATTTCAAACTCTCACAGATGGTATCAAAGCAAATAAGACTGTTATAGATTTAGGATGTTGAGTTTAAGTCTCATGGTAAACACAAAGAAAATATCAGAGAACATGAAAGCTCACAGAGACAGAAAGTATAGTACAGGTTATCAGGGGTGGGAGGCAGTGGCAATGAGATAATGCAAAATGAGTGCAGTATTTCTGAATGAAGTGAAGGAAAAATGAACGGTGGTGAGGTTACTGCAGTGTAGAGTAAGTGATTCGTCCCACTGAATGGCATGATTGGGATAGGAAGATTTATATTGTATATATGTTTTCACAATGAGAGAGAAAGAAAGAGAGAGAGAAAGAAGGGAAGGGAAGGAGGGGGGGAGGAAGGAAGAAAAGAGAGGGGAGAGTCAAGGCAAAGCACAGCAGAAACCAGGAACTGAGGTGGCACAGGTGACAGGGAACCTCTCTCCACATCAGTGGTCCCCAGGATCGAATCCTGGTGAATCTTAGAGGAAAAAGATGAGAAGAGAAGACAAAAAGAGAAATAGAGATCACACAGCGAATGGACACAGACAGCAAAAACAGCAGGGTAGGGAGGGGGAGAGGAGGGAGAAAAAGATAATGACAATTAAATGCAGTACATGATACTGGATGGGATCTAAGAATGGAGGAGAAAAGGCTCAAAAGGACATTACTGGGACATAAGAAAAAATTGGAATATAGAATACAAGCTTTATATCAGCATTAAATTTCTTGAACTTGATAACAGCACTTAAGGTGATTGATTATATAAGTTAATATTCTTGTTTGTAGGAAATGTAGGAAGGGAGAAAGAAAGAAGATGGAAAGACAGAGAGTGAGAAAGAGAAAGAAAAAGAA
Organism: Dasypus novemcinctus; assembly: GCF_030445035.2. Taxonomy (NCBI): domain Eukaryota; kingdom Metazoa; phylum Chordata; class Mammalia; order Cingulata; family Dasypodidae; genus Dasypus; species Dasypus novemcinctus. The sequence goes on from NC_080690.1 coordinate 9,935,807, forward strand.
AGATGGCAAAGATGGCAAAATGTTAAAATAGGTGGCTTTGGGTATCTTGGGGTAAGTTAGAATTCTCCGTAGGGGGTTGGGATTATTTTTGCAACTGTTTCATAAGTTTGAAATTATTTCAAAATAAAAAGCATTTTTAAAAATCCATCACTGGTAGAAAAACTCTGCTAACATTGTGACAAACTTTCCAGTCATTGTTTTATGCATCTGTCTGCCTTTTAAAAATAGTGTCAATATTAGAATACAGTTTGTAGTCTCTGATTTTCACTGAACAGCAATACTTTCTCATACATTAGTGTTCATCTTTAATGTGACAATAGTTCATGGTGATTGAGTACATACTCTGTGCTAGATTTATATTCATTTTTCATTAAAGGAGTCTGAGGCCCAGAGACACAGGGCACTTAAAGTGGGCCAGGTGCAGCCAGCTCAGGTGCACAGCCGGGCAGTGAGGCCTCATTCCTCACTGTGTACCACGACCCTCATGGCAACTTTGTTTTCTCTGTGTGGCGGGATGAAAATTTACTTTAAAATATCAAATCATCGATAATAGGGAAGTTTCTGTGCATGTATTTCTTTAGAATAATTTTCTAGAAGAATGGGCAAAGTAAGGAGGCTTATATTTTATTATTTTGAAATAATTTTAGGGTCAAAAGAAGTAGCAAAAATAGTACAGAAAGTTCCCAGCTCCTTGCAATGATAATATCGTACATAACCCAGAACACTCTGAAAACGAGAAAATTGACATTGGTGAAATACTATTAACAAAACTACCAATGTTCTTCCGATTTCAGAAGTTTTTACATGTAGTCTCTCTCTTTTATATTTTGTGTATCGCTCTATGGCATTTTATCTCATGGATAGACTCATGTAAGTACCAAGGGGCACATTTATAAGGTTTGGAAAGGGGTTGTCAAAATTTCCTCCAGACAAGTTGTCAAGAGTCATAATTCTGATGACTTTTCCTAGTATTTGCTGGTGAAAAGACACAGGAGGAGTGTCTGGAATTCAGAGAGAGTGATTAGGATGCTAGGGACACCTGGCTGTCCTTGTCTAGAGACCCAGGTCCATGGCCAAGACCTCAGGCTGGAGACTCGTCTTGTCAGTCCTCCTACCATCCACTCAAGTACCCTCCCAGCATGTCCTCATCTAGAGCAAAGGGCGGTTGCCTGAATTTCCCCACAGGTCGTACAGGGGAGCAAAGAGAGCACTGGACTGGGAGTCGACAGCGCTGAGTTTCAGGCCCGTATATGCCATTAGGGAAGCCATTAACTTATCTAAAGTTCATTTTCTTCACCTGGAAACTCAAAGTTGGAAATGGATGCTCTTCAGGTGGGGAAGGTGATCAGCCTATACCTATTCATCCCTCTTTTGGATGCTGCAGTGCATGGAAGACATCCATCTGGCAAAAATAATATTCAGTGCTGATAATCTCTCAAGCCAGGTAATGTGCGAAGGGTTCGAATGCATCTCTCTCCTCTCTAAGCACTGTTGCAGGGAAGGTGTCACTAGTTCCACTCCGAAACCGAGTCTTAGAGAAAGAGTGGATTTCCACCCTCTCTTGGGGCTTATCAGTGGCCATCCGTGAGCCCAGAGTCCATCTCAAATGGACAAGCAGGCTCCTCTTTCCTCTCCCCCCGGCTGTGTGTTCCTCTCAAATATGTATAGGCCATTGAAGATGATATTTTCCAAGACCAAGCACTGGCCATCAGTCCAGGGTTCAGCAATGGCCACCTGTGACCCATCCTCCCACCCTCCACCCCCAGCTAATATCTCCTACAAGCTCTCAAGATGAGAGCTAAGGCCCCTTCTGGCACGAAAGCAAATTTGATATTGCTGTGAGGTAAAAGCTGGCTAAATATAAAAGCATGGAGATCAGTTCCAAATGGGTTTTCTGGATGGATCTGGATTTTATTCATTCTGAAAAGAAGGCAGCAGTGAATTTCACCGCTGTCATTTGAAACAGGAGGTAGCTGTCTCCCAAAATGAGGAGAGAGGCATTCTTGTCGCTTCTGATATCTGTCGTGCTCTTGAACCTTAGCCCAGCGACCAGTCCTCAAAGAAGGAGTCTACAGGTTGGCATGAAACAGCCAATTGAGCCTGCCAATGGCTGCTGTTTGACAGAGAAGACAAAAGCCAGCCGTTGTGGAGCTAAATTCAAACAACGCTTTTCAGAAGCCAAATTGATGCGTAGGCTGGGGTGCATTTGAGGGGGTACATGTACAGCGATGACTTGATGGGGCATAAGAAGCCACAGACAACTTGGCCCTTGGTATGTATAGAAAGAAGACATTTGCAGGAGACATCAAACTGCACCTGGGAAGAGAGAGATGGGAGACAGAGAGCTGCACTTGATCCCCTGACGGCGTTAGCATGAGATATTGCAGCTTCACTTACCAGTTTAAAGGGTGCACCACATGCAAGAATGAGTTGATCTGGGGAGTCCATTCCTGGAATTTGTCTTAAAGCAGTCAGGTTTTGCTACGTACCAGAAATAGACGATTTCAGAAAGGTCAGGCAAAATGACAAATGGTAGAGCTGGTATTTATGTTCTGAAACAAAAGGTTGGACCATGTAGTTGGTTTGGTTCAGTTTTCAACCAAAAGAGTTAAAGGGAAGGAAGGAGGAAAGCTTAGTATAAAGGTGAAGAAAGGTGCCAAAATCTCCTTTAGAAATATTCTCTTTGTGAGAGCAATCTAGAAACCGAGATTCTAGACCAGGTAGACAAAGCAGAGAGTCAATATCGACGGACTCATTCAACACATCTCTGACAAATTATAACTATCTGTAAAGTCTTCATAAAGCCATTCCAGCTGTAACAATTGACCATAAATAAACAGTTTAAGGCAAAATAAAAATCATCTAGGCACAAAGATGTTGTTTGGAGTATTATTTATAATGGTAAAAATTGGAAACAAATGTTCAATAAAGTGGAAATGATTAAATAAAATGTAATGTGATCCATGGTCAGGATATTATGAAGTCATAGAACGATGTTCACTAACAGAGGAATAACAAAAAAATATCTGTGCCACAGTGTTAGGCATCTCCATCAGTACACACTACTACAGATGTGGTATAATGACAAGAACATGTCTAAATCCTTCAGTAGAAAATTATTCCAAAATATTGCATCAGGGTACAGTTGATTGTTTTTTTTAATTTGTTCAACTTTTCTGTGGTTGCAACAAGGTATATGGGCTGGTTTTATAATATTAGTGTTTACAATATGCTTTATTTTTTAAACAGTAAGTGAAATAAAATGTAGAGAGCTATTTTTAAAAGGCTTGCTGAGGTACTTTGCAGATGTCCCAAACAGGAGGGATGGGAGTGGGTGGGGGGTGGCTATGGGCTGTGAATTCAGGAATGCACCTTCAGCAACATTTAGTTAGAGCTTGGAGGAGACAGGGAAGACGGAAAAGAACCTTTGGATTCTTTCTGTGATGACATAAAGACATTAAAAATGACTGAACAATGTCCAGCATCTGTCCCTGCAGTATCACCTAGGACAACACCAAGTCCTGAAAATGCCCCCACATGATATCTCTTCTTTCCTCTCCCTACTCTCAGCAGCTACTGTGGCCACTTTCTCCATATCATTGCTACAGTTTCTTCCATTACTAATGGCAATCGTTCCATTGTAGAATATCAGTAAATTCAGTCAATTCATTCTAATCCATGCTCTATTCCTTCAGCCTGTGGACCCTGGGATGGTTATGTCCATTATAAGCTACAATGTAAACCACTCTCCATGTGGTGCAGCAGTGCTCCAAAATGTATTCACCAAATGCAATGAATGTGCCATGATGATGAAAGAGGTTGTTGATGCGGGAGGAGTGTGATGAGGAGGGTGGGGGGTATATGAGGACCTCATATTTTTTTTAAGGTAACATTTACAAAAAAACAGAGGAAAAAAAAGTTTACTAATGGTGGAGGGGTAATATATGGGAATTCTGCACACTTTACATGATTGTTTTATAAGCTTGCAACTTCTCTAATAAAAAATTAAAATAAAAATTTTGAAAAGTGAATGAAAAACTGATTCTACATGAATGAACCCTGAAAACATTTTGCTAAGTGAAAGAAGGCAGAAACAATCTACCACATATTGAATGATTCCATTTATATGAAATCCCTATTAAGGGCAAATTCATAGAGACAGAAAGTAAATTAGGGATTGCCAGGGGTTGGGGGTGGAGAGGTGTGGGGAATGCCTGCTAAGGGCCATGGGGTTTCTTTTAGGATTTATAGTAATGTTCTGGAATTAGATAGTGGAGATTGTGTCCGCACACTGTGACTATGTTAAAAATCACTGCACTGTACACTTGAAAATGTTGAATTTTTTGTTACGAGAATTTTACCTTAGTCAAAAATGGAACTGAAATAAATAAATAAATAAATGACTGCGCCAGCCACAGGGCGACACGAAGGGCAGCCCTGCGTCCAGCCAGCCACTGGGACGAGCTAGGGGTGATCTGACCCGCAGCGTCCCCCAGGAATAGCAGGTGTCCATGTTTCAAAGTCAAGGACAGTGGAGACGCAGGGAGAAGCAGCAGCTCATTGGAGCAGAGGATGAAGGAGTAGAAAAATAGGATCAGATATGGATGCGACCCGCCAACCCTGCCCTGGAGGCTATTAGGGGAGGGAAGAGGCCTTGAGAACTGCGTAAGGGATTATGGAAAGATCTCCCCGCCAAAAGGGAGAAACCAGAGCAGGAGGTGAAGGTAAGAGGGATAAAGATATTTAAGTGAACACAGCCCAGATGTTTGGGGAAAATTTCAGCAGAAAGGCAAATAGTACTTTTGCCCAGGGAAAAGGCCCAGGAGCCCTGCTAGCGACAGGGGTCCCAGGGGACCAGGTGCAGGGCAAACATCCATCTGTGAGTTTGATCCATGCTGAATTTAGGTCAGCTCATTCTGCCAAAACAGTACCCAGAGCCCCAGAACTCAGGATTATTCCTTTAGGCCTCTGCCTTGCGGTGCTCAAAGTAATTTGATGTTCATTCAGGAGCAGGACCAATGACAGTGGTTTGCCAGGTTTCCCTGAGGGCTGGGTAATAACAGCTACGAGTGTCAGCAGTATGCTGAATCCACGCCATGCGCTGAGGCCCACTGTGTGCTAGAAAGCCCACTATGAGCTGAGAGTGTTCACTATGCACTGAGTGCTTCTATGTGCTAAGAAGTCCACTTTGTTCTAAGATACTTACTATGAACTGAGTGCCCACTATGTGCTAAGAGTTCCCACTATGGGCTAAGAATGCCATTTTGTGCTATGACTGTCCTCTGTGTGCCCAACACACGGTAAGAGTGTCTGCCGCATGCTAACAGTGCTGCAGGGTGCTATGATCTTTTACCGCCTTACCTCATTTAATCCTCACAATAAACTCATGAAGTATGTTTTATTTTCACTACGGAGGAAACTGAGGCTTAGAGAGCTTAAATACCTTGACCGCAAACACGCAGGGAGTAATTCTTTAAGGCACGAATCACAACCGGGCTGTTGACACTTAGAAGTGTTGCATGTTAATGACTAAGCTTTATAGCTTTATATATTACAGCTCATGGGCCAAATCGACCCTGCCACCTGTTTTTATAGGGCCCACAGTTACGGATGGATTTTGTGCTTTTAAATGGTTGGAAATGAATGGAAGAATATTTTGTGACAGGTGACAATTATCTGGAATTCAAATTTCAGTGGCCTAAAGTGGTATTGGAACATGGTCACCTCCATTTTTTTTCATATTGTCTGGCTGTTTTCATGCTACAAAGGCAGAGTTGCCTTGTTGGGAAAGAGACCACCTGGCCCTCAAAGCCTAAAATATATATCATTCAGCCATTTACGGAAAAAGTTTGTCAACCCCTGCTTTATAGAAACATTGTATTGACTAAATGTTTCTTTCCAATGTGGTCAGGTGTGTGCTGGTCAAGATGCTATAGACCAGTGAATTTTCAAACAGCGCTGCTTTGTGGGATTCTTGACTCTCCTTGAAACCAGAGCAGCTCTCCTTAGAGGGTCCGTAAATTAGGCATCTGTATTAGCTTCCTAGCTGCTAAAACAAATACCATCCAATAGGTTGGCTTAACAACAGGAATTTATTGGCTCTTGGTCTCAGAGGCTAGAAGGCCTGCTTTCTCCTGGGGTCAGTATCTTCTGACTGGCTAACAATTCTGGGGCTTCCTTGATTTTTCTGTCACATGGCAATGTCTTCTTTCTCCTCTGGTTCCGTGGACTTCAGGTTTCTTGGCATCCCATGCCCTTCTGGGTCCAATTTCCTATGCTTACAAAGACTTCAGCCATGTGGGATGAAGGACCACCCTCAGTCTGGGCATCTTCAAAGGGCCTATTTACAAGTGGGTTCATGCCCACGGGGCAAGACTTGGGACCAGACATGTCCTTTGAGGGGGATATAAGTCAATCCCCAATAGTAACTCTGGGATATTTCATTTGAAGACAGGGTCCCACTGGTGAACAAGCAGATGAAAAAATAAGTACAAATATCAAGATTTTTTTCATACCAAAAGAGAATATTGATGAGGAAGCTTATGCCTAAACCCAGACAAACTGAAACATGTGTGCCTGGGCACAGTTGACATTTCTATCAAAGAACTGTGCACAAAGCTGTCCTCCCAGATCCAGGTCGTGACCTCCTTCAGGCTGAGAAGCGCACGGTCGCACAGGGTGTGGGAAAGCATCACTCTCAGCTCCTTCATTCAGAGAGGAAGACGGAGGCAGTGAAGTGACTCACCCAAGGTCACTGGCTCCTTAGGTGCAGACCCTGCCCTGGTCCCTGAGGTTAGCCCTTTCTACACTATTTCAACCCTGGGGATCTGCACTGTTGAGCACTTTAAGCCTGATGTGATTTATTGACATGGGTGTTATTAGATGTTCTCCCCCATTGGTAAATACTTCTGAATGCATTTGCAATGGATAAGGATTAACAAACAAATGTAACAACATTATCACACCTAGAAAGCAGTTATCAATAATTCATTAATGCCCTAAAATGGCAAGAGAGTGTTCAAATTTCAACACAGCATTTAAGGTCAGGCTGATTGGGGCTTGGAATCTTACTTCTGTTACTAATTAGCCTGGTGACCTTTAGAAAATCACATAACGTTTCTTCTTCTTCGAAATGGGGATGATTCTAATGTCATTAGGGTTGTTGTGAAGATCAGATGACGTTGGTAAAGTCTGAGTGAAATGTCGCAAATGCAAAGCATTTGCTAAATCACTGTCGTCATGATGATGGTTCTGGTGAAGGGTAGCTTGTAGTTATAGCATTATTAGAGATAGATAGAGCGAGGGTCGCCAACCATTCATTTTCTTGGGACAGTCCCAGTTTTAGCACTTTACCTACCGAGTTCCGGGGAACTCCCTCAATCCCAGGTAGATCAGGACAGCTGGTCACCCTGGTAAAGCCAGGCCAAGTTAGCCCGAGGTAAGCTGGTAACCCGAGCTTGTGGAATCAACACATAACAGATTTCTCAAGCAAGCTTAATATTTGGTTGATGCAATCGGCAGGACTGCTGGATGGGATCCCAGGCTCTCTATAAATAGCCATGAATTGTTCAGGAGCCTCAGACCTGGTGCTCATCATCATCACATTTTGTGCTTTAACTGCTCCCACCGCTCAGAGGTGGAGCCTTCCCTCCACACCAGAATAGTGGACCGGTGCCCACCTAGGAAAGAAACGCGCAGCCTTTCGATAGAACGTAAGCAATTGTCGAGTGCTGGAGCAAGAGAAGTCGACGAGTTTTAGTCTCATCTCCTCATTGTGGCAATTAAAAAGCAGAGAGCCAAAGAAGGGAGATGATTTTACCGGCTTTCAGCAAATTGGAGACAGCTGGGTTGTAGAGCAGTAGATTGGACTATCGCTGCTCTGTGCCGATTCGCCTTAAATGTGTAAGCACGGAAATCACACTGGGGAATTCGAAAGCCCCTTTTTCTTTGCATGGTGTCCTTTGCAAGGGTAATACAGCTCTAAGTAATATTTGTTCAAAGTGCCAGGCACCAAAGCCTGTCCACGAGGGAAGAGTTAGCAGAGGAGTTCCCCGGGGGGTGGGTGGGGGAGAGGGGGCACAAGCCTGTGGGCACAGCTGGCAGAGAAGGGAGAAGGATCTCAGCAAAGATAATTCATAGCAACTTGAAAACTAAGTGACAAGGCTGTGCTGATAACTGACTGGTTCAGTGAATGTAAAAAGGCCAGACTAGAGAATCAAGGAGAAAAAGTATGCCCTCTGGAGCCAGCATTATTTATTAATTTGCGAAACATTTATTAAGCACCTGCTTTGCATCAGACCAGATACAGTGAACGTTGCAAACACATAGAACCCAGGACAGAGGGAAAGACAGATTGGATAAGAATCTAAACCAAAGTAAAACAACTGCAAGTTAAAATTAGCTCTGAGAAGGACGAAAAAAAAGGAGAAAAGGAAAGAAGGAAAGGAGGAAAGAAGGGGAAAGGAAGGAGGGAGAGAGAGAGGGAGGGAGAGAAGGAAGGAAAAAGGAAGAAAGCAAAGCAAATAGAGTACCCAGGAGACCAACTATACTGAGCAGCGAGGGAAGGCCTCTCTGAAGAGGGGACTTCTTTTAAGCTGAGGACAAAGGAATGAAAAAGAGTTAGTCATCTCAAGGGACTTCGGAACATTCCAGGTTGAGAACTTTTTTTTTTTTTAATTTTCTTACCAAGCTCCGTACATGCTCCACCTAATTATAAATGATACAAGTGGATTTTTAAATAAAATGTTACTGAGTTGACCACCTGGGTAATTCAGCTTAATAGAGACTTTCAAGTCATCACGTAGGCTATTTCCTCTCTTTTTTAAATCTTGGACTCCCTGTGTTAATTTCAGATAATCTGAGCATCATCTGCAATGCGAGTGAGAAACCCTGGGCCATCTCAAACACTGTTCCCAGAGCTAAAATCCCTATCTTCAGACAACAGTATAAGAGGCCCTGCTGAATGAAATCAGAATATTTTTTAAAGTAAAAAGGAGATGAAAAGGATTGAGAAGGAGCCAAGCAATGGCTAAGTTAATCTTCGAGGGAGAGAAAACATGTCAGAATATGTAAACCAGATCAGTTCAACCCGTGTTACAATTCTGCAGAGGGAATTACATTTCTGTGGAAAAACAAGTCTCTGATTATGAAAGGATTTGACTGTGTAGACGAATCTGGAACATCTACTCTATCAAAAATACTTATAAAACCAGGGCAATCATGTAAGAAATTAGAGAGCTAAGAGAAGTGGGGAAAGTTGGGCTGTATGAAAAAGAGTTATTATTTCAGACACTGCATCATATTAGTAAGACTGCAAAGAAGGGAAAATTGCTTTATTACTAAAAGTAGTTTATGACCAGGTAGCATCATTCAATTCTATGTGATTCTTTTAACTCTTTCTATGTTTCTCTGCTAGTATTAATCATAAGTAGTTCATTTTTACAAAAAAAGTAATTCTAAGATTTTTAATACATTATACATTTGTTTTATGATACAAATAATAATGAATCCATAGCAAAAATTAATCCAGACACAGAACTGAAACTTCTTTGAAGTTTACTGGGGACAGATTTAAAAAACAAAAAAACACACAATAACTTTCTTTGTTATGTGTTAGGAGACATTGAGATTAACAAAAATCTGTCCAAACTTGGGTGAATAAAGCAAGAATTATTGGGAAAAGATGTCCTTAAAATAACCGAAGTCATAAACATACTTAGAAGGAAACAAAAAGGAAGATTTTAGATCGTTTCAGAATTTCACAGGCAGAGGCTATTTTCTAAAGTATTATTTTAAATTATTACTTGAATTATTATTTAGCAAACTCATGATATATTCGTGTTGCTATAACTATCCCCATCTTGCTTATTTTTTTAAAAAAAAGTATGTTGATGCATAATACAAATGAGAGTAAATTAAGTCATGTCTGAACAAAACTACTTAAAACAAACAGACAAATGGAAAAAAAAAAACACAAAAGACCCCAGAGGCTTCTGGAAGGTGCCTTTACTCAGGCTGCAGCTAATGAGCATTGGTTGACGGTGGTTAGGACGGCTAAGCAGTTTGCAAATGGCCACCCATTACTTCCAGTGGGGAAGTGGCGCCTCGGGAAATGTTTGCACAGAAGGTTTTGGGCTGTTCCAGCAAAATCCTTCTTCCCTCCTCCCTAATACCAGTTCACCCAGTGCCTCATTTCACAAAGCTCAGCAAAGAGGAGTCAGTTACTGAAGCAGACTGGATTCAATTGGGCGAGCGGAGGGAAAGGCAGGTTTCCCCTGATGCACACAAAGCTATCGGGAACGACAAAGAGAAGCTGGGGTGACTTCTCGGTGGGCATGGGATTTACTTGTAGTATAAAAAGATCCAGAGCCGGGATCCATTTTCTTTCCCTATTGATAGCCATTCACTGCAAGGTGTCCTTTGCTTCTTAACTACCCCTTTCCCTCATGCACTTTCTGAACCTCCAGCCAAGCTGGGCTGGTGCCTGCTCAGGACTTCTGTCCTGTGTCTGTCCACTCTGGGCAGGGCTTGGACTTCTCAGCAGCAGCATAGTTTAATGTCAATACCTCTGGGGGTTCCCCCACCCCATCCGAAGTAGCCCCCCCTCCCACTTCTCCACCACCCTGATTTATTTTCTTCACAGCACTTATCACCAGTCCATCTTTTCTTGATCACTGATTGATTTTTTGCTTGCTTGTTTACTGTCTCCTGTCTACAGAATGTGAGTTCCATTAGAACAGGAGCCATCTGAGAACCTGAACAGTATTTGGCACAGAGTTGGCGGCCAAAATCATTGCAAGGTGGAGAGGTAGATGGACAGAAGGTGGATAGATAGATGAGTGGATGATTGGAAGTAGAGAAACAAAAGGAATTGCCCATTTGGACCTTTTCTTTTTGACATGCTTTCCCGGGTAAACTTGAGATGCCTGAATTCCTAGACTCAATCCCACCCCTCAACTCTGTATGACTGAGGACCCTGTTAGTCAGTGGCTTGGAATTTGAATTTTAGAGGAAAAATTTAGAGGAAACCATTCCCCCAGAGAACTCCATCAACAGCCTTAAAAGCAGGGGGACCCACTCATCCTAGTTTACGTTGGACTTTCCCAGTGTTGGTGCTGAAAGCCCAGTCCTGGAAAACACCCCAGTTCCAGGCAAACCAGGATGGTCAGTGACGCTACTCAGGAAATAGGAGAGTACAGAGGAAACAGGAGAGTTCGTGAAATTTGGGAAGCAATGGAGAGAAAATCTGGTAAAACAGTGAGTTATGAAACCAAGAGCTGCAAACCAAATTCGCCTGACTGAACTTTCTCCTTTTCAGCGGTTTTTTAGACAACGGACACAGATACAGCCTTGGCCAGAGCGGCAAACCACAATGGGGTTGTGACCAAGGGAGTGGCTGTGAAAAGCCAGGTCTAGCAGGGCATCCAGCTCTCTCCTGGGCCTGTGGCCAGCCTGGTCAGAGAGGCAGGATGTGACAGCCTGAGGTTGTGCTCCCCTTGGGTTCCCTTCAAGACCTCTCTGGTGGTCATCCTGCAACGTGCTAAAGGCAAACAAGCCAGGTCCCCCAGGGGTGCCTGAGAAACTGGGGGTTGGGGAGGGGGAAGGGAGGTGGGTCAAACTCAGGCCCAGCATCTCCTGAGAGAAAGAGAGCATGCCTGCCTGCCTGCCTAGGAGAGCCAGGTTCAGCAAATAAAAATATTTGATACCTGGTTAAATTTGAATTTCAGATGAACAACTAATTATTTTTAGTATAAGTCTATCCCAAAATTATATGGGATATACTTATTCTGAAAAAAAAAATTATTTGCTATTTATCTGAAAGTCAAATTTGAATGAATGCCCTGCATTTCATCTGGCAACCCCATATCCCATTTCCAGAAAATTGTTTTGCCTTTCACCTGGTCCCCTCCTGAAGACATTAGGTCCCAAGTAAGATTTTAATAACAGTTTGGGGACAACAGCCCGGCGTGACTTATTTTGGCTCAAGTTCACAAAATAGTTCAAATCCCACTTTGTCTAACACATGGTCATAGGTTCCTAAAAGAAATAAATGACCTCAAACCCAAAAGACAACCAACTATGGCAGCCCGTGGATCTATTAGATATACTGGGTCCCTAGAAATTGAAGACAGTAGGTACCTCTCTTTCCAGGATAGACGCATAAAGCTTCCACTGTGGCCTGCCTTCCAACAAAGGACGGCTTGGATTCTGGGAGAAGCTGGCATGTGGATAGGGAGTTGTTTTATGCAGCACTGAGGAGTCTGGGCTAAGTCTTAGTAGACCAAAGCCATAGTGGAAAGGACCTCAGAAAGGGTCAGAAATCAAAATCCTTTGCTGATGCCTGTGGCTCAAAGCCTGAGAAACCAGCAACTGCATTTACAGGCAAGAGCAGGAAAGAAATGGGGGGAAAATCCCAAGGGTCAAAAGGTGATGTAAACCAAGGCAGTAGAGAAGCAAGATGGGAGGGCTATACATGAGGTGAAGAGCAGTCGCTAGAATGTCATGGCTCCCCACCAGCAGAGGCGAAGCCCAGCGTGATGGGCACATCTCGCTAGATCAGTGGTTCTCAGCTGGGGGCAAGTTCCCCCCCCAGGGGACATTTGGTAATGAATGGAGACATTTATGGTGTCACACAGGAAGTTTGCTATGGGCCTCTAGGACCTAGAGACCAGTAATGCTGCTAGCATGCTTCAAAGCACAGGACATCCCCCCACACACACATGAAGGAAGTACCTCATCCCAAATGTCAACAGTTCTGAGGCTGAGACACCTGGAATAGATTCAGTGGTTCAAGAAGAGCTGCCTTCTTCCTCATGAATAGCCTATCTCCATTCTTCAGGATCTAACCTGCACAAAGTTTTCAGGTCCCCACACCCTGAAAGTCTAAGAGATGTGTGGAAAACAATATCCCCGAGCTAGAAGAACCATGGGACAAGAGAGATGAGAGAAGAGATTCTCCCAACCCATCGTTCCCAGTGGTTATTTTGCCAAAATGTATGCTTATTAACCAATTACAGCAGAGATTTACAGAGTGAAATAGCATTTTCATTTAAGTAGGACCAAAACCATTCCCTCCTAAGCCACCAGGAAACTCCATGGGGCTTTAATGTGACCGATGACAAAGTCAGCTAATAGACCCTGGGTGTTAATGGGTGCCCATGATTTATACTTTAATTGTTTCTGTGGTTCCTTGTCTCAAGGAGGTATTTGTCTTGGTACATGGACACCAACAGCGGGCCATAACATTACCCTCAGGATTACGAGTTTTTTTTTAATTATTATTATTTTATCTGTAATTATAGGCAAGATCAGTTTATTATTTAGAAATCCTTGAAAACATTTTAATTGAAATGGTCAGTGGACTTTAACTGACCCTATCTCAGAATATACCTTGGCAACCAAAGGATGCTCAGCTATTGGGTTAATAAGGAGACTCCCTGGTCCAAAGTAACTCATCAGCATTATTTAAAATTTTGGATTTGAGGGTTTTTTCCTTTAAAGATTTATGGCATAGTTGAAATGAGGTCAAGTGGAAGCACTAAAGAATTTAATTAGAAATGTCCTCGAGTGCTCCCTATTGCAGTAAACCTCGCATAGGTTGTCCCTGGAGGGCTTTGAGTCATTGGAGATAGGCTGTGCTTTTTTTTTTTAACTCCTAATAAGAAGGAGCTACAGTCTACTGCCATGTCTTCAATGGGGAATGCTGGAGACCTGGAAGAAGGGGGCAGGAGGAGGGGAGAAGAGCCTGCGAGGACCTGGAAAAGTCCTGCTTGAAGGCAAGGAGAGCGTTGAGGGTCTCAGCAAGAAGCTTTGTTAATTCTTTCAAGGCATTTCCTGAGCACCTTGGTGTGTCAGATGCTGTGCAATGGGCTAGGAATCCAGAGGTGAAGGAAATGCAGTCTGTTTTCTCAGAGATGAATGGGACAAACCAAAGAACTAATCAACTTTTATACTAGAGAAGGATGTGCAGGGTTTAGAGGAGTCAAGAGTCAGGAGGCCTTGACATCGCCCTGAGAAGTCAACTGAAAGATTTCTCCAGGATGTGGGTATAGAGGGATGTGTAGGAGTGCCACTCAGTGGATCTGGAGGAGGGAGGAGAGGGGAAGGGGAGGAGGGAACAAAGGGGATGAGGGGACTCCAGGTAGAGAACACAGCTTATGCCAAATCACTTACTATTTCAGGTCATTGGACCTTGGTTACATTTATGCATTCCTCTGTACAGAGGGCCAGTTGGACATGCAGGTCATGGTAGGCAGGGACACCAGGAAGAAATTCAATCTGGAAGTCAAATGCTTGGGTGGGGAGATCTTCTCCTACCTGATGAAGCTGCTTTCTTAGTCCATGATAACTGAGGTCCAGTTATCACGGACTAAGGAAGCATCAGGGTTTCACCCCTGGCTGGGGTCCCACAGGAATCTGGGATCCTAGACTGGTCCTACTGAGCAAGGCAATCTTGAGAAAGGGGCAGGAAGGACTACCCTGGAGGGCAGCTAGGCTTGGCTGGGAGGGAAGGGTGGAAGAGGGTGTTTCCTCCCCTTTCCTCTGCTTGTGAATTCCATTGTCAGGGAATAGTTATAAAGATAATCAGGCCAATTATTGCTGCTACTGACTGCAGTTATTGTGCACCTATACTGCTAAATATTTTTCTCCATAAATGAATCCCTCCTACTATTTATCCTAGAACACATATAGAGAGTTGCCTATGTGAAAAACAGCTTAATGTAAATCAAGGCAGGCAGTTAAAGCCTCTGCCTCAGTGGCTTTCAGTCTTAGACTCACATTTGAAAAGTCTTTGTTTTCTCCATACTGTGTGCCTTCTCTCTTTGGCTCAGAGTCCCATAGGAAAAACATCTTCTGGAGAGATAGAAAGAGAGGTAAATCGATTGCCAGCTGCTTTGGGGATTAACCCAGCACATCCCAAAGTAAATTTTGCATAAGCCATATGAATCAGTTAGCTTTTGCTACATAACAAAACCACTTCAAAAACTTTGGTGGCTGAAAACAACAGCCATTATAATCACTCACACATCTGCTGATAGGCTGAGGGTAGGCTGCTCCAGGCTGGGCTTGGCTCCAGGCTATGGATTAAGTGCAAGTCAACTCTATATGTCTCTCCTCTTCCTCGGACCAGTGTCTCACTGGGGGCATGCTCTTCTTAGGGTGAATGGCAGGTGTATAAGAGGGCACCGCCAGCAATGCAAGAGCATTCCAAGACCTGGTCCTCTGTCTGTTCACATCCCATTGCAAAGCAAGTTAGAAGGCCAAGCTCAAGATGAGCCTCAGGTGACAATCTTTTCCTACCCACCTCAGGTGAGGCTGGCTTAGCTACTGGGTGGAGTCTGCACTTGGGCGGTATCAGTTAGCTTGTTGCTGGGCAATTTAAAGGCAGGGCCTGCCACCATCCCACTTAATGCTGGGACAAAGGAGTTTATCAGTCTGGATTTCCAGACCTGAGACTCACAACTGTGGCTCCTTCCTTTTGGAAGGATCCTAAAGCAGATTTTTGCAAAATGGGTTACTTTTATAGATGCCTCTAACTCATATTGCATTTGAAAAATAAATGTGCACTAAAAGTAATTAAAGCATGGTGATTCATGAATAATACACTATTTCACAACTATTTGCTGAGCATAATGAGACCAGCTACTAAATTGACAATGAACACTATTATATGATTGCCAACTGTTTTATAAGATATTGAACATACTCATTTCTTCTATCATCATGTGTATTATCAAGCTATTGCTTTTTAATAAATTAATTTTCCAGACATCTCTGGGGTCTTTGTTTGAAATCTGGCTGAGGGCAATAATGAAATTAATTGTGTGGTCTGTACTTAACTACCCACACTTGGTGGCTCCCAAATAAATATCACAAGGGGCAGCTCCGGCAGAAAACACTGTGCATGGTACGTGAATGTGAAGGAAGATGCCACCTTCAGCCAAGGGCAGTGCAAAAAAAGCTGGTAGTGCCTTGAAAATGAAGAGGATGCTTCCCCAGGAATGTATTTGGAGGCTGTGCAGGTTTCTGATCAGTTTCTCAACATCTTTAATGAAAGCAAAAATTGGCCTTCAATTCTACTCTGTTCTACCTACTTATTCTTATATCTGCCTGTTTACTATATTTCAAATGTCAACGTTAGCTTCAATAGAGTTTTCCTTGGTATCTTGCATCCTCCCAATGAGGTAGAGCTGGATTCTGTAGCCTCTGATGCTACAGTACCTGTGTTTCCCTCCATTAAAGCATGCATTACCCTGTGCCTCCTTGTTTACAAAGTCCCAGTTGCACAAGTCCAGAAGAGGGCAACCACATTGGATTCTGTATAAATGGAAACCATGGGGGCTAGTACCAAGGGTGCAAACGTAAGGCTGTCCCCTGGAGTTGTGCAAGGATGATCTATTTACAGACTGCCTCCAGTCCCTAGTCTGAGCTCTAGAGCTAACACAATGCATTTTCATCTCTGTATAACAAGGGTGTTAAACAGGGGTAAAGTTAGCATGGACATAGCAATTGTTTGTTGAGTGAATAAATGGCCAGTCCTGTAAATCAACTTTTCCATCATTTAGCTAAAGATCCATCTTCATTGCATGGAAAACTTGCCTGGTGGGTGTTCCTTAAGAATGGCCTATAAGTTTTCCAACTCTTATTGCACTGGGGTATTATTTCTGGGATTTCTGCCATGTCTAATCCTACCATAGGTGAATTTGGAGGAACAGCTCGGTCACATTGACCATAGGCTCTCACGGAAGACCCCAAAGAACCCCAGACACTTATTTACCTGGATATATGGCTTTTTAATTGTCTGTTCTTGAACCACATCTCACATAATGCCCATGGGCTGTGGGTACCAGGCAAGGAGGGCTAAAGCCTGCCACCTCTTCCTACCCTTGGGGTAAGTGTGTTTCTAAGAGCTTTCTCAGGTAACTGCTCCAGGATCTAGACTAGGGTTTTGGGCTATACCAAGATTCCACTCCTCTTTCTTTACACAGTCACCCAATTGCTAAGTCAATAATGGTACAACCAAATTTTAGAACATTATACAGGTGTTACCAAAAGTGCTTATATGGAGTTAATGTCATAGAAACGTTCTTGTAAAACTTTTGTAAAATATAGAGGTGTCCAATAAGTGTGGGGGTAGGAAAAAACATGCTTATATTCACCTCTCTCCAACACAACCATTTCAATGGATCACAATGTGTATCCTTTAAGTCTTTTTTTTTTTATGTGAATGTTGTCTACCTAGTTCTCTTCACTCTCCTATCATCCTTTTCTTTCCTGCCTTCTTCCTTTTGAAATATGAGTACTCCTTTTATTGATGCAGGTAGTCTGGTCAATAAATTGAAAGATAGATGCTTGATAACTAGATAGACAATAATGCACAGTAAGAAAAACTATTCTTGATCCAGTGGGCTTGGGGATCTTCCCCTGTGGTTGGCTGTTGCCCAGACCACTGTTTCCTGTTACATCTTCTTCTGCCCACTTTCAGGGTCTGGACTACCTTTCTGATAGGACTTCCTTCAGGTGGGTTTCTCTTACTAGCTTTGAAAATGCAGCAAGAGCTCACTTGCAGTTTTACCCTAGAAATCAGGTCAGAATACCAAAATGGCAGCACCTCTCTTTCCCAGCCCCACTGAGGTCATTAAATTGCTCCAAAAGGGCTGGCCTTTGGGTGCTTTACTATCTTGTCCCAAAATAACACTTTGGCAAAGAGTAAGCAAGCCTAGGGCACCTCTGGACTTGAGCCACCTGCTCTTGGATTTTGCTTCCAGTGGGAACAGCACCTTGACTGTGTCTTGCTATTCTGTCTGGAAGCTATTTTTTCCCCATTTTTCCAGAGGCAAAACTAATGTGACTAAACAGAAGAACATGACGATCCTTATTTTAATTTGCTTTGTGGGTGATTTTTAAAATAGATATTTGAACCAGACCAGATTGACAAGCTACAGCCAGTTTTAGGCAACTGATGACTGTAAACTTTGGGCAGAGAAACATCAGAGAAGGTGGCTTTATCCCATAGCATTAGAAAAAGACCTTACTGAGAGGAAGGCTGAGTCAATAAAATGTGCTCTTGATTTCACCTGATAATAAAAGGGGTTTCAGGGGCCTCTCTTGCTATTACATAAGTACATTTTACCCAGAAAATTGGGGTAGAATCTTAGAATATACAACTCAGCTAGGACATTCCATGGTGGGAAACCTACATTCGTAACATGCCCAGGCATCAACAATTTTCATATGCTTGATTGATTTCTTCAGTCCTTAAAAGGAAACACAGGCCAACTTTGCAGACACAGAAAGGCATCGGTTTTGCTGCAGGTTGCTAAGCCACCTGCACTGACCCATGCTTATTTCAGTGAACTGCTTGGTTTCTCAGGATTGTAGCATTCTTTGAAGTCAATGGTTTGTTTTTACAGATGATAGAACTGAGGCTCTCCCAGTTTGCTCAGGGCCACCCATCAAGGCAAGGGAAGGGTCTAGGCCGGGCTCCCTGTATCTGATGCCTAATCCAGTGCTCAGGAGGCAGGCAGCCCAGGTCCAGAGCCACGGTGCTTCCTCCTCAGTCACATCCGTTGATCACATCTTCCGTGGTCATCTCTCTACCACTGGCGAGCACCTGCAGAAGCAGCCCACCTTAGCCAGGCCAAGTCGGGATGATGAAAATTTGGCTTGTCATAACCACCTCCTGCATCCCTTCCTCAGAAAGCTGCTGTGGGATCCAAGTCCAGAAATTAACTGTTTAAGAACCAGGGATATATCCCAAAGCAAGGACTTCACTGCAGGGTCACTCAGCACGGGGGTGTTTGAAATCTGTTTACAAGTTCAGTAATTGAAAAATAATATTCTCACTGAGTGACTGCCATTTATCCCATAAGGATTCCGTGTAGTGTTTTGATTATACATTTGTTCCATAAGCAACTATCCAGCAAATTGATAAGAGCTCCTTTTAATTAGCTGGCAGGCCTGTCTGTTTAAAAGCAGAGTTAAATTAACACAAGGGCTGCCGTGAGCTCAGAGCCACGGAAATCAGGTCATTCTATGAGAAAGTGGATTTAGAGCCTGTCTCACTATCACATTAGGATAAAACCCAGTACCTTTCACTTTAAAATGGAGCCACAAGATGTTTTCATCCGGCCCATTGCCCGGTGACAATCCCTCCCCACTGGCCAGTTGGGATGGCTGCAGCAACCAGGGGGTTGCCCAGGTCTGTTGGCCTTGGCTTCACGCGCCTCCCCATAGATGGACGGAGACACCAAAAGGCCTGCACGCTGCACGCCATTTGTCCCCCCTCACTGCCCAGCACAGAACAACAGGCCCCCGTCTTTGGGCCATTCATAATGTTCTGACATTTTTACAGCTCCCCTGTCTCCGCCAGAGCAAGCATCCCCCTCAAAGCATGGAGTTAATTCCACAGACAACGGAAGGAAAGGCAGTTCTCTAACTGCAGGCGGAGGGAGGGGGACCATCAGGGAGACATCCCGCAAAATGCTGGTCTTTTAGATTAGCACTGGGCACACGCAAGGCCATCCCCTGGCACCTGAGTCACAGCCTCTGCCTTTTCCAAGGGGCAGCAGAGGTTCTTGCTGGTCCACAGGGGAAGGACATAAAATTAACACTCCTAAACTCCAGGTCCAGAACCTGGCCTTTACTTCTAGGTCCACAAGACCTGGGTGCTGTAGCTCTACTTTAGAAGCCAAGAAACTCTGGGAGGACAAAGGATGCACTGAGGATCACATGGCTGGATGGTGGAGGGGGAGGATTCAAATGCATATAACTGGGCTTTTGCTGCGGAACTATATTCTTTCTCCAAGAATATTTTTGTTCTCCTTCACCTCTGCATTATGGAGATGTTATAGAGAGGGCACACCCCGCCAAGCTCCCCTACACCCCTGCAATCTCAGACTGGCTCACGATGTTGCTGGAAGCAGAAACCAGGCTCCACTTGGCACAGTTCCCGGGCCACGGTTCCTACTGTAGCCGATGTAGATGATCCTCCGGAAACAACTTCCATACAAGTGCTTCCTCCACGGAAGCTTGAGAGGGAGCACCGACCCCCATCTCCAGCCCCTGTACTGTATTTATCTTCCGGAGCAGATTGCCTTGTAACACAGTCCATGTGGAAGCAAGGGAGAAATGTTAGGGTTTTTAAGCACACTGAATATGGACAGTGGCTCCTGTCTTTTTGCCTTTCAAATCTTCATTCGTGTATCTGTAGAAATGTTTCTGCTCGATGAGGCCAACCCTTGGAAAGGACATGAACCAGTGAAGAAACACTGGCCGGGGCTCTGGAATCATGAAGCACAATCTGTGAAAACTTGCAGTCACAGAAATGTATCCAGGCAAATTGGTGAAGCTTTGCATTCTGAAACCTTGAGAATTGTCAAGGCATCATCCAGTCCTGGAACTGGAAGTCAGAATGGATCTAGCAAAGCCATTTCTCCTCAATTTTTTTGATGAAGTGCATGGTGTCCTAATCAGGGGATTGCACCAACTTTGCCTTCATTTGACCTATATAATTTGCAGGTAGATTCTTTTGATACTTTTCTTTTCATATTTTCCTTACATTTGGTATATTTTTAATCCCTTCTCCCCAAAATGGAATGTCACACACTCGGCAAATTTTTTAAAGTTGAAAACTGTATGACACCTTTCAGATTCCAACAGGAAGGTGGTATCTCTGCCCAGGACTTTTCTCCACCCAAGGATTATCTTAACTTTGTTGATATTTTTATGTCAAAATATTTCTTTCAAGGTCATTTGATGAGTATATTTATTTAGAGTAGTATAGGATATATTTCTTACCTTTTCTAATAATAAGTTGTTAAAAACTTTAGCAAAGACCAAATGGGTAAACAAAATCAACACTTCAGCTTATCGTTTAGTTCATATTTTTAGCAAGCAATAATAAAACAAAAAGTAAAAAGGGGCTTGTCACACATCCACAGTCTGGGTTCTGCAGAAGTTGGATATGAATGCTCAAGGCTAATTTAAGTGCATTGAGGTGGAGAGGTGAGGCGTTGAACAATTGGAGTGCATTATTCAACCTTGGCAGAATGTCAAAGTCTAGGGAAGGAAAGTCTCTTATTGACTATTTGCCTGGCCAAAGCCATAGCGAGATGGCATTTGCACAAACACTGATGAAATGGATAATGCAGACTATCATCCACTTATTTTGAAAAAAAAAAAAGGGTGATGAAAAATAATCTACCTGCTTTTATTTTTCGAACTTATCTTTTGTGTCTGCTGCAGTCCTAAAGCACTGCACCCCATTCTTGTGAAACTTGAAAGCCATTCCATTTGTGTCAATGTATCAGCCTCAGAGAACTTTCTGGGCGATCGATCACTGGACTGCAGTCAGCTCACAGCAGCACTGTTACGGTTAGAGAGGCAGCTGGCACTTTTACAGTCATTGATATGTTTTGTTTTTATTCTTATAATTTTCATTTTTAAGAAGTAATGGCATGTTTCATTCTGGAAAATGTTGGAAATATTGATACACTTAAAGAAAAATATTACCCACATTTCTTCTACCCAAAAATAACCATTATTAACACCTTTACTTCTCTCTCTTTCACAATACATAATTTATGTCTACAGATACATAAATATATATTTGTTTAACCAAAATGGTTTCACACTCTACAAACTTTTATAACCTACATTTTTTTTACTTAATATGTTATAAACATCCTTTCGACCAATTACATTTCTCCTATTATATCATTTAATGGGAGGCAGAGAACTGCCCCCCTGCAACTGCTGAACATTTAAATTGATCTCCGTTTTTAATTACTATTAAAACATTAGAGAAGAACATTTCTCTCTGCGTGTCCCAGGGAACACTATTGTTCCTGTTAACAAAAAGTTACCTTAAAAAAAAAAAAAAGAATACAATGGTCTGTGTCCAAATAAATTGGGGTTAAACAGTTAATATAGTTAAATTGCATGTTTTCACTTGACAAAACTTCTCGGATCCATTAATATGTTAATAAGTTTTTGAATCTCTGAAATGGCCTCCAGGGTATGTATGGAACATACCTGACACCTTTACACACACACACACACACACACACACACCCTTTCCTTTTAACACTCCAGGCTATAAGAACAGCCCTGCTTTAGGATTTACAATTAGAACTTGAATTACTAGGTCAAAGGGTATGGCTATTATTAATAACACTTACTGAGATTCTATTTATTTTACTTTATTAGTAGTACTGATTTTTACTAATAATAGGTATCCTAACTTATGAGCATGTTAGCTTTTGCCAATGACTTCTGCTGCTATGTTTTTGGGGACCTGACAAAGCTTCGGGAACATTTGGGGTGATTTATGTAGGCTTCCAGAATGTTCTCGATTCTTGTTCCGGAAACAGGGTGACATGACTGAAATTCCTAAAACAGTCAGGAAGTTTCCGCTTAGCCTCCCTCCCCGAAGTAGGTTTGGAGGCAGCCACTAAAAACAGCAAAAAGGCAAATGTGCTTCATCACATGGTCCTGCAAATCTAGGCCGCACCAGGTAACATTACCTGGGATCAAGTCTAAGCGCAGCCCTGTCTCAGAAAACCGGGCCAAGAATTCTGAATATTTACCGAAGGGGCCAAGAAACAGTCTTCAAATGTTCTCAGTAGGTTCCTTACCCAGCAGAACAACGACCACTATCAAAAGGCTGGAAAAACCAGCTGGCCCCGAGCTTACCTCGTCTCTTTCTGTGCGCAGCCATTTTTATTTCGCTGACTCGACGCTCCTGTCCTCTCCTGTCCTGGTTCCAGACAGGAAGGCACGTCCCACACCCGGGAGCCTTAATGGGCGGTGGCTCCCCGAGTAAGAGTAACAAGGCAGAGCTCAGGCAGGCAGATCATCCTGGGAAACGTGAACTGATAACAGCAAAGCAACCTGGGTGAAAACACACCTGCTCTTCAAAGAAAACCCCAGGCAATGGGGGCAGCCCAGGAAAAGTCTCTTGCCAGTAGGTACCAGAGTCTTAAAAATTTGCTATATTGTTCGATCCAGCCTAAGAATCCGTGTTAAGAAAATAATGAAACCACAAAAACAAACAAACAAAAAGCTTAAATAAATACATTTACTGAAGCATTATTTATATTAGTGAAACATGGTGCTGGGAAGAATCCAATAACAATCAAATGATTACCTCTAATATATCTCTCTGTTCACTGAATGCAGGACCATAAAGGCACAAAAAGATTTATAAACAATTTACTTAGTTTGAAATAGATGCAATTGTGTATGGAGTGCAATCGCTACTACATAAACCTGAAAGATACAGATAAATTTTAAAATGCATTTTTAAAAAGAGTAGAAGGAAATACACCAGAATATCTACAGTGATTATCTTTGAGGGATGGAGCTATGAGCACCTTTTGCTTTTCTAATTTTTTCCCCAAGTTTAAATGCTGAGTACACATGTCAATTGTATACTAAAAATTGCAATAATATCATCAATGATTTCTAAGATTGACTGTATTTAACTATAATGATGGGAATTTTTTTCTGGATCAATCTCACAAGTCATATTTAGAGGATATAGAGAAAGAATGAAGCTATATTCAGGAAGATTGCAAATGGAATCCAAATTTGTTCAGCAGAGAGGCGCCTAAACAAGTCCGTTTCTGGGAGGCGAAGCAAAGGAGGGCCGAGGCGCAGGGGCAGGAGAAAGCACCACTGCGGGCGAGTGTGGGGGATGGGGTTGGAAACTCAGGGGCCGCAGAGGCAAAATTACTGGGGCATCACACAGGAAGTGGTGGCCCCAGGATTCAAACTGCTTCCTCATCAGTGAAAAGGGGACAGTGACATTTACTTCAGGAGTTGTGAGATTTAAATGAACAAAAACAGAATTCAGAACTGTTTTACACCAAGTGGTGGTGAGCCCTGAGTAAATAGCACTTTATAGAGGTGCATTTTCCCTTTGGGGTGCCCGGCCTCAAATAAGAGCTTGCCACGGTTCCCAAGGAAAAGGACCAGCTCTCCAGCACCTCACATAAAATCAGGAAAGTCAGAGGACACCTGCCTTAATGGGAATGAGTGATGGGGAGCCTCTGTTTGCAGGTTCCTACCTGGGAAATTAAAAAAAAAAACTTTTATTCCCTCTCATCTACAATGAAGCCTTATAAATGGCTTGGAAGCGAGCCAGTCCTTCTGAGGGTGGGGCACATTTTCATGACTGTGGACCCAGTAAGTCAGCCATGAAGAGGGGCCAGCTAAGGAGTCCAGATTAGTGGGGTAAACACACCAGCCAGAGCAAACCAAAGGAATTTGGGGTGCTGGTTTCGATCTCTCTGCCACGTTAGTGGTTGAAAAGAGGAAAGTTAGAACATCCCCTGATAGAAAAATGTGGTAAAGATGTAGGGAAATGGATGTGGCTCAACCAATTGGGGCTCTTGTCTACCATATAGGAGGTCCAGAGTTCAATGCCCAGGGCTTCCTGGTCAGGGCAAGCTGGCCCATGTGGCAAGCTGGCCCTACCCTGTGCAGGAGCGCCACTCTGCATGAGAATGCTGCCCAGTGCAGGAAAGCCACCCCACACAGGAATGCCAGCCGATGCAGAGAGCTGGCACAACAAGAGACAAAGAGAAGAGGAAATAAGAAGACATGGCAGAACAAGGAGTTGAGGTGGCACAAAAGAGTAATCGCCTCTCTCCCACTCCAGAAGGTCCCAGGTTCAGTTCCAGGAGACACCTAACGTGAATACAAGCAGACACAGAAGAACACACAGTGAACGTACACAGAGAACAGACAATGGAGGATTGTGGGGGGGGGGAGAAAGAAATAAAATAAATCTTAAAAAAAAAGATGTAATTGCTTGGCTGGACTGATTTTTTTCTACCCAACCTGAGTGCAGACTTACTCAGAATTTCCACTCTAAATAAAATCCTGTACTTGGACTTGTGTGGAAATGAAAGGTAAAATGCTTATACCTTAAACAAGGAGACTGGCTGCTTGGGAATATTATATTTATATATAAATAGTTACAGATGGTGACAATATGATAAAACAAATTTTAAACATTTTAAATGATGATGCTTATTGCTGAGGAGGCTGACAGAGGAACGGCGTGTTCTAACAGTGTCTCCCTTTTGGGCTGTTTCATGGCACGATTCAGCAAAAGCCCAATCAGAGCACTTTGACCTAGAAATTCTACCTCTGGAACTGTATGCTGAGAAGGTAAACTTATAGAAGGAAAAGGCTGTATGTGTAAAGATTCCAACTGAATCATTAACTAGAAAAGCAGAAACTAGAAGTAACCTAGTGGTAGGGCAATGGGTTAACAAATCATGGTCTAGCAGCAAGATGACAGATTAGGTAGCCATTAAAATAAGTGTGACGCCTTTTAGAAATATAATGGTTTTCTTGGGGGGAAAAAAACAGCATGCAACCAAATAGCATGAAGTCTGAAAGGTAACTGGCAAAGATGTAAAATGTTTCTGTTTAAATAATGGCGTTACGAGTATTTCTTTTTGAAAAATTGTCTTTACCGTTTTGCAGGGTTTTGAGCAGCACTATGGATAATATTTTGTGATCCTAGTGATTTAAAATGAGTCCAACCAAACAAGTTTGAATGTGTTGGAAGGCACAAACAATTAACACTCAGGAAAAGTATTGCTATTTCAGATACTTTTAAATGTAAACCTCTAAAAATGGTACCTGCAGGAGACCAC
Organism: Dasypus novemcinctus; assembly: GCF_030445035.2. Taxonomy (NCBI): domain Eukaryota; kingdom Metazoa; phylum Chordata; class Mammalia; order Cingulata; family Dasypodidae; genus Dasypus; species Dasypus novemcinctus. Next base: position 9,961,480 of record NC_080690.1, read on the forward strand.
AATGGGCAGCCATTTTGCAAGCCAAGGATTTCTGGCCTACTCTTGACCTTAACGAAAGTCATCAGGCCTCCTTCACTGAAATTCAAAACAAAACCACCCATAACCCCATTTTAAAGAGCAAAACCACAAGCCACAGGCTTCAGTCATTGCCGGGGGCTGCTTCAATCTCTTGTTTCCTATCGATAAATTGCAGAAAAGTCTCCCTTCATCAGCCCCGGGAATGGAGATTGGCCTGGAGCCTTCAGGGTTTAAAGAAAGCAGAGGGAGCCTGCGGGACTGAAAGAAAATGACTAGAGAAACTGGCTCTCTTCCTAGTTGGGGTGGAGTCTACCTCATTGGACGAGAACCCTGGACATTGGGAAACAAGGACAAGCACAGACCTTTTTGCAGGAGGAGCAGGAGGAAGGGTCTTTTGGGAAATGTGGGTGGGGATGGAGCCAAAATTGCTGGGTGAATGGCACGTACAGAAACTATTCATAAAGATTATACAAGGCATTGGGTATCGGGAGGAGAGCCAGATCCCATCCTTGGGTAGGGAGCCAAGTAGTCTTCTTTTGTGAATAATTCACTCATTATATAACATTTGATGGACATATATAGTGCTGAGTCTGTAGGCCACAGGTCAAATAGTGATGCTTACTGGAAGGCTCATGGACTTGAAGGCGGGCAGAGCTGGGTTCAAATCCTGACTCTGTTACTCACCAGCTATGGGGCTGTGGATATGTTACATTTTATCTCTATATCTCAGGGTCATTCTCTGAGCATAAAACAAGTGGGCGTCATTTGCATCTGGCACAGACTAGACACTCAGAAAATGGTTATTGTTACATAACAACTATTATGAACATCTGTAGATTAAAACAAAAAAAGTTATCAGCAATTAGTAGCTGTGGTGATGGTAAAGTAGGACCATTGTTATATAATTTAGGTAGCCATGTATATATATATTTCATAGCAGGTCATGAGAAATAGCTTTGACCTTAAAGTAAGCTAGAATGGAAGTCCAGAAATTATCCACGGAATTTAGCCAATGAAGTAAGAATACTGTACCTGGCAGGGGAAGTGGCCCCCAATGACTGGCTAGCTCTGACTGGGTGTGATTGGGAAGGAAGGGGCTAGAGGGGACTTGGTCTTTGCTCAGGGACATAAGGTCATCTTCAGGTGGTCTGGAGAAAATGTGATACAATTGATTAGGTCCTTGTCCATCGTGAGGACTCCTGTAGACCTGAATTCAGTCTGGGGGAGAGCGCTACCCCAAACCTTGGGTTTCCAGAATTCAGCATGTGTTTGTTGCATGGATGAATGCAGGAAGGCTTAGTCTGCATGACTTAGGAGATCTTCTTGATTTAGGGGAATCCTCCCTTCCCCTTGTCAATTTCCCCAGGCTTCATGTTATGGACGTGATACAGGACCCATATGGGAATCAGCCAGCCCTAGGCCTTAAAGGGTACGAGGACACAGGCAGCAGGCAGATCCTCCTTTGGTTCTCTTTGATCTTTTGGACATTACCTTGGCTTTGATGATACTCCAAGGTTGTCTTTGCCCCTGCTTAATGTCCTTCTTGACCAAATCCCTAAAGCTTGGCTACAGTCAAACACATACCATCTCTTCTCTCCTCAACCTGAGACCTTTACAATGGCACATCTTATCAGAGAGACATTTTCGACATATTGGAGTAGAAGTGGCGTAGGGGCAGGGATGATGCATGACCTTGAAATCAAACAGACCTGGGTGTAAATCGCAGGTCCACCACTTAAGAACTGTGTGGTCAAGGAAATATTGTGAAACCATTTAGTATTGGTTTCTTCGTCCATAAAATGGGAAGAAGAGTGCCACCTTGTATGGCTGTGGTCAAATTAGAAGTTAGACATAATGTTGTAGCCTGCTTAGCACAGCATGTGACATGTGGTAATGCTAACTCTAACTGAAATTATTTTCATGAACATAATGACTTGTCACCAAGAAACATTCTTTCCTTCAACATTTTGATATTGGTGCCACTATGTGACAGGAGCAGTTCGAGGCACTGTAGCTGAAGTTGTAAACAAAATAGACAAATCTCATGGAGTTAATATTATAGGGGATGGACAGAGAAAGTGAATAAATAGATAGACAGATATTGCGTCCCATAGTATTAAGCACTCTGGGGGAAAATAAAGTGTTGGGGAGGACAAATGGTTACCCCAATGAATGCAGTGAACAGAAATGACTTCACATCGGAAAGGACTGATATCTGAGCAGAGAGAATAATGCAGTGAGGGTGGAACCATGCAGGTCTCTAGTGGAAAAGCATTTCAGCAGAAGGAACAGGAATTATAAAATCCTTGCCCTGGGAGTATGCTTAGTATGTTTAAAGAACACAAGGCTAGAATGGCTGCAATAGAGAGGGTGAGGAGAAAGTGCTAGCACGTGAGATCAGGAGGCACTTGGGATATAGATTATGAGGCAAATACACAGGCTATGGTAAAAAAATTTGGACTGTACTCAGACAATTGAGTTGATGTATCAGTTAGCATTTGCTGTGTAACAAGTCATCCTGAAACTTAGTGGCTTCAAACAACCAACTTTTATTATTTCTTGCAGTTCTGTAGGTTGAATGGGGAGGTATGTCTCATCTCGGATGGTTTAGGTGGGGTGGATAGTGTGGGGTGGTCTCACTCCCATGACTAATGGTTAGCTTGATATCAGTTTGGGTAAAACCCACGTGTCTCTCATCATCCAGCGGCCAGCACAGGCTCATTCATATGATGGTAGTTGCAGTGTTCCAAAGTAAGTCACGTGGCCAAGGCCAGAGTGCATGTAGGAGCCCCAAGGGGGAGAATTAAGGCAGCCACTTTTGTAAACAATCTACTGTAGAAGCACTGGAGGATTTTGATGAGAAGTGACATTATCTGACATTAAAAGGATCTATTATAACAAGGATTTTGTAAGGGAGAACATAGGCAGGTGGGAGAACATAGGCAGGTGGGAGAACGTCCCCAGGCTACGGGCACTGGGAGAGCCACAGGCGCCTGACTGGACAGCACCTAGGAGGCAGGTGCTCACTGGTGATGTTGTCCAGCCCAAGGTGCCACTGTCAGGAGGAAGAAGAAGAACATCTTCACCCCGCCCCCCACCCCGGCCCCGCCCCGCCCCTTCCTGGCATTTCAGGGAAAGCACTCTCTCCCCTTGCCAGAGGACACTTCTTCATTCCTTGCTGGAATGACCTGGAAACCAGGGGGCAAATGGGAAGAGATGAGTGGGGAAGAGTCCCCCCTGCCCCTCCTTCCAGCACAGAGACCCTCTCTAATCACTCAGTACTTGATTCCAGGGGGGGAAGGAGCCATGGCGGATGGGAATAACCCACTGTAAGTAAAAACAAAGCATCTTAAGGTGAAATTAAGCAAAAGTCATTTCTCTTTCTCTTTTTTTTTTTTTTAACAGAAAATATGATGCTGGCATGCTAATCGCGTGAGACAACTTGGCCCACAGACAGCCACAAAGCACAAAAACAAAACACAAACTCAGAGAAGAAACAAGAATGGTGTTGTCCTGGCGTCTACAAGAAGCGCTTTATTTTTTCCTCTAGATTTCTTTTCTAAAAAAAATAAAACAAAAAAACTGAAACATTTAACGAAACAACACGAACTTCAGGTGATAATATTCAAGCATGTTCTTTTATTAAGAGTAGGATGGGAGGAGGAAAAGGAAGTCTCAGCAGAGCGTGACAGCAGGGGAACTGAGACATTGCAAGCCTCGGAGAGCTGGTTGCTTCTTGAAACAATAAAGCAATTCATGGAACAACTTTTTATCCCCCCAACCCCCAAAATATCCCATATCAAGGACACGATGCTTCCTTTCCTGCCCGTCAAGGTATCTAGGGAATGATTTGCAAAATTTGTTTGTTGCAATCGCTAAGGAATTTTTTGTAAAGTTTTGGCAAGGGAGTCGATGACCGGTCCTTGTACAACCCACCAGCGCTGCGATTCCAGCCATTTCTACGTGTCACCACCATCTTGGCTGCCTGGAGGAGACTTGAAAGGTCTCTCCCCAGAAGTCGCCAAGCCCACTCAGACTTAGGATGAATGAAACAATTATCTCCTGGATCAATGCAGCCAGGAAGACTAAAGACTCGCTTTTTCTTCCCTAAAGAGGAGAAACTAGCTCCCGGCTGCCGCAGTGACAGTGGTGGTGGCCGTGGTGGAGGCTGGGTGGGACAGGGGACACCAGGATATTCTATTCTAAACAGTGCAAGGGGACCACTTGTGCTTCTTCAGTGACAGAAGGAACCTACATACCAGCCACACTTTCACTAACAGGCCACCACCAGGAACGTAATGGGCTGCGTGCTTCACCCAGCCCCAGGAAAGAGAGGCAGTCCCCTTCCCCTGGAATTCCCTGCTTCCCATTGGTACTTCCCATATTCACTCTGTTGTGACTGCTCTTATTTCCTTTACTCTTGCTGATCTGTGTCACAGGGACATGGAAACCCTCTGGATAATTTGATTGGAAGGGGTCCAGCGCTGGCAGTTTCGCACACACACGCACGGTGTGTGTGCGCGCGTGTGCGTGGGGGTCCTTGCAGGCGCTCCCACTTAGCTGGCCTGGCTGCCAAGTCGCTCTTGGATCAGCCTCTCGCTGAGCGCCCACAACGCCCGGGCCGTCGCCTCGTCCTGAGCTTCCGGCGAGGGCATGCAACGGCAGCAGTTGTTGAAATACATCCCTCCTAGGCCCTCCAGTTCCGGAGCAGTGGCACAGAACACGGTGGTGGCAGCTCCTTGTTGCTGGAAATCAAAGGAGAAAGACATTTTTTTTTTTTTTTTTTGGTAAGAAAGATACAAAAGAAAAGGGATGATGAGACAATGTCATTCTATGTGGGGAAAAATAAACACATCTCCTCCCAGTTCAGTGGCAAATGGATCTCGGCGTGGCAAAGGGTACTGAACTCAAAGCACATGACTGTAAGAGGTATGATGTGACCATCCTGGAAAGACAAATTCATAAACTCTGCTCGTAAAATTGGTATATTTTACACCATATAGGAATAGCTTCCAAAATCAGTACATATCTCAATAAATCACGTCAGATGCCCCTTCCATGCAGAGAGTAAAAGGTGGTATCTTTTCACACAAGCAAGGAGAAATTCATCCAACCCCTTGACTTCTTAATATGTAATGTATTTTGACCCCAAGCTTGTTTCTAGAACCTTCTGTGTGAATTAAACCAACCACCCTAATTATGGTCCATCAGGTAGGAAACCCAACGGGGCCAGGACCAGATCTTTTCTTTACTCTGCCCATGGTGCTGCTAGGGGAAGGGTTTGCACAGCTGGGTTCAAGTGTTAAAAATGCATGCACATACCCCCAGGCACATATACACGACACGTTTAGTAATTCATCCAGATCCTGTGAAAGCCCTTTTTTAAATGTCATATTTTTTCTGGATTTACACTGGAACAGCGGCTAGGTGGGTCACATTTCCTTCCACCCCACTTCGAAATACACCTTACAAAGAGTGCAATCGATCACTTTAGATTCACCTTTTGAGTAACAGTTGGGGCTGTGGCTGGGGATGTGTGCGATGATGGGGTACCATATCATCCAGACTGACAGAACACTGTCAGGGATGCTTTACAGAGGGCAAGAAATCACTTTGCTTTGCAAGCCATAATTAAAAATAATAGGCTGGTGTTCATAGGGAGACACTGCAGGCCTGGCTCTAATTTAAAACCAATACAGTTTATCTGGCATCTTATGATTACTGATGTGCATCACCACCCTTGCTGCATTGACTAATTACCAGCCGATAGGGAGGGGGCTGCAAAAGGTAACTGAGGTATAAGGTTGCCATTAAGAAAACACTAAGGACATTTGATGGGGTGGGGGGGGGAAGGTAAGTTTTCTGTCCTCATCCAAAGCTTACACTCTTTCTGCCCTGGAGGCCTTAAATCCTGGCCAAGCAAAATGCTTCTTGGGGAATCATGCCCTGAACTGGCATGGTTTACACTCTCTATGATTGTATTTTGGAACCACCAAGAGTCAAGGTTACCCTGAGAACCAAGATCCCAAGATGTTAATAATTTTGAGAAAGCACTATAAAGCAGACTTGGGGATTTTGGCTTTAGTGTTGGGGTCACGTCTGAATTGGTCTGAAAAACAAGTAGTCAAATGCAGCCCAGCACACAACCTGGGGAACAGAGGGGAGCAGGAGTGGAGCAAGCTCTGGGCTCTGATACTAGCTGGCTGCAGGACTGGATTGGACAAGTCCCATTAGTCCAGAACTTGAACCTAGTAATTGGTTTGTTAACCCCCCTAACCCTCACTAAGCCCCCTCCCCAAATAGCCAGTTATTTTTCTTGGATTCAGCTGTTTCTTTTCAAATTGAATTGTGAGGAGCAAGTCAATGGAAAAAAGCTCATGTCATCCAAATTTCCTTTTGTTCCATTATTATTCCCAGTAACACTTATGGTAGCCCCTGGCACACTTATCTAAGGAATTTCAAGAGCTTTATCTGACTCCTCTGCATCCCATATGAGGAAAAAGGAAGAAAAAGTGCCTCTAAAGACAAACTGATGCTTGTCCAGTTAACTCAAGCTAAATATCATCTTGGCCTCAAGTCTCAGCACCGGTCAGGTAGAGATGGTGTTTTGCTTACATTTCTGGATATATGTCTTAGGTTTCCACTTAACTCTGCAGCTGCCAAACTCACCAAAGAGTGGCCAAGTGACTCATCCGTATCTCCCAAGTGGCTAGAGAATCCAGTCAGCTCATCCCGAAGTCCAGCCCCCTTCCGCTAAGTGGTTATAATATCCGCGTTCATATATTACAACACACTGGTCTTTCACAGTTCCCCCAATCCTGAGAAAGGACCAAAGTTGGACACTTGGGAAAGCAAAGAGCAGAATTCTTCCAAACCCAATGTAATGTTTTGCCACTATGGCCTTCTAAAATGATATGATGCTGTGTGCTTGCATTATTGCAATGGTACTTTTGCAAAGAAATCCTGCACTCACATTGATTCCAGAATTAAGCTGATGAGGGAGCTGGGGCATGCATTCTCCCTCCATGGAATCTGAAAGTAAATTGCCATTGGCCTTGTTTCAAGTGAATCTATGTTTAGCTACCATGCTGAAAACCATAAACTTTTTAAAAGCCCAGTCTTTCATCAAGAGCTGGACTTGAGTTCTTTGTCACGAGGCTTAGAGCTAATATACCACCTTAAATCCATCGCAAGTAAGTTTGGCTTTGCAGACCAACACAGCAAAGTAGGGTTACCTGAAAGCAAAAAAACCAATTGTGCCCATTTGGCAAAGTCCCCCTCTCTGATTCATACTTCTCGGGGCATTCTCTCTTCAGTTGTACCAATGGCAACCTCTGAGTGACATCTTTATATGATCAGAAGTGATGACAGTTTAATAACCAGTTCTAATTTTTGGCTCATCAGCTTTTCAGTCTGCATATCATCAGAATGAGACTCAGTTACTTTAGGGAAATTTCATTAGTAAACAAGCCAGTATTGCTGATACAAGATAAAACATTTTTAAACTGATAAAAAAAAATAAAAAGGGGGCACTTTAATCACTGGCAAATGACTTTCACGGCACTATGTCAGAAAAGACAAAGGAGTCATATCGAGGAAATGATGTCAAGAGCTCCATCATAAAATATCTGAACCAATGTCTTGTTGGCTGTCCCCTCTGCTTTCTGATCAACTGTGATAAAATAATAACAATGAGACGACATGTAAACACTGGCTGGAGCTGTGGGTTCCCACAATGATTTTTTAAGAACAAGTTATCAGAAGCCTGTGGGTTGTATATAATTGCTAATCATGAGAACGGGGCTGAGGTGTCCTCAGTGCACAGCGATAGTAGTGAGTTAGGGCACTGACGACACAGGACTGAGAATCTCTGGGAAGCCCAGTCGAATCTTTAATCATGCCTGAATGCCATTTCCCATCTAGTCAAACATTTGCAAGCTGCCAGAGTAGAACTGTGCCATCCATCTTCAGAGTGTATGTAAAATTACCCAGGATTCTTGTTTGGGATTAAGTTAAGAGTAGCTTGGTAATAAGGGTTCATCATTCTCTTTCAGAAATCATTTGTCAGATTTGTAGCACCATCTCCAACACCAGAAGGTGGGATTTAGGGAGCAGTTGCTGTTTATTTATAGTTGAGGCTCTGATATCTAAATTATCATGCTTCCTAAACCCGTTGCTGAGATGAAAATGTTAAGTAGCTGCTTTTCATCAACATTTATTTGATAACTGCTAGCCAACAATGTCTACCTGTCAGAGCTGAATACAAATGACTGTTGACTCTTGTAAACGAAAAGGTAGAGAAGTTTCTGATAAACAATATATGGTAACAAATAACAACAACAACAAACCTCATCCATACTGGTATTTGTAATACATTGGTCAGTATTCTAAGATAATATGTTTTAATAAGGGCACATGCTACACAATTAAGTTTTCAGGTTTCCCTATTTTAAAATGCATGCTCATTTAAAGGGAAGAATAGATTCCTGTCTTAAAAGTAGATCCAATATAAGATATATAAAACAATAGACACAATATCACGGCATATCTCTCTATTCAGGATTTGCAAGAGAACAACAGACGTTCTAGGATTGCTTCAGTATAGACATGCAGACATCAGGACATTGGAGAGCAAATGCTGAATGAAGCAGCGTATCCAAAACGTGGAGTTGTGAAAAAGAACATACCGTGGACTTTAGGCAAGCCTGGAACCCCACGGACAGGGAAGGCAAGTTGCCCTTTGGAAGTGGGCAGTGAGTGATGAGCTGAATTCCACAGCCAGGGAGCAGTTTGGCGAAAAGAAAAGGCATGCTTCAAACCCTCGGAGCTTTCGTAGTTACTCATCTGGGGGCTGTTAGGCAAACAAACACTCTCCAAATGCAAAATCAGCCACCTAATACGGTGGCCCTGTGAACATGCCACACCGAGCAGAATAATTGATCACAAAGCTGTGGGGGGATGACGTGGTACGAACATGCCCCCCACTGTGGAGTAAACGGCTGCTCCCACGCCCCCTCTGTCTTTCCTTGCCTCCCAGTAGCACCCCCGCAGGAGAGTTCATAGCCACTCTTCCGGAAAGATGCTACGCGGCGTCTTAGAGTTATCTCCAGATACCTTGGCAGTTGGTATAAATCCGCTCTTCAGAAACAATTACAGTTTAGATCTCTGGTTTGAGAAACAAGCAAAAAGAAGCTGCTCCAAAAGGTTATGTGCTCCCTCCTGACCATCTAGAAACAATCTTTTAAACCCATAAAATTGCCATGTATTCTATTAGTCATAAAATAATGCAGATTGTACATGAATGAGACTCCCAGGCCTCCCCAATTAGCAGTACCAAGACCAACGAATCACTCTCGCCCTCCGCTGATACTGTATTGAATTGACTTGGTTGTCATGGAATATATGCTCATCAAGAAACACTGACTGTGAGCCAGGTCCAATTTTTATTCCCACTGACAGAGACCACTTAGGAGCAGAAGCGTGGAAGTGACTCTTCCAAGGACACACTTATAATCACATAGATTGATTGGGTCCCTCCCAAATACGTGGCACAAATATTTGCATGCTACCTATTCCCAGTTATACATCTCCCATTTATGCTCATTTCTTGAGTCTTCTTTGTCTTCTTTTCATCCAGGCCATGTGGGGCCACAGGGTGATGATGCCCTGACGTGGCCTAAAATAAAATGGGCGGGATGTCATGTGTCCAACTGAGAAATTTTGAGGGTTTTTTTTTCCATTGTCGATGAGTTAAATGGAAATTATATTCCCCTGGATTAACAAAAATGAAGACCCAGAGCTGCCTCCTATGTTCCATTGACAAATGACCCTTGATAAAAAGGTCCCCTGATTCAAAATGCCACCTCTAAGAGCCAGATTTGCCCAGCTAAGGAACTTACTCTTTGATTTTAGACTTTCTTCGAAGCATGAATTGAACCACATCAAAACCAGTGAAACCTAAGCAATCTCCATTTTATAAATTCACATATATGTAAAATGAGTGTGGCCTTTGGTAGGCTACCTGACATGCTCCATCAGGTTTGCTTATTTTCCCTGGTCCATTCTCCCACCCCCACGCCCAATTAATTCCTAACGTTATTTGACTACAAAGACCTTGAATGAAACGTGCTTAGATAACTTGCAAATATTTCTTGGTAGGTATCAAAATATAACTTTCTTCCTAGCCTTGGAAGTTTTTGCTAACTCAGTCTATTTTTAGCCATTTATTACAGAAGGGGAATGCACTCAATTTCCCCAAATAGGAAAAAATGAAAAAGTTCAAGAAAGCAGATATTTGTTTGTAACTGTGGAGGCTTTAAGATTGCATATTCCCCAGAAGCATTCAGATCACATTCGACTTCTTAACCCTATAGACAAGAATGCCCCCACTCTAACACAACAGACTTGGTCAATATGTTAGGATAGTCACCTCTTGCCACCATCCAAAAAAAAAAAAAAAAAGTTTATTTGTTAAAAACAGGTTTGCCAGCATGGAAGAGCTCAGAAGGAACTTTCCAACTGAGACTGTCAGCCATGGCAGGGGTCAGTGGGGACAGAGTCAGTGAGGGGGTCTTGAAGGCAATTGCTCTGGGGAGATCTGGGAGATGGGGATAAGCCCACTCACCACCTTTAGTAAAACTGGTCCAAGCTTAGGCTACAACCCAAAATTGCAAAGAAAGCCTTGAGTAACACGTTTGAGGGAGAAAGGAAGCCATGCAGCTTTCAAGTAGTGGGCAGATGCTCCCAGGTCTCCCTCCTGAAAGAATCTGCAAAGTGCTGTGGGGCCTCTCTTGTTTGCAGTTCAGGCATCCCAAACATCATGACCCCCAAAGCTGAGTTAGGCTAAAAGGCAGCATCTTCAAAGGCCAAGCAGTTCACCTTGACAGAAGAAATGAAGTTCTAGCAAGATCACTAAGGATCCAAGAGGTTGACTTGAAAAGCAGGGCAAAACAAGTTGGAAAAGTCAGGAGAAGTGCCGAAGTTACTCTTTGGTCCTGAGGAATATTTGCAGGGTTGGGATGGAAAGCTGGGAAGCAGTCTTTAAAGACAAAAGCATGTCTTTGTCGGCTCTAGCCTTCAGTTTTGGGAAGGAACAGGCAGTCAATTTCCACCAATCCAAAGGGCGCCAAAGCCAGGTTTGTTCTGGGAATGCTGGGCATGGGAGGATTTTAACTTAGGCTATTGGCACGATTTGAGGGCACAATGACCTTGGCAGGATTTCTGGGCCTATGTTTTCAAGTCAATGAACTGCTCTGAATTTTTCCTTGAAATAAATAAGGCCCTTTTCATGCCTTCTTTGGGTTCCAGAATCTTTGCCACAAATGTCCCACAGATTCTGCAGCAGATTTATGGTTTCAAAAGAGTGGAGAAGTAATAGAATAATTTTATCTTTCTGAGACTTGTTATCAGTGAGACCCTAGAAATGCTCTGGAATTGGGGATGGGCATGTAGCACCAATGAGGGAAGGAAAAAGGAATGGCTTGAGTCCATTCCAGGTGAGTGATAAATATTAGGCAGCCTTGCTCCACCCTTCACTCATGCCTGCTAATGATGTTCTAGAACTGGTTGGACCTAAGAGGTGTTCTTATTAGAAAGAGGAGAAGGTATTTTGATTATGTCTTATGTCCATGGAAGAATTCCCTGGGTATTCCCTGCCAATACTGCCTGGAATAACTACACTGCGGAAAGTGCTGTTTCTTTCAAATGAGGAGTTCTCTTGCTGGCATGGACAACTACAGTGGGGTATCCATTCTTCCATGGATTGGTTTGAAACCGCCAAGCAGAAGATCTATTGAAATTTGCCACCTAAATGAGCATCATAACGGAGAGCATCATCTTTCCAGATGGGACAAATCCAATGACCCATCATGGAAATTTTCCAACCAGGGCCACCTCGGTAAGAGTAAGGAAGGACTGCTGAGTGTTTATAAAAGATAAAAGAAGATAATTAGCTTGTGTTAATTTGAAACATTTTACATTTTTACTCTACTTCTTTAGCTTCCATTAGGGCTAGCTCTTTATACTATATATAAATGTATGCCTCTGTATTCACCATGTATATTTAAACAAACCTTTGAAATTACTGCCAGGCAGAATGGATGGGTTCAGTTCTAATATAATGGTGCAAAGTAGATCTTCATGGTCCAGGTGAAACAAACAGCTTCCCCCTTATTTTTCTGTGCTAAATGGCTCCACCTAGGCTGCCTGCCACATTAGCTCTTGTAGGAAGCCAAGAGTTGACTGTTTTGTGAGTAGACAGGATTTTAAGGCAAACCTCAAACAAGCTGGGTAGATTTTAAGGTTGGCAGTTCTACAACTGTATTTCTACAATGTAGTACTGAAAAGGTGTTGGGTTAAAAACACAGGGTCTTCTGATGGGGCCACATCAATGTAAGACATTAATTCTTAACTCTGCCTTCCAGAAACAATTTAAGAGAATGGACTTTGCAATAATTCAGATCTCACAAGCAGGCCCCTGATGTCCAGCCCCACCATTCCAAGTCAGGCCTATCTGCCTTCGGTATGTGCATTTTCATGGCAAGCTCACTCAAACAGATCATTTCTCAGGCTCAAAGACACTGGCCTTGTTAATATTTCATTTAGAACATACTGTGGAGAGCATCTCATTTATATTACTTCCATAATTAATGGTGATAGCTTAGGCACTCCCTTTCCACGAAGAGACCTCTTCACAGTGGTCGATGGGTAATAAGAAACAATAGCTATTTCATTCACCAGCAGCTTGCTGCTAGTTAGATAGTAGGAAATGATCGTGTGTGCTGTTGCTTTAATTGCCAGGGTAAATAATTCTGCCTCGGTGTTAGTGAACATTTTAAAGCACTTGATGCAAATAGACTTAGAAAGAAAACAAACAAAAAATTTTACCTTGATTATGCAACACCTTAGCATAGAAAGTTACAAAGGTATGTCTTTTTTAAAAATTGCATTCTCTCATGCAAATAGTACCTAAATATGCATGTGCTGACTACTCATCTACTATATTTTAGGAAATACAATTATACCGCCTTTCTCTTCTCTTATGTAGACTGTAAATAACTGTAGATCTTTCTCTTGTTTCCCTATGTAAATATATGTAAATATGAACAAGCTATGCATGTTGATATTCTAGGCAATTTCAGGTACTTTTATAATCTGAAGGCATGTACTTGAACTGGTTTGTTAAAAGAAAAAAAAAAAACACACCTCTCTCAAACTCTTTAAAGCTGAATAGAAATTAAAGATTTCTTCCTAGCCTGTTGTGGTCTCTTTTGTTTGCCTCCTCCTCCCGGAACAGCATTTCCTGCTCCAGCTCTCTCGCCTTCTCCCAATAAATAAACCCTGAGCATGGACTGGGCCCAAGAACAATGGTTGAACTATTTGGTTTGGGTCTTTATGCAGTTTTCTTAAGTTTTCTAAAGAACTTCTAGAATTATGCCATAGGTTTCTTTGGATTTGTCCAGCAAAAGCATCTGGAGGGAAAACAACTATCTGTTGTTACCCAACCATCTACCAAACAGTAATAGGTGCTCACATCCCGAAAGCCTATGAAAGGGCTGGGCCATCCCCCTTTCGGAGACGCCGAAACCAAGTCGCAGAGAGATTAGGTATTTGCCTGAAGTGACAAAACTGTTAGATGCCACTAAAACCCCAATTATTTCCTCTACACTTGGGGTCTGCAAACTTTCTCTGCCAAGGGCCAGAGGGTAAATACTTCAGGCTCTGTGGGCCACACGGTCTCTGTTCTGAGTTGTAAAAGCTGTCACAGACAACGCCAATGCCAACGTGCGTGGCTGGCTTCCAGCAAAACTGTATTTACAAAACAGGCCGTGGGTGCAATGTGGCCCACAGGCCACGGTTTGCTGATCTCTGCTCTACTCTGGTGTCTCTGTCAAAACTCGGCTGCTCTTCGACAGACAGCTAACGTTTCTCTCTTGAGCGTGTTCGTGTGTTTGATGGACTGGGGAAATAATTTGATAAATTGAAAATTCCCCATCCCTTCCCTTCGAGTACAAACACTATTTGTGAAAGTCATGACACAGAAAGAAGGTGAGCAAAAATGAAATCACCTGGGCTTATAAATCAAGCAGTTTTCCCTCAGACAAATTTCGTTGTCAGGTTTCAATTTAGTTATCTTTTGTTTTCCTAAATGGGCATGGAGGAAAAAGTTAAGAAAGGCGGAGGTAAAAAAGAATAAAATAAAATACATGGAGCAGCACTCACTCTTCAGCGAGGTAAAGGAAGCTATTACTTCAGGTATCTATGGAAACCGAGCCGGGCGCCAACTTTTTAATGGCTGGAAAACAGCATTTGCGTTTGAAGATGTTTTTCCCAAGTATGATGCTTTCGTGTAAATACATTAATTGACAGTTTCCTTCAAGGCTTTTTTATTGAAGTCTTCCAGACTTAATTTGATGGCCCACGGAACTCTCTGGAGCCCTTGAAGAATGTGGCAGAGTTAAATCTTTAGAAAAGTGAGGCGGCTCAGGCATCATGTATAAATTTAACTCGACTCTCCTGCAAAGGGAGTGAAGAACCAGCTCTCACTCCCTGTAGTTTTCCATTTTAAAAAGCTGTCTCTATTCACCTTGGGAAGGAGAGACCCTTTCTAACCTCTATTGAAGAAAGATCAATATCAGACCGTCCGTCCCGGAGGGAGGTGTAGAGCAGGAGCTGGAGCAGGAGAAACTCAGGTGTTGGTGCAGGTTAGCTGGCAGCATGGAATGGTGGCCAGAAGCACCGGAGCGGAAGCCAGAAACGCCTGCACTTGAACTGTGGCCTTGCCACCCAGCAGCTCTGGATCAGCCCCTGAGCCTGTCTCCTCATCTAGAAAACGGGCATTAACACATCCCTTCAGGCAGTCCTTAGAAGGATAATGGGTAACCTTTGGACAGAAATACCAGCTCAAAGGGACCTACAATTCTGGCCAGTGAAAGTTTCAAGAAGGAAGCACACGTATCAAAGTATCTTATCTTTCTTTCATTCTAGGGACTTACAGCGGAGAGGGGAAATTTCTGCCTTTTGGGCTAGCAATCCCAGCAGCAGTCACCCCTTCTCCAACCCACCCAACATCCCTGAATGCTCTGCTGGCCGCAGATGCCGCGGTTCCCCTGGTCCCTGGCCCATGCTGAAGTCCACAACCCTGGGCTCTGACGTCTGAATAACTGCCGTGATTATGTGTCAAGGGCTATATGACCCAGACACCACCCCAGGCCCTCCACAAATAACAGCTCTTCTAACTCCCCAAGTATCCCTGTGGGCCCATAGCTGGGGAGAGGGAGGCACGGGTGGAGACAGGTGAGCAAGCAAGGGCAGTGAAATGTAAAAGGGAGAATCTGGGTGGTGGGCAAATGGGTGGTCATTTCCTTCAAGGTTTCTGTTTGAAAACTTGTGGAATAAAATGTCAGTGGAGAAGGAAGCGGCTGTGGCTCAACCAGTTGAGCTCCCGTCTACCTTAGGGGAGGCCCTGGGCTCGTGTCCTGGGGTCTCCTTGTGAAGGCAGTCTCGCCCACACGCTGCGGAGCGCTGCCTGGCCTGCAGACACTGCAGAGAGCAACAACAACAAAAAAAGGCGATGAAACAAAAAAAAAGAAAAGAAAAGAGACAGGCGAGAACACAGAAGAGCCGGCAGTGAATGGACACAGAGAGCGGATGGCATGCAAAAAGCCTCAAGGGGCAGGGGTAGGGGGATAGATTAAAAAAAAAAATGTCCGCGGAGATATACAAATATCTAAATGTCTCTATACAGTTGTATCAGTTTCCCGGAGCTGCCATAACAAAGTACCACAAAATGGGGGCCTTAATATTTCTGGTCTCACTGTCGGGGCGGCCGGATGCCCCCGCGCCCTCCTTCCTTGCCCCTGGCTGGCTCGTGGGGTGGTCGGCAGTCCTCTGGGTTCCTCAGCAGCAGGACTCCACAGCTGGGCCTCTGCGTGCCTGGCCATCTTCCCTGGGAGCCCCTGAGGACACCAGCCATATTGGATAAAGGCCCCACTCAGTTGAAGTAATTACCTCTGCAGTGACCCTGCTTCCAAACAAGGCAGAGAGGCTGAGGATGTCGACCTAGCTATTCGAAGAATACTATCTATTCAACCCCCAAGACCATCCCTCCAGGCCACTGGTCTCATGTAGATGAGAAAACCAAGGCCCAGAGAGGGACTGTGGGGCCTAGGGTCACCTGAGAGGTAACTGGTGGAAGCCTTTCTGAATCCACGCCTGCTGGGCTCCTGGGTGCCTCCCATCCTGGGCCCATGTGTGCGCCTGTTATACCTCTTAGGGTCACGCAGTCCCACCCCTTTTGTTGTGCCAGTTGACTTTTTACCTCAAAACATGAGAACAGGGTTTCCATAGTATTCCCAGCAGGCAGCAAGTGCTTGGGGTTCAGAACTCAGAGCCCAGAAACCAATTAGCTGGAGAGCGAAAGCGAGGCATGTGCATTTGCATACGTTCATTGAGCGGCTAGGTGATTGGGTGTTTGATTCTAACGGGGTGCCTGAAGACGGAGTGTTATTCTTATGTCCCACGGAGTGAGGAAATGCTCCAAGAGTTGATGTCCACCAGCAGTTGAGCGTTTGTAATTTGGCCCCAAACCGTAGACTACACTGGAGACGAGCACAGTGGTCCATGGGGGAGAGAAATAATCAGCGACCCTGAGGCAGACACAGAATAGACGCTGTCATCAAAGTCAAGGGGGACATGAAATGATTGGAAGGGAAACCCTCTGGCCTGGCCTTCTGTTCACACCCTCCCTCCTGGTACAGCAAATTCCAGATTTCAGAAGGTACAAGGCAATCTCCCACCAACCCAGGCAGGTTTAACTGGTTTTTCTAGGTCAGAAATTTTCCTCCTGGCTGGCCCACACCTCCACCTTTGCCTCCAAGCCATAGGAGGGATGAAGTCTGCCTTTGCACCTCTAGGTGTTCCCACTAGAACTCTCTGTACCTGTGCCAGCCACCTCGCCTCAAGCCAGAGATCCAGCCCTGTTAGAGATTTACCAGCGTGCTCACTTTCCAGGCCTTCCCTCATTTCTGGGTCTCCCTTCTGCATGTCTTTCTCCCAGGTAGTTTGAAGCTTACACGTTGCCTTGGGGAGGGCTAATCTAATCCCAGCACTAATAACTGATAATAATAAACACAAGAACAGTGATGGCGAAGGTGGCTGGGGGCCGAGGGGCTAGTGTTCCGATTCTTCCAATAACCTTAGAGGTAGGTACCATGATCTGCGCATCACAAAGAGACAGGTGGAGACTACAGAAGGGAAGGGAGTACTGGAGTTAAGCTCCAAGCTGAGGTGTGTCTCACCCCGAAGCCCAGTTCTTGTTCATGGCCAGTGTCCCTCCGAATCTGCACCCCACACAGTCTCCAGCATCACGGAATCGCGTACACACTTCAAACACTAGCCCACGGGATCACCGAAGGGGATACCAATTCTCCCTGGGGGAGATCTGACGCTCTGCTCTCCAAGCCCCTCTCCACGTAGCTTCCCAGTGACATCCCTGGCCTCGGGACCTTCCTCCTTCTTTCTGAGCTCCATTTCCAGGGCCTTAGCTCCCTGGCTTCCCATGGTGTTCCCAGGTACACAACTTTGGAGAATACCCCAGAAAGGTATTCTCCCCTACAGGGTCCCTCTCCTGCAAATTGCTTCTCATGCCAGGGAGGTCTTGGGGGCTAGCATTGCTCAGGGTTTTGTGGCCCAGCATTTGTGGGCTGCCTGGCAGCACCCATGGGGAGAGCTAGAGCTCTCCCGCCCTCCCAGTCCAGAGAAGTGCTGAGCTCATGACCACAGGGTACACCCAGGATACACTGACGTTACACGGAGGAACGTCTCGCTCTGCTTTTTCCTCCCCCTGCCTGTCACACCTGATAGGTGTCATCCCCTCATGATCATTCTTAGCTACCAAGCAAGGTGTCAGCTGGCCCTTAAATTGCCAAGGTGGCAGGCAATCCATCCTCTACTGGCTGTGCCCTTTGGATTCCCAATCAAGTGGCTTTACAAGGCATCACCATTAATCTAGAAACCCTACGTAAGAGCTGGGCTCCTTTCCGTGGCACTTCCTAGGTGCCAAGCCCTTGCATTCTTGCCAAATTCTTGCAAAAACTTTGTGGAGGCATTATTAGATCCATTTCATCGATGAGGAAACTGAGGCCCAAGGAAATAAAATGATGAAAATAATTCTCACTGAGTTCTTATTATGTGCCATCCACCTGGCTCATACTGAGGGATTCATGTACCTTGAATGCTTCCTCTGGGAGTTCACTCTGTGCCATGTCTGTGTTGAGTCACTTGGCATCCATTAACACCGAAGGTCAAACAGCAAATGGCAGACTCAGGAGCTGAACCCGATCGCTTGGGCTCCAGACCCAAACTCTTAACCAGCACACTGTGATCAACAGGAATGGGTCCCCAGGTGGAGTGAAGGAGGATGGGTACACAGCTTTGGCTCAAGATTTTGGGCTCACATCGTAGTAGATCTTTCAACGATGGTAAGTAGCTCATACTCTTTGAAAGTCCCAGGCTTGCATTAAATGCTTCATTTGAGCTACCACAAGTATAATCCTCCCACTTGACAGACAAGGGATCTGAGCACCGACAAGGTTATGTCTCTTGCCAATGGCCACCCAACTAGAAAATGGTGGAGTTGGAACATGAAACTGGCAGTCCATACCCTAAACCCTTTGCTACACAGCATCTTGAGCATAAAAGTCAAGCCCTCACAATGAGGTTTGAAACTGATTTAGTGGTAGGCTGTGTCTCTAGTTAGATTGTGCCACCGAGGAGCAACTTAGGCTCTTGGGCATGATGCTAAAATTGGGATGGAGGCCAAAGCCTCCCAGTGAGTGAGAACTGAGCTTCAGCTGCCCATGAATAACTAAGCCAAAGGTTATTCCATTGCCAGTTACCTCAAACCTGTGATCAGAAGATGGAGAAACTCCTAATAAGGAAGGAGAAATCTTGTATTAAAAGGATTTGGTTTTTTTCTTTTTTAGGAGCTATAGGGGATTGAACCTAGGACCTTGTATGTGCACTGAGCTACACCCACTCTGCAAGGATTTGATTTTTAATAAGAAGACAAGAGGGAGGGTTCTTTTCTTTATTGTGTTCAATGTTTACTATTTTCTAAAGCTACTTCTTGTTTCCCAGGTTTTGGTAAATGACTAGGTGATTCAAACTATTATACATATAAGGGCAGATCCAGAAGACTCTGGATACCAGTAGCATTCAGTCCCTTGAGGTGGAGAAACATAACTGGGCTAACTGGAAAGCTAGAGCCTCAAAGCTAGACCATAGCCTTTCCAGGCCCTTCCTGCAGCCCCCTCCCATCGCACTGGTGGGATAGTGGGATGTTCCTCGGCCTTTGTCCTGGATTCTCAGGTTTCAGCACAGTGAGTATGGTCAGGCTGCTGTTGCAGAGCTCCCTTTCCCAGACAACCAGAAAACCCCAATTACTAACACAACCACCCCTTGGTGGGGAGACAGTGGGGCGGGGGGGGCGGGCAGTTTGTATAATAATTCCAATCTACCTTTCCACCAAGTGCTTTGCCCTAATCAAATGACACATTTCTGAAAAGCAAGGTTGGCGACAGTGGCATGTTGGTAAACGTTTAACAACTGGCTCACCAGAAGGGCAACAAGGCCTTGATCTGTAGTGTTTGCCAATTCCCATGGCGCAAACATTTGCAAGCTCTCAACTGATATCACTGAATACAGAGCTGGGAAGAGGAGTGTACAACTGGCACTTGCAAAGCTGGAGGGCGCCAGCGGCAGCACCCCCACTGATTGATGACCTATGGAATAGAGCAGTGGGAATTGTTGGAAGAAGATCATGGGGGCATGGCAGAACAGGAGTGGGGAGCTCAAGATCATACAACCCTAGGGTTGGGGTACTGGGGTACTGGGGTGGGGTGGGGATCAGAGTGATACAGATGTGTAAACTTTAGGCATCTTCAACTTGGTCCCCATAAGGTCCTTTGGACATTGAAAAGTTACATTAGTAGTGACTTCTTTGTAAGCAATTTGACTATTATTGCTAAGAAATGGGGGCGGGGGGGAAGTCTTCTGGCAATCTTGGATATTTCTTTTAAGATTTCTAGCAGTGTGGGATGGATGAATGAAGTGGAATATAAATTTGGGGAAGTAAATGGAACAGCCTTCCATGTTCATCTGTGTACCTTGTAACTGAATAAAAACGCCTACAGTTTATAGAAAAAAAAAAGCTAATTCCACTCAGGTGGTTCTGCTGCCCAGAAGAAACAATAATTGCCAACATGTGTTGAGTTGGTGATTGCCAGTCCTCATTCTAGGAACTTTGCCACAACTCTGCAGGCAGGTAATAGCCCCATTTTAGAGATGAGGAGCCTGAGCTGGAACTTGCTCAAGGTTACACACAGCTCTTGAGATGCAGGGCTAGGATTCAGATGCAGATTTTTCTGACTCCAGACCTCCTCCTTTCTCTGCCTCACTAGGAAACTGTGCTCCTCTGAGTCAGCATTCATGCAACAGCACATTGCTAGCCTTAAGACCTTCCTAGAATGAGAGGAATCCACATAGTAAAACAAATAAATAGTGCACCGAGGAAGACAAGAGCCTGGGACTCTGTGGGGCTAGGGGTGGGGTTGAGGGAAGGGAAGGAAGGTATGGAAAAAGAGAATGGAGTCTGGGGCAAGTGGGGAACCTGGCAGAGTGGAGATGAGGGGCACCTCATGGCACTGGAAAATGAGGGTCAATGAATTATTTGGGGGGGCATGAGTGGAAGATGTGCATAAAGAGCCTTGGAATTTACTTCCTTTCCCTAACATGACAAGCCTATTGAGCAGAGATTGCTCCTTGACATCCAAAAGCTCCCATCACGCCATTAGGGCCCAAGTTCTTAAGCTGAAAGTCTGACCCTCGGTTCAGTTGGTTCATCAACAGGCAAAGACACAGCGAAGGTATTTGTTCACACTGTGCTTCTGTAACTTTAGCAAAGGTGCCAAAACTGGTTGTGACAGTTTGAATTTGGCAAATCCCAAAAAGAGATTATATTTTTGAACCAACCCATTCCTGTGAGTTTGGGGCTCTTTTGACTGGACTGCATCAGTGGGGGAGGACACAGGTTGGGTTTCTGCCCTCTTGCTGGGCCTTATGGAAATGAAGACACAGAGGAAGAGACCCACAGGAAAAGGAAGCTCTGCCATTTTGACCTGGCCACATGAGAGAGAGGACTCCAGGTTCACCAACAGCTACAGAAAGACAGAGAAGCCCAGGGACACTGAGTGGGATCCAGAGTCTGGAATCAGCAGAGCAGAGAGGCATGGAAAGAAGCCCCCGAGGGGCTGCGCCCAAGGAGCAGCTCAAGGCTGAGGATATGAGCCCCGCCATATGCCTGGTCGCCACGAGGCAGGACGCCAGGATCACCAGCAGCCGACTCTGGTGAGAAAGCATCTCTGATGGTGTCCTGATCGGGACATTTCATGACCTCAGAATCCCAAATAAAATACCCATTATAAGAGTCAACCCTTTTCTGGTACCTTGCATTGGCAGCCCTTTGGCAAACTACAACACTGGTTTTGATATGTCCTCAAATAAATGTGCAAACAAGTTCCTACTGATTAGATTATGTGAAAAGATTCTGTTCTACAACTTAGTTATATTATGTCCATTTTCAAAAAGAATATTTTAAATAAATGTGCTTTTACTACCTGAGTTAACTAAACATTTCCCATATGGGAAAAGAGCATTCTCAAACAAGAAATAGAAACCAATGACGTGGGAAAGGAAAAAGAGTAAAATTTCCTTTCCTTTATCCACTGAAATGCCTAACACATCTGTGCATTGAATGTCAAACTAACCCAGCCACTGATTTTGCTCCAGGCTGCCAGGTCTGGAACTGTTTTCCCAAAATGCAGTTTCGATCAAATTACTTCTTTAATGAGTCCTATCCATTACCCCCCCTCTCATTGTCAGCCTCCTAAAAAGGTGCAATCTCTTGGCCTAGACAAGCTGGCCCACTTTCCAGCTTTATTTCCCCCCTCTCCTCCATCCTTTTACCCCATTTACCTGAATGGACTCTAAAGTTAGAGACACATAGCTTCAAAAAGAGTCTAATACCCTGTAGTGGACGTTGCTTTGTGCTGCTGAGATGCCTCATTCTGGACCAGAGAGCACTCAGTTCTCAGGTGCAGGGCTATTGTCTGCCAAGGCCTGAGTCCTTCCCCAGGCACTGCCCTCAACCCAAGGGAGCTACCTCGCCCAAGGTTATGCACCCTCCAGGAAGAACCCTCTATCAAGGACTGTCTGGTTCCCCATTTCCAATTCAGGACATCCCTGAAGGGCCACTCTAACTTCAGAGCTTCTTGGGACTGGCTGAAGCACCTGCTGCTCTGCAGCACCCACCACCCTTCCTCTCTTCCATCCTGTTTGCCTCATTCCCCAAAAACCTCCTAGATGCCCATCTCGGTCACAGAGTCTGCTTCCTTGGAAACCCAGTTTATGACAAATGATAGTTGGGTGAAGTCGAGAAATACATTTAACCATTCTGAGCCTCTGCTTCCTCGCCTGTCAATCTGACACGCTGGTGTGTCTACGGAGTCATTCTAATGACTAAAGCAGAGCTGCCCGTTATTCACACTCAAAAGATAGCAGTGGTGGTAGTAGTAGAAGCAGTGGCAGCAGCAGTAGTCACTGCTCACACTATTCTCTGCCTGAACAATCCTTTCTCTTCAGTGTTTACAGTATGACATAATGAAAAGAATGTAGACTTTTGAGCACTTCTGGCTAGACATAGTGGGTTAAATTCAGGCATTTTTCTCCACTCTCTCCTGAAACTTCATTTAAAGGATAAGAAAGAGGAAAATGTTTAAGCTTCGTGATCAAGAAATATCAACAAAGAACCTGGAAGATGGGAAGCAGATAGAGAAGTGGTAACTCCTGACTCAGCAGAGCAGCATCTACGGAAGAGGAAGACACCCTGAAAGGAGCCAATTCACACAAAAGAACTGGGGAACTGAAATTAGGTGGCCAAGCAGCGACTGAGAAGAAAAGACGTGGCAAGGCTTGGTGACACTGCGTGTAACGTCCCAAGCAGAGATCACCCACGTGGCCGGGACTCCTTAAACCTCAACTTCCCATTGCTATGGAGGTCGGACTTCACCTCCTCTGGGAGTTTTTAGTAGGAACCTCTCCTCACCTTCTCTGCCCATTACAAATCCTATTATTTTTTACTACAACCTGGTCAAGAGGGGTAACTGGCAGCCAGCTTGATACCTGGCATACGGCAATTAGTTCTAAAGGGAAGAGAGAATGAATTTTCTTTGCAAGGCAAAGGAAAATATATCAACCAAATTCAGTTGCTGCAGAAACAAAATGACTGGTCAAGTTATTTCTTTTCCAAATAATTGTTGGCGTGGTTTTGGCGCAGTTCTCAGCAAGTTATGACTCACATTAGACCTGCACTTGTTTAATGGCAGACACTGATCTAAGGGCTCTGTCTGTACACACACACACACACACACACATACACACACACATGGTCCTCACAACTCTGTGATGTAGATTTGTTATTTCCCCCAGAGGTCGAACATCACCTCCTCTTCACTGAGGTGAAGAGCGGTTAAGAAAACTGCTCAAGTCTACAAAATCAGTCAGGGACAGAGCTGTTTAGACAGGGGGAAACTAAAGAGGCTCACCTCGGTAGGTCCTTGGGAGCCTTCTCTTATCCTTGAACTTACTTTCCAGGAGCTGACATCTGCAGGACTCCCAACCCATAGGGTTTGCTGCTGCCTGCAGAGAATAACTTTGGAGTGATGGGCGAATGGGCTCAGGGGTCCATCCCTTCCAGAACTCTACTTCTCTACGTGTGTGGGGTTGAGGGGAGGCAGAATCTAGAAGGAGAGGAAGCAGAATCTTGCACAGGGCCTTGATATTTCGATGCCACCTCTTAGCCCCAGGAATTCAGAGATGCTGAGCGGAGGGCACGGCTTGACGTGATGGGGCAAGAGACTGCTTGTGGAGGACTTGACTGGGGGAGAGGACGGACAAGGGCTAAGTCCACAGGGATTTTGTGGTGGGTTGTTGAGCAGGTGCAAAAGAGAAGTTGAGCCACTGTAATTATGTAAAGCCTAATCCTATCTACCTACTGATTCAACTTCTCCCCAAATGCCACTCTTGGGGAGGGGACTGGGATTTGCAATCCTCTGGGAATCCAGAATTCCCTTTGTTCAAGTTGGGTGTTGGGGGGTGGAAGGGAAGACTTTCCAAACTCCTCCAACTCAGTAGGATCTTGCCTGGGGTTCTGGGCTGGCCAAGAGCCCTGCAGTCAGAGAAGGGGGCTAGCGGGCGAATTGCAGTATTCAGGAGACTGAATGCAGAGCGTACGTTATCCAGAGAGCCACTTGATGAGTAAACTGCACCTCTCATAATTTGGGGTCCCACTGAAGTAGAGAAGAGAAGGGGTCTACATAACAATAAGGCTCTTAACCACTGCCCCAAGCAACGAAGCTCTTTTTCATTAAGGCTTTTCCCAATTCAAGTTTTAGCAGAACATAAGGAGCAAGAACAAGGCAAGCACAAAGCCAAAGACGGCTGCCATTTGGGGAAATGTCCTTTGTCTCCTGAGGGTCTCCTCTGTTCCAGGCCGGCTCCCGAGAGCTTCCATGTACACTCCTGTGAGTTCTTACAACCGCCCTCTGAGGCACGTGCTATAAACGTATCCCCATTCCACAAGCTTCCAACCAAGGTGAAGTAACTTGCTCGCAGAAGCAGCAGAGTTTGGATTTACACTCTGCTCCACCCCATTCTAAAGCCTGCCCTTTCTACTCTGTATTGTGAGATTCCAGCAGAAAGCACTAGAAGGAAATGGAGAGTGCTTGCCTTGATTCTGGGATTGGAGAAGCCGGACACACGGAAGGATTGGCAACTTTTCAGCAGTTCACAGGCATGGAGACCAAAACCGATCACGAGTCAAAATGAAGTGCAGAAAGGTGTGGGGGTCAAGGAGTAATCCTCTCCCTAATTATCGGCGCCAAGAGTGGATGGTCCTTCACCTCTGTCCCTCAGCCACGTAAATTGGAACTCAGAGAAATTAAGCAACTTGCCAGAGGACACACAGCCAATATCTGGCAGAGTTGGGATTAAAATGTGAAAGGGGGGTGATGGGCTTCAAATTTCACATTCTTCTCACCATCTTGCCTCTCTTCTACTGAGAATAAGCAAATGGTAATAAAAAGTGAGGATTTAAAAATAAACACAAATTTAAAAAGCAAACAAACAAAAGCAAGAGTACGGCTGCACTCAGCCACACTGATGAGTGTGGATGGTGATTCTGAATCACCTTGGTACCTCAAGAGAAATCTTTCCACAATAAACTTTCCCTCCACCAGCGAAGACCTTACCAGGAGCGACCCCACAGCTCTTTCAGTTGTCAAATCAATTTTTCAACTATATGATGAGGCCGAAATGTTTGACAGGCAATAAGCTCCTTGAAAATGGGATTTATTCATGCAAGTTTCCCTAGCATTTAACCTGCCATCCATGGAGATTTGATAACCACGTGGTGAACGAATGAATGAATGAACAAACAACTGAGTGAATACCTGAACAGCTGTTTAAGGCACATTCTGCCTCGTTTTGCACCAAAGGGAGGCATGTCGCAGAAATGACTCACCAGTGGTTACCCAGGCTTTAAAAATACACATATTCCTCATTACAGCTGGCAGGAACAATTTCGATTCTGAGAGCAGAGCTCCCTGCCCACCTAATATCATACTAGGTGTTAACTACATTATCTGGAAATACCCTATGACTAATTCCCCATCCCTTATCTTGAGGAAGAGAAAATTGTCTCCAGCCCGAATGCCCCAGATTCCTGGTCAGTTTATGTAAGGCATTTCAAGTGATTGCGGTATTTTTAAGCCATTTTTAGCTTAAATCACCTGATGTGTGGTCAGCCCAGAAAGCCTGATCTCTTGCTCTCTTAAACTCCCTGTTTTTTCACTAATTTTGTTTAAACTACTTACTGCACCTTAAGTACTTCTCCACTGAAGATGGACTTATAAGTACACATCCTCTTGACCATAGAATTTTTTAAATAAACGATTTATTTAGTGAATTTTCCAGCCTCATCTCCCTCACCTCGAAGCTCCGTTACTTTGGGGGCGTTCCCACTTTTCCCAGGTCTAGAGTGAGTGGTATTTATTCTTTATCAAGGTCTATTTGGTAGTTTTGTAGATTGAAAACTTTTCTGCCGAGTCCAAATAGGATTTGATGGTAGCTTTCTCCAAATGACATCTCAAACGACCCTCAGTGATGGAGCAAGAAATGGGCTCCCACAGAACATTCATCCAGCTAGAAATAAAACCTGGGCTTTTATAAAAGTAGCTGGAGAGGAGAGGAAGAACCTCTCATTGGACAGATGTGGGGACTGAAATAAACATCAGCCGCAAAAAAGCAAAAACAAAATTAAACAGTGTTAAACAGACTTAGAATCCATGTCCAACTTGATGTCCACCTGGAATCCTAATGGATTTTCCGTCACAGAAACATAAGTTATACTTCCCTTGTCTCCCCCAGCATCTTATTATAGATATGTCACCTTTGATGCATTATTTTATATATAGATAAATGAGCGATTTAGCCACACTTCAAACATGCTTGGTAACATCAACCCATCTTCTAAGTCCAGGGGTCAGCAACTTTCTCTGGAAAAGGCTAGACGGGGAGCATTTTCGGCTTTGCAGCCACACGCCCACAAAGACTCAAGTCTGCTGCTGTAGTGCCAAAGCGGCTAGAGTAGACCCGGAAACAGACGTTGGGACTGGGTCCACCAATAAGACTTTCTTTACAAACCAGGCAGCTGGCAGGATTGAGCCCACGGCCCCCAGTTCCCGGACCTCGGTCCTAACTAATACCAATTACTTAATCTTCTAAGTAACACCAGCTAGCTAATCTTCTAAACGGTTTCCCTCCCTTGGCAAAACTGACTTGATGTTTGCACTTCCACTCGGTTTAATCCAAGCTGGCAATGTGGTAGGAATTTCGGTGGAGTGGGAGGGTATACAGACTCTGTTTGGGGCTTTTCTATAGAATCAAGGCCCCACCGTGGCTCTGAATACCCGGGGACACCAGTAAGTCCTGCGGTCTTGGGCATTCATAACCAGGTCTTAGGCAGGAATCCATGCCTAATGGTTCCACATTAATTCTTGAGTATTTTTGCCATTAAAAACAACTTGTTATGAAGCCATTTCCATGGGAAGCAGTAAATGCTTCCAAATGAGTACATCTTTATTCCCCCTTCCCCACCCCGTTCCGGATCTGTTTCCTAAAGCCAGGTGGAGTATGAAACCACCGGCAATTTTTAAAGAGTTAAATAACCTAGAAAAATCACTCAGCTCTCATCAGTCGCGCAATGTAAAATAACCACCTTCCCCTCCCATGGGGAGCAGGTAACAATTCCCTCTCCCTAAAACAAATCTCACCAGCAGGAGATTTGTTTCCTTGTTCACAGCCTTCATCTCTGCTAGTTTACTCTGTTGTGAAAAGAGCACGTGGATGATATAATTTCTTTCATTGTTAGAGTCACAATAATTCTATAGTAGAATACCAGGAAGTCTCACTCTAATCCATACTTTATTCCTCTATCCTGAGCACCCTGGGATGTTGACATTGATATAGAGACAGTGTCCACGGGAGTTGCTGATGGCAGGGAGAGGAGAGGGAAAAGGAGGTGTGATAATGGGGGCATTTGTGGGACTTGGAGTTGTCCTGAATGATATTGCAGGGACAGATGCAGGACGTTATATATCCTGCCATACCCCACTGAATGGACTGGGAGAGAGTGTGAACTACAAGGCAAACTATGATCCGTGCTGTGCAGCGGTGCTCCAAAACGTATTCATCAAATGCAATGAATGTACGACACTAATGAAAGATGTGGTTGAGGTGGGAAAAGTAGGGAGTGTGGAGAGTGGGTACATGGGAACCTCCTATATTTTTAAATGTAACATTTTGTGTGATCTATGTATCTTTTAAAGATAAGTAAAAAATATATTTAAAAAAAAAAAAAAAGAGAGTGCATGGAGCCCCGGAAAGGGGAACAGAAATCACTGTGAATAACTAGTCCTTCAGAAACAGGCTTTTCTCAAAGATGCCTTTTCCATACACTCAGTCCATTTTACAGAAAGTTAATGCTACTTTGCAAGACCCCTCTCCCACCCACGCCCCTGCCGCCATTGCTTTCCCTATGTTTATAGGGAGATCTTTTCTTTCTATACATGTTGTTTTCTTTCCTTTTCACCTGCAAGGCTCTGTCAACTCTTCCACAGAGAAACCGAAAGCTTTCCACTATGTATCATGATATAGATTTGGATGCAACAAAGACTATAATTATTGAGCATTTATGAGAAATAACATTTTCCCTCTGGCGCATGTTAGCTGGGCTGGTAACACTCAAGTGCGAATACTAACGCCTCGGGCTGACCTTGGCACAGTCTCCAGGAGACTTTTGGGGAAGCAAAAGGAAAACAGAAGCTAAAGGAGAGGACTGAGCAACCGGCCCAGGAAAAGCATACACTCGTCCCCGCCCCCCAGCACTCCCCTGAGCATCTCTAGAGAACAATGTGGGCTTGGAGGAGAATCTGGAAATAAAGGTGGAAATTTGCTTGCAGGATTTAAACATCAGGATTTTTGGCTAAGAGGCATGGAAGCCCCAATCCAGCCTCCAAGAATGCTGCAACTCCTACCTGGCAGCAGATGGCTCAGAGGGGCTGAATTACTGTATAAACATTTAACTGCAAGTTTGACTCGTAAGTGTGGCAATTAGGCAAAACAAAAGGAAAACAATTCTCAGAGGTGCTTACATTAGTAATTTGTAATTTCTCAACCAAGTGTTCTTAGTACCTTACCCATCCAAATATTCTCCAAGAAAGGAATTTTGGAAATCTTTGAAAGGAAATCTGTACTGTCTAAGAGAACTTAACGGGGTTACTACAAAAGAGAGCAAGCATTTGCAAGGAAAATGTGCCTTGGCCACAGCAGTCCTGATGCGAGGTTGTATCTAAAACCACAAACACGAGCCAGCCCGAACACTTGTCCCCGTTGACATTTCCTCTTGGGTACAGAAGGCTGAAGTGGGTGTTTCCATTTTTATCCTACGGGGCCCACGGCCCTCCGTCATCCTTCTCTGGGCTTTGCTTCTTCTAGCTCAAGGCTTAGTGGCTATTCATCGGAAGCCCATTCCAGGAAGGAGAGGAGGAAAAACAGTGACTCCACACGGGAACTTTCAACAATCAGCAGCTTCAGGGAGGAAAGGGCAAAACTACACAGGAAGAGGGAGAAGGAACGTGTGCTCGAAGAACACAGCTTGGCTCCCTGTGTGGGGAGGAGACAGTGGGCAATTAGAGATAAGAAGGCATATTATTAATTATGCCTTGCTGGGCTCAGCATCCGTGGTGACTGCACAGAAAGAACTCCCAGTTCAGATAAATTCATTCACACTTCCTTGTGTTTTTTTGTTTCTCAAAATACAAAAGAGTAGATTTCTAGTGCGTTGCCCATAGGAGGTATATGATAAATGCTTGCTAAATCCATGTTCTAGGGCAGTGAAGTGATGGTAGCTATCAGAGATAAGCTCATTGGGCTTTCACAAAAACCCTATGCAATAAGTACTGCTATTATCCTATTTTACAGATGAGGAAACTGAGGCACGCAGCATTTATGTAACTTGCCCAAGGCCACCTAATCGGTAAGTGGTAGGACTAAGATCTGAACCTGGAAAGTTCAGTTCAGAATCTGTGACTGGATAAGTGCTACGCATGCAGATTTGCTCCAGCTCCCATTCCCAGTGGTCAGGGTGTTGCCTTCCCCTACAATTCATATTTTCTCAAAGAGTCCTGGTTTTGGATATTCTGTCACATTGTGATACAGTGGTACTTGTTGGGCGACAGGTCAACATTTGGGCTTAGGAAAATGTACTCATCACTGTGTGCATGGGGTGAAAAATCAGCATCTGAAAAAACAGAGAGAGAGAAGAAGAAAGGCCAAGAGAGAAGAAGAAAGGCCAAGAGAGAGAAGAAAAGGGGAAAAAGTCAAGAAAGATCAAGGTTCCCTGAGTTCCAGTTTCCTCACCTATAAAAAGGTCAAGGTGAGGATTAGAGAAGAAGTTCCTAGAATAATGCCCTGTGCACCTTTGTCCCATGGCTGTGAACAGGACTTGTACTGTCAATATTGGTAATACTAACAGAAAACAAGGCCTGCAGACAGACGGTAATACAGGCACACACACACGACACGGGCACATCTCTAAACACAGGTCGTATGTTGGCTTTCCTAGTTTCAGCCTTCAGGTGTGTGAGCACCAAATTTATCTTCTTCAGGTTACTTCTGAGGAAACAGACAACGCCCTCCGCATGCATGGCAGTGTCTGACGCAGCCCACCCCAGGTTCCACCCAGGATCTCTGTTACCCTCATCCTCCATCGTCCCCGCTTCCTTTCACCCATCATCTTCTCTGCTCCTGAGACGACAGAGAAAGAAACCTATCATATGTCCCAGAGCAGGTCCCACCAGATGTTCCTCGGCAGGCATTTGACAAAAGGTCTTCACTGCATCTGGGCAACCCAAACCAAACAAGATAAGGCACAAATCTTTGACACAAGACCTGTGCGCAAGCTCTTCGTCCATTCGGAGGCAACCTAGATGACGATTGTGCCTTAGCTAATGGGAAGGGGGAGGCGTGACGCCTCCTTTAACCAAGTGACATTTACCAAAAGTCCTTTGTAAAGAAAAAATGACCCCCGGTTAGGAAATACCCTTAAAAACATTGATTTGTTTTTCAAATCCATAGGGGTGAGGAAGTGAAATGCTGACCACCAAAGCAGATTGCAAGGTTGGAATTTCCTTTTCTCTTGAGATTTCCTCTACTCTGGGGTTGGAGCAGGACTGTTTTCTGTCTGGTTGGGTGGCTTGACCAGTATGTGGGACTCCTAGGTCCAACTATTCTGAATTTAAGAGGCCCACTTGCCTCTAGATTGACAGGGAGAGAGGCTTCCACCTCAGCTATGCTCAGTTCAGTAGTTCAATAAAATGCATTCAAGGTTTCTTCTTAGCTTTATATCTCTGGAATCAGAAAGGGATCAGAAGGTGGGAATTAACCACATTATTTTTGTGTTCCCTAATTTTCGTAAAGAGTATAAATGTTTGTGAGTGCTAGCTTCAGATCTAAAGTAATTCTTCAAACTTTAAAGTTTAAGGGAAGACCCCTATAACCAATCAATTACCTAACAGAGTAGGCTTTTTTATTTTATTTTATCATTTCTTGACTGATAATTTTCTATCACTTTCCTCTGAAGCTAACTATATCATTGCCAGGAGCAGGGGAAGGGGTGATCAGAATCAAATTAGCTAGAGAAATTATCAACCCCAATTGCCGTTTGTGCCTCCTCTCCTCATTCCTACCTAGGCTATTTGTCTTCCTAGACTCCCACTCTCCTGCAAAAGCTTTTCTGGGGGAGGTAGAATGTTCTCAGGGTCAGATGTGAATTGCTCAGGTTGCTGGGAGGTATGGGCAAGTCTAGGTGCCACCTTGACTCCCAGGGGAGGCAGGTACAGCTGACACTGCAGGGCTGGAGAACTGGAGAGCCCGCAGAGTGGCCACAGGATGCCAGAGTTGGAGGCGTGCTAAAAGCCAAGTAGACGGGAGGCTTGGCTAATGCCCACTGGTCAGTCTGGGTCAAGGTCAATGTGAGCACACAGGGCATGGAAGTCAGCCTGAGAATAGAGGTGGTCTGAGTAATTGTCACCCATGAGGACTTTTTATGCCAGGGCTTTGCCTCTGTGGACATGTTTTGATCCTATGTGCACCATCACCGCCCACGACAGAGCCTGGCTCATGGTGGGGGCTTAACCAGAGAGTGATAGGCTCCGTGCCCGGAAAAAGAAACAAAAAACATTTGACTCTTCTGTCTTGAGTGTCCGAACTAATTGACTCTGACTCAATGAAGTTAAATTATTCAACTTATAGGTCAATTCCTGAATGTTCCAGGGAAGGCTTAATTTGCCAGAAGTTTTGTAAATGAATGCACAGGCAATTATGGCCACTTTCCCCCATTTTTTGAGTCCCCTTGAAAATGTCCAGGTTCACTTCCCCAGCCAAAGCTCTGGCAATAGAAATGTCAGAAAGACATAGCGAGATAAAGAGAGTGGAGAAAGTGACAAGAGCAAATCCCATCAAAGCACGATTTGTTCCAGAACCATCTGAACTGAATGCTCCAAGTTCTGGCTATGGAGACCAGAGTAGGAGAGCAGTGAGGGAAGTGTTGAATGACAATCGGTGTGATGTGGAGGAAGGTATTTGGATTTGAGAGTCACAGAGACCTCATGCTCAAATCCCAGCTCTGCCTGTAGAGCTGTGGGATCTTAAGCATGCTATTTAACTTTGCGTGTCTCTATTTTCCCATCTGTAAAATGGGTATATGAATAGAATCTATTTCATTGGATTGTTGCAAAGAATTAGCACATAGTTATTTTACACATATTTGTCATAATAATAACTATTGCTATTTTAATATGTTCTTCAGTATAAGATGCACCATTGGTTTATTCACCGCATGGAGAGGGAGAGTCGAGGAAGAGTGAATACGCGCATCAATTACAAAATGCATGCTAATTTCAGATTTTTCTCCACCTTCCTCTGAATGTTCATCTTCTAATAGACAAATAAGACATTTAATCTCTTTGAGTCTGGGCCTCCACTTCTGCTCACAACGCAGTTCTGAATTTCTCCTATGCTAATGTTTGTTAGCACAAGGTCTGACAAAACGCATGTAACTTTTCTCTCACTCTGCCTTCCTCATTTTTCCTTCTGGGGAAGACAAAGATGAGGAGCTTGAAGGGGCGACTCAAGTCTCACCAGGTGACCTGGACCTTGAGCTTCCTCTAGGTTTCCAGGACTTGAAAAGGGGCCTCTGGGTTGCCACAGGCAGTGGGTGGGGCCGGCCTCAAGCTAAAGGCTGGCCCTCCCTCTGGGTGCCTGCCCCAGCTCTGAACAGCCCCCTCTCCCCTCAGGCCAGGGTGCTCCAGCTTTGTTCCTACGCCCACCCAAACCAACAGTGGGGTGCCCTCAATGGCTGCCAGAGCAGGGTAGGCGGAAGACTGGCCACGTCCCCCTACCCTCCATGCATGGGATTAGGGACTCTGCTGTGCCAACTTGCCTACTTTGTGTATCTTAACCCTCCTAACTCTTGGGCCCTGGAAGTTTCCCCAGCCTGCTTTCTAATCCTCTTCACCAGCCCAGAAGACTTTTGTCAGGTATTCCTTTGCCTAGCAGGAATCACACAAACACACACACATATTCATTTAACACACACACACATCTATGTAATAAACAAACACATGTATATACGGTGCTTGTTCTGTGCCAGGCACTAAGTGCCTCAGAAACAGTGACTCATTTACTTCTCAAAATCTCCATGCAGTAGGAACTATAATTGCCCCATTTTTATAGTAAAATAAAGGGGTTAATAACTTGCTCAAAGGCATAAGCTTATGAGAGGAGAGGTCAGGATTTGAACCCCAGCTTTCTGGCTCCAGAATCCGGGTTTTTATCCAGCATGTTTTCTGCTTTAGAAACCTGCATGACCGCACCCCCATCCAGTTACCAGAGGACCCACTAACTCCTGCCCCTTCCAATCCCAGGTGAGAATCACTGCAGTATCACAGAGCTCTCGCAGCCAGAGCCCACGCACAGAGATGGGAGATATTTAAATAAAACATCTAAAACAGGATTAGAAAATACATGCATTTGGATATATGGTTGAGATGAAGGGGTGAAGTCTTAAAAAGGGAAGTTTGGAGCACAGGCAGGTATTTCGTTGGCAACACTGCCAGGGTGCGGGTGGGATGATGTGGGCAGCGGCCAGGGACTGATGCTGAACCAGACCAAAGAACTGTCTAGCTCCAAATGCTAACGGAACCTCTGTTGGGATGCACTGGACCTGATCTGAAGATGAAAACAAACCACCAGAAAGAACAAAGGAGACCATCCCGTACCTCCCCCAAGCAAAGCCCTAATACCTTCTACTGGCGGGGGTGGGCAGAGATCATCTCTTGGGCGGGGCCGGCTTGGGGGCGGAGGCTTCCCCAAGGTGCCCTTCAGCTCCTGGTAACTTGTCTGCTGCCGAATCCACAAGCTGCCCCGGGATTGTTAGAAGGTCCACTAATGAGCTGTGGTCAGGTTAGGCGAAGCTTTCAAAAGAGCGATGTTTGTAAAGTTATATTAATAACAATGCTCTATCCCGGTGGGAAATGGAATTATTCTGAGGGTTTATGCTGTGGTTTGTAAAGTGCTGCTGCTGCTGCTGCTGCATTTGGAAGAAATCTGCAGCCTAAGCCTGCAGTAGGATTGTTTGCAGTCTGCCATCTCAAAGGCCGCTCCATTTGTGACCTTTGACCCAGTAATTCCACCTCCAGGGCTCCAAGGAAGCCAAAAGAGTGGACAAAGGTTTACGTAGAAAGATGTTCATCACAGCATTATTTATAAAAACAAAGAACTCTGTGACAAGGAAAACGTTAATTAAATTTTTGGTACAACTATCTGATGGAATATTTTGCAGCCAATTTAAAAAATACCTTACAAAGGAAATTAAATAATTGAACAACTGCATGGTCTCTATTACTTTCTTCACTTTGTGCTCCAAGGAAATTAGGGGCTCTTGGTTTCTGTCGACCACACACCTGCCCTTGTTATCCCATGTTCAAAGCCACCATGGAGGCTCACACAGACACGCAGCTGAACCTGATTACAGAGGCAGCAACATCTGCACCGCATGGTTTATGTCAATTCTATAATGGGTGAAACCCTCTGGAATTAATATCTGATGAAGAAATAAACCTGTTAACAGGACAGATTTATAGTATTCAAATTACTATTGATCCATTCAGTACACAACTAATAAAAACCTTTCTTGCGTGACCTTCCACCTTGTGCACGCTTAAGCAAATTATCTCTAATAAACAAGGATTATGAGGGCCCAAGGAAAATGTCAACCTATAAATTACTGATCTCTCTCTCTCTTCCTCTATATCTTATGAATGGAGCTGGAAGTTAGGCACCCAGTGTACCTGTGTTATGTACCTGATCACTAATCCCCCAAAGTCTCTTCTAACATAGCAGAGAATCTTCTTGCTGGTTTGGGCACAATAGCATTCATCTCTCCATAAGCCACTCTGTAAAAACTACAAGACAACGACCATCTTCTAAGGGGTTCTGGGGAAAAGTAGACTGAGTGTGGGAGCCAAGAAACATGGAATCCAGTCTTGGATTATGCATTTCATTAGCTGTGTGACCTTGGAGAAAGCACTTTGTCTTTATGCTGCAATCTCAATGAAAATCAACACATGTTGATAGGATACTTCCGCCAGGATTCCATCTCATGGCCACGTTTTGCTGCAAGGGAGGATGGGAATTATAACCTTAGTGTGTTTGCAAGAATAAGAGGTGATTTGCTAACATTGCCTGTCATACTCAGAAAGAGTGAGAACAGGACAATAGGGAAATGTAAGGGACTCACTTATTCCTTCACCACCACCAATTGTTGCTTATCTGGCCTTGGACAAGTTATTTCCTATCTCTGAGTTTAATGTTGCCCTTTTGGAATATGGAGCTCTTTATATGTTCCTCATGGGTTTCTTGTGAAGTTTAAATGAGACTATGAATTTCTGGTGTTCTCCACTTCTGTACTCAGCAGTGACAACACTTACCCCCTGGCTCCCAGACCCGCAGACACTTGAGGACCGAGACTGGCTCTTCTCACGACTGCATTTACCTCTCAGGGATGTGATAAATGCACAATTTCCAAGAAGATCTTGTACAATAAAAGAGAAACATAATATGCAAGTTTCTAAACAGCTCTGTGGGGCACGATTAAATTAGTATTTTAAGTGAAGCACTTAAAGATGTATTAAACAAAAATAAGTTTCTTTCATATGAAAGAAAGGAAGTGAAAATTTTTTTAAAATTACAGTTGGAAACTGGAAGTCAGTGGACTGACTTTTCTTGGTAATAATAGTCTACCATCCACACAGAGCATTGGATATGCTACCCATGCCTTGGGAAGGTTAGAGCTCCTTTAAAGTGGGCCGGGAATTCTTGGAAGACAGCACCTGAAAGATTGGACAAATGGAGTCTTTAATATGTAAAAGACTGTGGTGTTGGCAAACCACAGTCCATGGCCAAATCTAGCCCCTTATCTGTTGTGGTAAATAAAAGTTTTCTCCAACAGAAATCTAATCCT
Source organism: Dasypus novemcinctus (assembly GCF_030445035.2). Lineage (NCBI taxonomy): Eukaryota > Metazoa > Chordata > Mammalia > Cingulata > Dasypodidae > Dasypus > Dasypus novemcinctus. The sequence continues at coordinate 9,997,754 of NC_080690.1, forward strand.
TGGCATACTGTCAATGGCTGTTCTGCCCTCCAAAGGCAGAGGGGAGCAGTTGTGACAGAGAACCTAGGCCTGCAAATCCTAAAACATTTACAATCTGTCCCTTTCCCAAACAAGTGTGCCCACCTGGGCTCTAAAATAATAATGAGGTCTGAGACTGCTCAGTATGACTCAAACTGTAGTGTCCAGGATGAGCCAAAACCTAAACAGACCTTGATAAACCATGGTCCAAATGAAGAACATCTTCAAGCTGGTTCGCTCCCATTTTCCCCCACCCCACTGCCCACTTTCAAATGAGAGAGCTGGCGAATTGATTAGAGGTGATAGAATTATTGGGAACTGGAAGGAGAGGGATTTGAGGGAGCTATAATGGCACCATAAAAGCTTTGTGGGGTTGCTTTTATGAGCCTGAACCAGCTCTGAGGAGCCTGACCCTAAGAGGTTAGTGGAAGTGTTTTAAAGGCTTGCCTTTGGGATACATGCATATGGAAACCTGTCCACGGAGAGGGAGTGGAAAAAAGGGGAATAAATGACAAGTGCGGTACTTTAACAGGAAAAATTTCCTCTGAAAGGAAGCGAGCAATGAGGCCAGGCGAGGAATAAATGGTGTAGAAATGACAGTCTCTCTTCACTGGGACCAGAACTGCACTGGAGGCTGATAAGATCCAGCATGTGTCAGTTGCCACGTCTCTTTCCACACTTCAATGTGAACTTTACAGCAAAAGGGGGACAGGAGGCAGCGAAGGGGAAAACAGTGGCTCAGAAGGACTTGTGCACGGAGTGTGAAGCCATTTCAATTTTATATTCGAAAGGACTTTGTAGGTGATCCCATGAATGCAATTATGCCCACCTAATAAAAGCAACATATGCTAAGGCAATTAAAAGATTTTATTATACATCTCTTCATTGTATTCCATTTTAGGCAGGAGGAGTGGAAACTGATGAGAGGGAAAGGATGCGTTTAACAGGAAGGGGAGCCAAAGTCGGCCTGGATTATGCCAGTGGGGGAATGAACGAATGGTGATACATTTTTAACATAAAGATGAATTATTAGATTACTCTTTACCGGGGGTCTTTTAACCTTGCAAAAGGCCAGTGCTCCGGTTTCATGACTCTGTATTATGAGAAAATAGAGCTGAAGACATCACTGTACCTTCCTTACCTTTTGGTATTTTGGTATTCAACCATAAAATTAAGACTCCCAAACAATTCTAGAAAGAACAAAATATGCCACTTGATTCTCAAAGTCTAACAATATGATGGTAATGGAAATCAAGCTAATGTTCTCCTACCCATTAATTCCATGTGTTTATTGACCTCACAGGGAACCAAGGAGGAGAAGCCAGGCTGTACCCTCCAGTAGTTCACCATGACAGACTTCCAGCTTCCCACCAAAAATCCCTTTGTTCTTCTTCCTAGGCAACATGTTAGAGTATGTTTGCCAGTGAAACTTGAAGTTAGAGATAGCCATGGGACTAATTCTTGCCAATGGAGCATGGTCAAGGCCCATAAGAAAGGTCAGCCAGCTGGATGCAGATGTCAACAGGGAAGATGGACCCACAGATTGTTGGAGCCTGGGTCCCTGAATCACTGAGTGGGGCATGGTTGCCAATGACCAGGGATACCCTCTGATGCTTTTTTATAAGCAAAATGCAAACTCTGTTGGGTTTGAGCTATCAAGCATTGGGGGAGGATTTGTTATTGCAGGCTAGCATACTCTAAACAATACACAACATAAATGTGTAAACAGTCAGTATGAAGGTCATCTTAAGGCTGCATAATAATAGTGCTATAGTGAGGACTTCGAGGTCTGGGTTCTCAGCACAAGGACCTATAACTTCACTGAGGGGTCTCGGAAGAGTTCATAGAGAAGGTACCATTCAAGCTGAAACTCAGAGGCCTAACACATAAGGAATATGACAGGTGGAGGGTGACGGCGGGAATAAAACTCAGGTGGAGGCTACAGCATGACCAAAAGTTCGGAGGCGTGAATGGATGTGGCCTGGTTGTGGAATTGAAAGGAGTCAGGGGAGCTGGGGTGCAGGATGTATGGGAGGAAGGGGTGAGACACACAGGGCACATTGGGATCAGACTGTGTAGGGGCTCCCATGGGAATGGGAGAAGCACATGATTAGCTCTATCAAGGATCTTTTTGTTAAATAATGGTGTCGGGACACAGAGCAGGCACATGAATTTCTCTAATGCTAACTAACCTTCTTGATCAGAATTGGAGCATGCAGGCACTAAGCAGGGGCCACAGCTGGGTTAGACACAATTCCATGGAATGGCAGGAGCCCCATGAACTAGGGTTGCCACTCCCTGAAACGCGTCTACCCAGGATGTGCGACAGCCAAGGAAATAATCTACTTGGTCATATACATCAAAGTAATCATAGACAGATTTTTCTTCTCACATCTTCATATTGTTTGACTTGTTTCAATGAGCATGTACTAACTTAGTAATGTGAAAAATGGAATACATTTAAAAATAAATGCAGAATATGACCTTAACTATATTAAAATGTATTTGCCTGGGATGGGGAAAAAGGCTAGAGGGAAATGTTCTCATATGTACCATTAGTTTCCACTTAGTGCTACAATTAGGAGTGGTGGCTATTTTATTAAGGCTTTTTGCATTTTCCCAATTGTCCTTTTGGAGTATCTGAATTACTTTTAAAATATGAATAGATAAAGGGATGGATGGATGGATGATTCATACTGAAGAGGGCCAAAATGCTCAGAATCACTTTTGTGGTTGACCTGGTGGCCACGTGGAAGCATGGACAAGGCATGTTCAAAATAAATTTAGCCCCTCCATACACACATAATTCTCAATGTACAAGTGCAAATATCTATCTTTAGGCTTCAGAGCAACCAGGTTTTGCTATATTCGGCAAAATTGGGTTTCAAACTTACTGTTAACACCTAATCACTAAGAAGCACTCTAACAATTTTCAGATGCCTTCCTTTTCTTCAAGCAACTAGAGTGAGGCATATTAAAAATTAAAATCATTAAGTCAGAATTGACCAACTTTGACAGTGGAGTCATAGTTGGACTCTGTAGATTACTTCCTCACTTCCAGTCACTCAAGATGTGAGATGAACAGGTAATGTGTGTGTGTGTGTGTGTGTGTGTGTGTGTGTGTGTTGCGGGGAGGTTGGGAAAAGAGGGTAGAAGTTAAGAAGAATCCATATGCTAAGGGAGAAAAGGCAGGCTTGTTGGTGTGAGACAGAGCCAGGTAAGGCTATCCATTCTTCAGGGCTACTGTCATTATTAAATGGGATAAATGATGCAAAATGGCAAGCATTTATACAAAGTGACATCTAGTAAAAGTTCAGTGAATGAAACTACTCATCCTTTTTCTTCTTAATTAAATAGTATAAATTTTTGTGTTAACGTTATAAAATATATCACTTATTAGTTCCTAAGATTAATCGTTACCAATCTTTTGCTAATTTTCTAAAAGAACCCACCCATGCTTCGCTTCACCCCAGCATTTTAGCTGAAAGTAGACATTGACCGGACATCAAAACACTCTTAATCTTGAAGGCTGGGTCCCGTCCATCCAACCAAGGCTTTAATTATTGTACGTGGGAAAAAAGACAAGTTTTCAATAATGGCCTGACAGTTAAGGCAACAGAGAGACGTGCAAGGCGCTGAGGACCCAGAGGCATTTTATCATGATGCTCAGCACTGGGTTGAGGAATGTGTGTTTTATCTGGGACCCACAATAGCGGTATCAGCGCTGCTACTAATCTGTCCCTCAGGACCCTACACTCTACGAAGCTGAAATCTTATAGGACCACGTTCAAGTAGATAGTCTGGCTCTATGTGAGGATTACGTACAGTCACGTCTTGAAACCTGTGGCATCAACTTTGTTACAAGTTGCCACAAGATTTTACTGGTAAGTCATTTTATATCAGACTTTTTCAAATTATAAAAGCAATGCCCTTACAGCTAACATTTTGAAATGAGAGTGTCCACATATATAATATATTACCCATTATCCTTTCTCATTATGATGGTATATTCTTTCTAGTTTCTTCATTCTCTATTCACCTTTCTTCTAAAATATTTCTAGTCTATAGTTTTCTAGTTCTAGTATAGCCGGGTTTATACTTCTAATATATTCATTTTGAACCCCCATTGGGTCCTTAAACCTTTAATTAGGAGTATTTTTCTACTGCCACTTTATTTTAGTGGCTGTCTCATATTCCACTACGTGGATCTACCTTGAGTTAGACAATCATTCCCCTGCTGCTGAGGTTTCGAATTTATTCCACAACTTCACTGGGTGAGCTCTTTCATTTTTGTTTGTTGTTGTTGTTATTTTAAAGAGGATGGCTTTTTTTTTTTTTGGAGGAATTGCTTTTCTTCACTGGCCTTCACTGTTGATGCCCAGGAGCTGCTGCCGCTTGTGAATTTGAAGATGAAAAGAAGCTGGTTCTGATGTCCTCAGGGATGGCCCATTCAACTATTTGCTTAGACCTACACTGAGCTGCTGATTCTGATCGCTGCTTGTTTACGCATTTGGGTCATGCCCTGAGGATGGACAAAAGGTGCTCACGTGGCCCATCCTAATAATCAAGTATCTGGAGCCGTGGGTTACTCAGTTGTGCCCCAAACACACCAGACGTTTTCATGCTTCTAGGATGGTTCATGCTGTTCCATCCTTCTGGAATGTGCCGCCCCTGGCTTTACACACACACACATAGAAAGAAGCCAACCATCTCTCACAATCTGTCTCTGCCATTGGAAGTAAGACTGCCCAATTCCTGGGGAAGGCAAAGGTATGCCTGAAGAAATTCCACAGGGTCTCTCTTAGACTCAACATCCTGGGCGCAGTTGATAGGGCCAGTGAGGAGCGAGCACGGAGGGAGGGTATTCCCTGAGCCAGGGGCTGAGCTAGGTACGGAGGGAACAAAGATGGGTGGTCCCTAGCCTCAAAACGTGTGCTTTAAGTTACACGTTATCTCTGTCTGCTCTCCCCACTGCAGCAGCTGCATTGATTGCACACCTCCTGTATGCCAAGTACTACATAAGACACTGGAATGCACACAGTTCTTTCCTGCTAGATGGGGGAAGTGACAAAGAAGGGCGATGCGAGAAGTTCAGGGAGTCAACAGCCAGCCATTAGGAGCCCATGCAAAAGCAGCTCCTGGCCTCCTCCTGCTCCGGTGACAAAGCAGAGTCCTATGACAGGGACGGAGGAGAGTCCAGGCCTCCCCTCCCTGCACCGGGTTCTGCAGGAACTCGGGACTCCTAAGAGTCGCCATGACCTCCCTGACTTGTGGCAAGCCGCCAACTGCATCTGAAATCCAAGCCGAGGAGTATATAAAAATGCAGGAAGCCATCTTAAAAGGACGCACTCATTAGCTTCCTGGGATTTCAAATTTTAAAAGCTTCTATGATCAAATTTATTTCGGTAATTTTTTAAAGAGGATTCCGAAGATTAGTTCTGCTGTCAAGACCTCGGAAAACAAAAGAAGGAGATAACAAACCTACTGGTTTCCACAGCGGAGTGCTTGCAATGTGAAGGGAGGGAAAACATCCGCCCATTGGTTGATCAAAGCAATATGGCGATAAAAGGCCACTATGCACAGGGAAGAGCCAGCCTCCCCTGGGTAACTGGATCTGACCTTCAGTTGCTCTTGAAAAGCATTTGTAAGCTCACAGCAAAATCAGCACCCACTGTCAGCGGACCCGGGGGTACCATTTTCATTTAAATAAAGGATTAGGAAAAACACAAGCAAAAAATGAAAGAAAAAAAGAATTAATTCTGGGTAGAAATGATGTGAAAGGTTACAAAAGAGTTTTTCTTACAAACCACCAACCACTGTTTTCATTAGGAATAGAGAGAGCTAATCATGGAAAGAATGCCAATAATAATTATATCTGTTCAGCATGAGGGAATAAATAATAACTAGAGGCTCTACTATTATGAAAGTATATAATCACATTATTAGATATGTCCTATAATTGAAAGCCATTATCAAAACCCTTCCTTATAGAGTTAATGCCTCCCTCTGCGCAGCCTGCGGACCTCACTCGTGTTGTAATTTTCTGTTGGCATGCCTGTCTCCCAAGCTACTCTGTGGTCTGCATGCATTTCAGTTACCACCCACCCCTGCATGCCTAGCACAGTGTCAGCAAATAATCTCCATTGAATTGCACGTGTCGCCTTTCCTCTTAAAGTTCACTTCTCTAGGTTGGCTAATCCTTCAGTCTATTCTCGGAAACATTTACTAACATCTCACATTTTTCTCAAATTGGGGAGTGTGCGTGGGGGAACATTTAGATAAGTAAATGTATGTAAGATTTGTAGGCAAGGCTCTAATAACTCACAGGAATCCACAAAGATTTGGCCAAAGTCATTGAAGACCCATGAACTATCATCCCCAAACCAGGAAAGGCCTCCTTTCCTGCTCATATTTCTTAGGGGGAAAAAAAAAAAAAAGATGACCTTGCAAATTACAGCCTTATAAGTTTGACTTCTAAATTTAGCAAGATACCGAAAAGAGGAAAAAGAAAAATCATGCAATGAGCTTTCAAAATCTTAAAGAAGCCATTTACTGTAAAAGAAGTAACTTGACTCTGGAAAGTGAGTTCTGTTTTTTGTTTTTTGGTGTTTTTTTTAGTAAAAAATTTTATCTTCTACAATGGAATCATGTGATCATTTGCTCTTGGGGAAGTATTTCACAGTCAGATTTAAGTTTCTTAATCAGTCATTATTTAGAATATGAATAAAAAACTTGTTGACTTATGAGACTGGTACCATTTTTATCCAAAGATAAAATTAAATGGTCATAGCAGTTTGACTGTAAGATACTCCTTACAAGAAAATATATCAGGAGGCCAAGGAGGGGAGTAATTCTAGAGACAAATCTGGGTCAAATTCCAACCTCAAAACTAGCTAGCTGGGTGATCTTGGGCAAATCACTTAAACTCTTGGGTCCCTTATTTCCTTAACTATAAATTGAAGAGGATGACAATACCATTGGGGTGTAAGGATTAAATGAGGTGATGTTTGTAAAGAGAAATGTACAAAAGGAACATAGAGCACTGAAAGGGAATTGTTTCCTCTGAGAAAACATAGTTATATCGAGGTTCTTGAAGGACATTATAGAAACTTCTCCAGAGATGTTTAAAAATACAAGAGATTTAGGTAAATATGCATGTATTTAAATATATGTATAGATGTGTATCATTTTTCAAGTAAAATATATATTGCATATGCCATATAATGGAAATTTCATTTGAATCTGCTGAGTTCAGTTGAAATCATTTGTGTTAGACATTTTACACAAAGAATATACATTATAAATTATATAAATTTATTTGTACATGATGTGATTTGTAGTATCTTTAATGATTTTTATAACTGAATGGTCATAATGAAATGCTCTCAAAAACTTACTTTTACAAAATTTCTCTTTACCACAATTAATTGCAATTAATAAACTATTATTTTTTTCAAATAATCCCACAACTAAAATAAAAGAAAAATACAAGAGATTCCCACTCATCTGAGCTAGATTTTCTCGTATAAAATCCTTTAGGAGGGGCATGAGGGATGTTCGTAGGGTTGTGATGCCCTGCCAAAGAGCACAGAGTGCTGGTCACCAGAGTCACTTCTGCTGAGCCACTATGGGTGGTGGCCAACATAGGAATATTTTTCCATCTTTGAGATCCAAGTCTCTTTATCAGGCCTGCTCTAAGAATTTCCCTTGCAGATCGGAAATCTCCCCCAGACGCCTCTTATTTTTACACTCAGGAAACTGGGGCCCACGGAGAAGTAGGGAAGTCCTCAGGGCCACAGAGGGAGCTCATGGCAAGGTCAGACTGAAGACCGAGGCTCCGACCCATGGATTTGGGTGCTTCCCAGAACCGTGCTCACCCACATGCTTGGTCACTCCACTCTAAAGACAATGTGTCTTGGACAACCTATTGTCTTGTTTTGGATTAGGGCGTGGGTAAACTTTCCTGGCTTCAATGATTTGCATGAAGGAGGAAGGGCAAACTCAAAATTCCTCTCCCCAGCCTCTATTCTGGGCTTTGGGGGCTTTCCCTGGCTTCAAAAGGATAGCCAGGAGGGAGTGAAAGAAGATGCAAAGAATGCCTGCTGCTCTGGCTTTTGAGAATTCCAAGAATTGTGCTCAGCGAGGCCCCCTGCAGCACCACAGAAGCATTGCATTTCTCCACGTTTCCTCGGGCGAATGAAGGGAAGCCTTAAATGCAGTTAGTGGCGGCACTTTATCTAGGGAAGGTCACGTTGAGCACGGTTGGGGGCCCTAAATCCTTTCCTGTTCTCAGACACGTGACAGGTCTCAGATATGGGACATGGGGAAACAAGCCCCCACGCCTTGCCTCCAAAACAGAGGCCTTGGGCTGTGCCATGTGATGCGGCTGAAGTCTTCCTGAAATCTACCAGGGAGCGGAATCTATTGATTTTCAGGGTTGTCAGACAAAGGATCAAATGGGATCATGTTCATAAAATAATTAGCCTGGGTCTCACCCCATATTCATTTATATGTAATATATTCTCCATAACTTTCTAAGGAGGTTACAAAGAAGCCCTGAGATCGAGACTTAGCGCAAACCAGGTTTCAAAGTGGGATAGCTCAAGTAATGAAAACCCGATAACTTCTTAACGGTGTATTTCACATATATAAGTTGTTTTTTGTTTTGCTTTGTTTTGGTTTGGTTTCACAAACTGTGAAGGACTCAGAGGGCCCCCTGCAGCTGATGGAGTGTGGGATGATGGGATTTGGCCCTGGTCCACACACAAACAGGCCCCCTCATGGGGGCCTCAGTTTCCTTCTCCACCTTGTGAGGTCTGTGGCCCTGTTTCCTTCCTTTCCCAGAGGCGCCCTGCAAGAGTGAGGTGAGAGTCTTGAGGTGAAAGTGCCTGGGAATCCCAGAGGGCACTTCTAGAAGGCGTAATTATCGCTCAGTTGCCACCATCCTGTCCTTCTAAGCCACCCATCCTCCACTCTTGAGTAATATGGAGCTTGAATGAACTAGACACCTCCCGGCTATTTCCGCTGCACAAGCGCAAGTTGAGTAAATCCCTGGGGGCTGAGTATAGTTACCTGAGAAGGCTCTTTAACTCTCTTTTGCAGAAATGAACTTAATGAAAAGTCTAGTGCCTTAGAAGACACAAAGTAATGAGAGCAGGGGTTTTCAGGTCATTGTGGCCTGACTTTGAATGTCATATCTCTGTCACAGTGGACCTTGGATAAGTGACTTAGTCACCCTGGGCCTTGCTTGGCCCTCTTTAAGCTGGTGAGAATGATAATATGCAGAGTGGTGGTCTTGAGATGCTGGAGGCAAAGTGTCTCATGGAGGGTCCAGGGTGGGACAGGTACAACACAGGTGACAGCTCCCTCTCTTCTGTTCTGCTCTCAAAGGTCTGAACTGCATCGATGGTAGGGCCCACCCCAGACCTCCATGTCATCAAGGAAATGCTTTTGTGGGGAATTTCTTAAAATACAAAGTACTGAGAATCATCACAACCACACTGACGCCCACCACTCAGAAGGGGACTTGTTAGCGTTTTGTCACCTTTGCTTCACCATTTTCTTTTAAAAGGAATTAAGCTTTTCGGAGGAGGTTGACATTTATTTTGTCCTCTCTACTCAGCTCAGTGTCTCTTTTGAGAATGTAAGCAAGTCCATTAAAGAATTAATAATGTGGAGAAATAATTTATTCATTCAACTGGTCTTTATTCAGGTCTACCACATGCAAGATGTACCCAGCCTTACAGAGCTTGATTTTAATGAGCAATTTGAGCGCGTGCTGGAGTTGGCAGCCCAGAGATCCAAAAGACAGCAGTAGCAGCATGTCCCGCTTAGTTCAATGTATTAAATAAACAAAATCAGTGGCTTGCTTTCTAAACTTCAATTGCAGTTAACCACTATGACTCAAAACACACACACAAATCCAACTGACATCTCTAAAGAAAGAGAAAGTGAAGAACTACCCAGCAATTGGGCTGTTCGAAAATTTTGGAAATGTGAGCTATTGACCAAATTGTGTGATTCTAAACTCTTTTAGTTCTCCTATGGGGATCAAATTAGATAGTGTGCAAAGACTTTTGAAAACGAGAATGCTATAGAAATAAAAAATAGCTGCAGTGTTGCTCTAAGAAAGGAGGGAGGATTTACAATCTGGATGGGGTGAGGCGGAAGTAAAAGGGAACAAATCTGCAAACTAATGAGGATTTAAAGCACGACGTTTGGGGGAAGTAATGTAACTCCATCCTCCTGCATCTCAGCAATGTTGGCCTGGGAAAGTCCTGGCTGAAAGATGCAGCTGGCTGAGCTGGGAGCAGGGTAAAGGAGAAGGGGAGGAGACTTGGTCCACTGCTTCCAGAAGGGACTAAGGTACTTGGCCAGTTGAGGTATATTTCTTTGTAATTTCCTGTTTTACTAAAAGCAAGATGATTTGTTTAGACTATTTGAAAACACACACAACACATCAAGAATGGACTGTGGCAATAGTCCCCAACTGGTCTGACCAATGTGTAGCACATGAAGATTGTTTATGCTGGCGGGGGTTACCGTTTTTTCCAAAGCGATCACTGTACCTGAAATGTAGATCGTTATAAAAATGGCATTAATTTGCTCAGACCGAGAGATTTTCACAGGAGAGCAACTAGCAGAAAACATTATGAAAATGTCCAAGAGGACTGGTAATTGAGTTGATTAGTATGACCTTGGTTATGAAGGTAAGAGAAGAGGGACCGGCGCTTAGACTGAGTTATCACCCTGTTCCCCATTCGGCGATGTAGTGAGGGATGTAATTTGTTCAGGCTGACTTGGAGGAGCCAAGTCTGCCTCTGACAAAGTAATACACTGACTAGCCAAGCTTGCCCTGTGCTTTTTACCCTGACAGAGTAAACAGGACAGGGTCAAATAAGAAATGATGGACGGGGGCTTGGCTGGTTCTCTGTGCAGACATGCCGGTGGCAGAGCCTTCTGGACAATGCGTTCCAAGAAGCATTCACTCATTGCCTCTGAACTGCTGAAGAGGGAAAATATCCCAACAGCTCCCCAGCCAAAACAAAACAAAGCAAAACACCAATATAAACTAAGACTACACATCCTGAGAAGGTCTATGCTGAATTCACTCTGGCTCTGTTTTTCATGTTTTTTATAGGCATTTATGAAGCAATATGCCACTGGCTGCGGTGGGAAATTTAGCAGCATTAATCATAAAAAAAGGATCCTATGTCTGGCTCCAAAAGCCGGGTTCTCTCCTACATCTGCCTAAAATAGGCAAGTCTCGCCCCGAAACACACATGTGCACGCACGCACACACACAAAGTTCAGCCCCACAATGACACACTCAACGGTTGTTTATTAGGCAGGGTCAATGGATATCCAAAGTCTTTATGCTGAGGATATGAAGTCACTAGCATTGTGACTACTTTGTATAAAAGTTCATGTCCAAGTAGTTCGAGTCACTTTGCTATCTGTGACGACCTTCTATCAAGTTAACCCCAGGAAGAGGTATTATATGGGGCCTGGAAAGACAGATACTTCAGAAACAGTTTTGGCACCCACTGAGATCCTCAAATATAGGTTAAATTCTGTACATCCAGGTCTTGAACACTTTACGTTTGCCATTCATAATGAATGCACACCGGATTTGGAGCAGGAGTTGCGCTGGATGAATAACAACGGGGTATCTCCATGCATACCCTGTCTCCTCTGCTGTGTGTGTGTGTTGTATGTTTCATGAGTCTCCAGTTTCAGGTCTGGGGCTACATAAATGACAAAGGGCCCAGAATCCCTTGTCTCCTTGCTTCTGTCACCGTGCTTGCTGACCCTCCAGTGAAAAGGATCTGACCACCACATGCGAGTGGAATAAATTATCGCTGACACTCCAATATTTAATTATGCAGCTGTCAGAGCGGCCCTTTCGAAATTCATTTTAATAAAGTGGGAACTTTCCCTTTCAAGGTTAGAGTGAGGGGAGTCACCTTTGGTGTCAGCCGGAGGTCTCCACCGTGAGCTCTGCATTCTTGCTCTGGACGCCTGTCACTTGGCCTGATAGAAGGACCTGATAACAGCTCTGATGCCTGCTGGCCTCCCCCCATCCCTGCCTGAATGAACATCCTTCATTTAAACCCACAATAATGAGGACCTCAAAGTCAGGCAGGCAGGCGCAAGGGCAGCCTGTCGGGGGGGAAATGGCTTCTTCTTATAGAATTCACTCCGTGTAGAAGTGGCCATCTAAAAGCAATCATTTCCATCTCCCATTTTAACTGGTGAACATGGTGGAAGAAGGAAAAAAAAACAAACCCAAAACCATGGGGTAAGGTAGGGGGATGCATAATCTTGATTGCTGTGTCTCCCAAACTCATGGAAGAGGCATAAAAGTATGGATTTATATTTGACTGTAAAATAAAAAACGGTATCATAGTTTTTGTAGTCTGGTTTCTGGGCCATAAAGTTGCACAGAGGAAAAGCTTTTCTGCCGCAACCTGCACATGTGAATGCAATCACGCCCGCCTATTGTGTACCTGTCTAAGGTCTCAGTTTAGCTTCCACTTCCTGGTGTTTATTTGTAAACCATGCCTGCACACAACCTAGAGGGAGGAAGACAGGGGTTGGGCTAGAAAAAGCAGAGCCAATTCAACATATAGAGCCAGGCTGAGTCTTCTCTTCTCTTTTCTCTCTTTTTCCTTTCTTTTTCACTCTCCATTCTCTATTCCTCTCATTTTCATTTTCCTGGTTTTTTCTCTCGCTTCAACTTCTTTCCCTCTTTAATAAAATGATAAATATTGACTGATTAATGACTGTGTTCTAGGCATTGTGCAAAAGTTCTTTATATGCTTAACTTTTTGGTGCTCAAAGCAACTCTATAAATTAGGTACCTTCAGGATTTTCATTTTTTTTAATGAGGAAACTGAAGCTCAGGGAGATTAATGATCTACTCAAGATCACAGCTATGTGTAGCACAGCTGAATCCAGGCAGATTCCAGGGCTTAGATATTTAACCACCTCTCTCTGGTCCTTCCTCACCGACTTTCTCTCACTTTCTTCCCCCTCTTCCTTCCCTTCCTCTCTCTCTGTGCTTCCCAGGTTTGTACACATTGTCTTCTTTGGAATATATAACAGCTGTAAGTGAATGCAGGCACTGACCCTTCTCAAGTACATGTACTGTACTCTTGTCAACAAACACTGGTTTTGTAAAGAGGCCTCATCTCCTGTGCATGTTTGACTAAATGCCTGGAAGAATGCTTTCATGGGATTGTTGAAAAGTGCTTTCTTTAAACCATAAGGAAAAACCAAATCTGTCCATAGTATTTTTTTCTGGGAGAGAACATTGACTTCCCAGAGGTTAGGGAGATGGTCATTGATATGGTTTACAGAAAAACAGGAAATAGAACACACCATCTTTGCTTCCACTGCACAGCTCTCTGGAGAGATATGCTTTACAGAAGATTGGGGAAAACCTTGCAGGGCCACCTGAGGTCTAGAGCCAGTTCCCCCAACATACTCAAGTACAGAAGATTTGCAGGTTGCTCTTTGCTTTCATTCTTGAGCTTCTTAATGGGGCTGGTAGAAAGGGGAGGGATGCTAATGGAAGCCAAGGCCCGAGGGCAAACTCTTTAAATGGCCCCAGGTATGGCTCTTACCTATCCTGTCCCACTCTTGGGCCTCCCATCCAGGATATCCCTTTTCCTTAAGAGCCAGTGAAACCTGAGGCCTGCCAACCTTCTTGAAGTTTGCCATCAATGTTGCCCACTGGGGGAACACCACTGGTATTGGGACAGCTGAGAGTTAGTGTCTAATCTCAGGATCCAAAAGAAGTCCCCAAGTTGAAATAGGCAAATGGGGTGGAAAGGCTGTGCTACTATCTGTGCACATGACCATACATGACATGAACTCAAATTTGTAAGGCAGGAGATTGTACTTAAGGAAGTAATTCCTCCTTCCAGCCCTAAACCAAAGACAAATATAAAGATACCTCTTGGCCCATGAAATGATTGTCTAAAACTAGACACCTTTGTTTAGAGGTAGGAACACTCAACAAGAGATCAGGTTGGTTTGAGGCAAACCAGTGACTCAGTTCAATAACCACTGATGACTTGAAGCAGGCCCAAGGGCCAGGAAAGGACAGGCATGGAGACTAAGTGACCTGGTTCTATCCTTCCCCAGCTGCTGCCAACTTGCTGAGCTGTGTTGACAGGTCGATGCACATCTCTAGACTTCAGTTGGCCTTTCTGGGGCCTGAGATGGAAAACTGAGGTTCATTTTTTCTACCTAAAGGGACAATTACAATACAGCCCAGGAAGGCGGTAGAAGAAGCATTTGTTAAAGTGAAATATCTAGATGTTACTTATTGGGAAACTTGATTTCTCTCCACCCCTTTCCCCTCACTTGAGATAATATTCATGGAGTGTTTATTTTATGCACAAAGTTTACACTATGGGCTGCCCATGAAATCCCTACAACAAGCTTAGGTGGGAGGGCGGGATCCTAATGACCTCCATCTCAGAGATAAGGAAACTGAGGCTTAGCAAGGTAAATAGCTCCTCAAAGCAGAGGGAGGATTTGAAACCAGGTGTACTTGACCCCAGAGGCAGCACTAAAACACCATGCTGTGTTTTTACCAAAGGTGTTAGCACACCTCTTTCCCTTGTACCCTGGAAGTGGGTCTAGAATTACCTTCACACAGAGTTTTTTGTTTTTTGCGGGGGAAGGGAACTGGTCCCCTTTATCTGCAACATTGGCATAATCACAGTAATGGGAATAGCGGTAGCAGCAGAATCACCATTAGCAGCCACCATTACTGAACCCAGACTAGGAGCCAGGAATTGTATAATTTTCATAGATGAAACTATATATATATATATTTCTCTCTAATACGCCCTAGTACTACTATTCCCATTTCATGACTAAGTAAGCCGAGGCTCAGAAAATTTAAATGTCTGGCTCAGGAAGTAATTATAAGCCAATTTTGGAAGGCAGATCTGCTTGGCTGAAAGCTCTTGCTCTTGAAAGAAAAAAAAAAGTAAAATAAAATATAAAATAAAGCACTTCCACAATGCGTCTCCATCACATTAGAATTTCGATAGAATTTTCAAGTGCATCATCTCATTAAATCCTCACGACAGTCTTCTGAACAGCTCTGATATTGCTACTGAGTGTTCATATGATCCCCCTTCCACTGGAGGCAATTCCAGGGCCAACGGTCCTGGGACGTGTGGTAGGGACTGCAGCTAAGAGCAGGTGGGACAGGGGCTGGACACCTGTGTGCCTCCCGCACCTGCGGAAGAGCCCCTTTGTGCTCTGTGGCCCCGTGGACCAGCAACGCTCATGTGTCCAAACACCCCTCGGCCGAGCTCCTCAGAACTGACAGCTTCCGTCTTGAACAAACAGACCAGTGCCTGTTTGGATGGCCCCGGCCTCACACGTCGCGCAATCCACTAGCTCCTCGCCGAGTGAATTTAGACAACGTTCTTGACGCCACGTCCCTCCTTGTGAATGGGAACAGACTCGCAAAGCGCTCGGCAGGAGCCCGCCTGCCACGGATCTTGCTATCAGAAATGACGACCGGCCCCGAATGCCAAAGCTGCTCGGGTATGCAGCCCAAGGCTCTCACGCAGGGAGGGGCAGGGTGTCAGAACCTTCCTCCCCCTGCAGCCCCTCCGCAGCGAGCAAGGGTGCACTGGGCCCCAAGATGACGTGCGAAGCTGGAGGGGAGACATAAATCCTGACTCAACGAGGAGGATTAAAAAGTCACCTAGCATGAGGAGAATTCGCACTCCACAAATTTTTCTCGACTGAGTAAATTTGAAGAAATAAAACTAGATTGAGCATGCTTTTAATACTGGCTGCTATCTTTTGCTCGGCTCTGCTCAGTGGCTTGTTAAATATGAAAAGATTTGCCCTGCAAGGAGACACGGAGAGTGGCAAGCTCTGAGGGGCTCATCAGCCCCCCAGCCCCTCTGCGTGTCACCCCGCTGAGGAAGAGAGCACTTTTTTTTTTCATTCCGGCACCAGAGTGCCCCGGTCTTAGTGTGTGCAAGTCTCAAATACAATCACTCGTATCACGACTGTCTCTTAATAGAAGGTGCGATACAGAAAGCTCATTCGAGATGCCAGGAGCTTCCTTTTCTGACCCTGGCTGCCTGAGAGGCAAATTGCATTAGGAAATGACATGCCATTCATCTCGCGAGTACTTGCAGGAACATTTAGCTAATTAAATGATTAATAAATTTAACACTGCTTTATAATTTCATTTAGCTGTGTTGGAAATCACACGGTGAGCTGCGTATGCGCCGAATGAGATTAGGTGGGAGTGAGGGTTTCGGAGGCTGCCCTGGTAATTGAGATTAGTCTATTACTACGGTGACCTTTTTAACTTTTATATTCTCTTGTTAAAGCGAAATAAAATTTTATTCACTTTTAAGGAATATTTACTTAGAGAAATTTACATGAAATTAAAGAAACACCAAGCCCAGAAGCCTACTGGGGCCGGAGTCCATGCACTATTTCTTTTTTAATTTTCAGAGCCTCTTGAGGAAACTGTTCTGGAGCTGGCTGCAGGCAGAATGAAGAACAGTGTGCATTTAGACAGTTCAATCATTCATTCATTCATTCAGCCAATACCAGGTTCTTCCTGCATCCTGGGTGCTGTTCCTGGTCCTGGGAGGACAGCAAGGAACGTGACCCAGATCCCAGCTTTCACAGAACTTAAATTATAATGGGATAAGACAGATGAGCTAGTGAAAATCAACAACAAAATAACAGGGTGCCGAGCACAGCGCAGAGAACTGGAACTGGAATCCCTGCTCCTTTGGACTGGGTGGGTAGAGGAAATCTCTCTAAAGTTGACAATTAAACTGAGATTTGAATTACAAAAAGGCAGCCAGCCCTGCCAGCCTTAGAAGCCAAAGGGCAAGGCAGAGGACAGTGAGGGCAAAGGTCTTGGGGAGGGGCTAAATGACCTGGGTATGAGCCAGGAACGAAAAGGAGGAGGCTGGGACCTGGTCAATTCCTGGTGAAGAATGTTCAAGGTTATGTGACAAGTCCAGACTGTATCTTGTTGGGGTAGTGGGAAGTCAATGGAAGGTTTAGGGAGTGAAAGCGTCTATCAGGTGATTCCATTTAAAGCAAATAGGACTGAGGCCACCTCTGAGCTCTTGTAAGAACAAGAGTCCTGACTTGGTTGCCTTCACTGCCAGCCTCTTCCCTGGCATGTGCTTTTTCCACCTGAATACCTGAATATTTGCTGGGCTCGTGCCTTTCCTTTGCTAAATATGTGGAACCTCCTAACCCCCAGCTATTTTGAGGATGCATTTGATAATCCCATTCTTTATAGTTCCTCTCAACTTAGTCTCTTTCTCCCCATTCCCAAAATACCAAAGTAAATATGTATTTTTTAACTTCTAGAAGTCTCTTCTTGGTTCTTTCCAGATACGCAGGAGCATCTCACAAAGAATAATGATTTTTTTTTTCCTGAGGTCCTACTATGTGCTAAAGGCTTTACATTTACCTAATTTAATTTAATCCTCCCCTGCACAACCCTGTAAAGAGGGAGTTTTGTGGGGTTTTTTTGCTGTTTCTTTGTTTGTTTGTTTTCCATTTTATAGATGAAGAAACTGAGGCATAGTTTTGGAGAGTTGACCACAGCCACTGGGTTCAGAATAGAGAAGGAGAGTTCATAACTTAAGAAAAGGGTAAGTGTTCTTGCTGATAAAATAAAGGCCACTTCTTGACAGTCTCTTGAACAATCTTGCTCTGTGTTTTTGGCTCATCCAGACAAACTGGTTTGGAAGTTGTCGTCAAATTCTTGCTCAAACCTTTTTCCTCACCCCCCACTTTACCTAGTTTCTCATCTAGGTGTATTTATCCCAAATTCCTCTGTTTTCTCCAATCTCTTCTCTTTGTACAAATATAAAGAAAATATGTAGAGAAATGTCAAGGGCCGTTTTGCAGGCGTCCCACGGCCATTCTTACAGAAGTCCACAGATTATCTGCAGCAATCATCAAAGAAAGAACTTCACTCTTCTCATGCTAATTCATATTTTGCAAATCTACATAGTCAATGCTAAGTTTTAGTTGTTTGTTGTTGTTTTGTTCCACCTCCAGCCCATAGAGAAGATGAAATAATAAGTCTTCCTTTCAGCAAGTGTTTAAACTACAGTAACTCCAATTTCAGATAATTATGCATACATCCCTTGGATATTCTTAAGACTTTGAACACCTACACACCCCTTTAAATTTGAAATCCTGTGATACCTGCTGTAAACCCTAACATTTGTGAGCAATTACCTTGGTAAGCGTGTTTCTAGAAAATAACATCTGTATGTGATTTCACACCTTTTTTTTTTAATTTGTTAATTGTCTGGTTGTTAACTCTGACTACTAATCTTGTGATGCTTAAAAATTCAAGAAATTTGCCTTCCATTATCTGTTACTTGGTGTACAAAATTTAGCCCCACCCGTGGTGTAATTAAAATGATTTTCTGCTTTTAAAAATGCCCAACTTTTAGACCTACAGACAGTGTCTACTACCCATTTGCCATAAGAGATGAAGTTAAGAGTGGCATGAAGGCACAGATTCCAGAAAGGGTGATTGGCCTGATTTTCCAGAACTTATAAACTCAATATTTTATCTTATTTTTAAACGTGATACTATGATATGAGAGTGCCTTAGCTGTTTTAACTATTTCCTTCATCTTTATTAGGTGTTTATAAATCATCAGAGAGACTTGTGCCTTGACTGTTTTTTAAGCTGAAGTTCTTCCTACCTACTTCCCTTTTGAGCACAACACCATACTAGGTACTGATGATAAGAAAAAGAAAACAAAAGCCGGCTTTCCAAAAGTTTACAAGCTAATTTTTTCCAGTCAAAATATGGTTCATGGACCATCATCGGCATCCCCTGGGAGTCTGTTAGAATCCAGAGTTCAGGCCCCATCCCAGACCTCCTGAGGCAAAATCTGCATTTTTAACAGAATCCCCAAGCATTCTTGGACACATTACAGTTTTGTAAGCACTGCCCTACATCAGGGGACAGCTAACTGTGGCTATATGGCCAGAAGTCTGTTTTGCTGTGTTGGATTTGTTTTACTGTCCATGATCTAAGAATGTTTTCCACATTTTTAAACAGTTACATTTTACATGGTTATATAAGTACCTATATAACAGACTTGATTTTGTCTCTTGGCCCAGAGACTTAAAATATTTACTGTTTGGCTTTTTAAGAAAAAGTTTGCTCACCTCTGCTCTAGAACCTAGATGAATCTAGAAGAGTCTGGATGTAGGCTCAGATGAAGGCTATTTTTTGAAACAAGCATGACACCATGGCACCTGTTTCACTGAAGTATTTGTCAAACCACCCAATGTCAGAGGAAGACTATGCTCTCTCTCTTTTTTTTTTTTTCTTTTTTACAAAAACCATGACATATAGTCCACAGGAAAATGGGCACTGAAAATCTAAGCCTTGGACCAAGCTTGTCAAAGCTATAAGTGTAATATGAATTTCACAGCTCATGCTTAGAGACCATTGAAACCTAAAAAGCAGTTTGCATCGGACACAGAGTAACTCAGCAAACATGAAAATTGGTGCCACAGGGTCTATCCAAGTACACAGCTGAAAATGATTAACAGCAAACCAAAGGCAAACCAAACCCTGTCAAAGGGTTGCACTTTTTAAATACCACACTTTTCAGTTTTTCCAAATTAAGAAAACACAAAATTCCCATTTAATATCACGATCATTTCTTGAAAGAATGGTTCTTTCAATTGAATTAACTTTTTTTTGCAAGAGTTTTACTTTTTAATAGGTACACACCCATGTCTATCCGTGAGGGCTGGAGTCAACTGAGGAAATGTAATGTGGGCTATTTTTGAAGATGGATAAGGGCACAAAAGAATAGGAGACAAGAATTAAAGTCACAGAGAACAGATGAAAAGAACAGAGAACTTTCAGGAAAAGAAACTCAAATAGGGAGCATGAGGCAGTGTTTCCACATGGCCTCTGAACTATCGTCCGGCTGAAACTTAATAACTAATACTTTTGAACTTGATGAAATTAGAAGGATTGAGGGGATGCTGGTTTGTGGTGGCAAGGTCCAAGGTGTCTCCTTTTCATACGATTTCGGATTGGGGCATTGAACAGATTGGAACCTGTTACACGAAGGCATCTGTGACGCATCGACTCAGCTGGCTTCAACAGGGAGTCAGGATTGCCGTGGACCAGGGCAGCACACTTGGCCCTCTTTTCACTCAAACCCTGAAGGACAGTCCTGGCAAGTGACAATGAAGGCAGGACAAGAGGGCACAATCCATCAACAGGCCTGGAAAAATCTTTCGAAGTTTAGGGCTGTGTTTCGAGTGTGGTTACAACTTGTTCTTCATTGGAATGCATCTCCCTAAAGGAACAGGCAAACTGCCACCCCCCAAAAAACAGATTATTCAAAAGTCAGCTTTAACTAACACCTAAATGAATGGCATTGAGAGGAAGAAAGCAGTTGCATGGTGAGAAACCTCTATAACACGATGAACAAACTTTAGCTTTCCCCCATAACAGAGGTGCTTTCCTGCTTTTTGGGCAGGTAACTGACTGTGTGCTGGTATTACTGGGATTGCTGCTCAGGCCAGCAGGCACCGTGAATTTCCAAAACTGCATTACTGTGGGCTGCTCCCTAAGGATCTACAGACAGTGATGAAAAGCCCTTCTGATGGAAACCAAATGCTTACACCATTCTCACACACCGGTGGCCCCCTTACCACGTCTCTCTGCCCCTCTAAAGAGATGCCCGCAGACAAAGACGCGGCTTGGCTTGCGCTCCCTGAACGGGCTGCGCGCGATGGCTCTGATGTGCCCCTGGACCCTCATTGAAATCCCAGCTCCGCCACGACCTAGCCAGCCCCTCCACTTCTCTGCGACGCCGTCTTCTCCTCAACAGGGGCACGATAAACCTGCCTCTCGGAATTTTTATGAGGTCAGAAGAAAAATATAGCAGCGCCTGGTACAGAGCATGTGCTGGGTGGATTTTTGGTTTTCTCGTGCTCGGCTGCACGCACACCAGGCCTTGGCTCGTGGGGTTCGTTCTCGCCCGGTTCGCCTTCTTCCCCTGCTTGGTCTGGCCAGCGTGCACTCTGCCCCTCCAGGGCGGCACCTCCTCCAGCAAGCGTCCCCTGCCACCCTCTGCTAGGAGGTCTCCTGACCCTGGGCCCCCACCCCCTGCAGGAACCACAGTGAGCGTTAGCAGGATGCTCAGCAGTCCTTGCACCTGGGAGCCAGGTCCCAGGGCCACCTCGGGCTTACAGCTCTGTCCCAGGGCTAGGCCCAGCCCTGACATGTCGGCGGTGCCGTGTGGTGAATGGCGGAACGAGTCCCCGCGCTCTGCACGCACCGAGCCGGCTGTTCACAGCTCTCTTTGGTCATGGCCAGGCGACTGTTTCTTACAGCTTGAGTTCCTGCCACTTGGCTTCGGCCCAGACCTCGCTTCCCCTCTGGCTTCAGGTGCGAGGCTGTTCGGCCCGGCTCCCCCGTGGGTCCCTCTGGCCTGTGCCCTGCTCTGGCCCATCCATCACCGGTTCTGTCAACATGGGTCAGCGAACGCCGCTCCTCGGGGCCTCTGGCCTGCACTTTGGAGGGAAGAGACTCAGGCAGGGCTGCGAGGAACGAAACTGCTAACCGCATCTTTATTTTAGAGGCTAAGGGGGGGGGCAAGCTTTTGAATAGCATTGGAGGGAAGAAAGGTGGGAGGGAGCGATCGAGGCCTTCATGAGCCCAAATTTGTAATTAATATCATGACCACAGAATCTCGTTTTTCCCCCATCATGGAGGTTCTTTGTTGCTTTTTTCAGACCTAGGATCTAGGCACCCTTAGGTAGTCAAATGTGATATTTTGTGGTCAAAACAACAAAAGAAAGATAAATCGAGGCAATTCCCCAATCATGGAGAAGAGAATTATAACTACATTACAGGCCAAACTTCAAAATCAAGCAGGAGGCGAGGCTTGCTCTCGCAGTCATACGGACTCTGGGGTCAAACAAGCACATTAGCTAGCTGGTACCCCGGGGGCCGTTCCGGGACACGCGTGCCCTCAAGCCCAAGTATTAAGGCACAGTTCCTTCTTGCCCGTCGTCTGGTTTCCTCTGTCTACCGAGGTGGCCTTCATTTCTGCGCTATTTCCATGAGAAAGGCAGCAGCAGACAGTGAGTGCACTAAGCACTTGTCAGCCTCCTAAATCTCTAGGTACTTGCAGCACAGTTTGTTTGGTATGAGCCTAAAGCAAGCCTTCAAGTCCCTAAAATGCCATATGCAAAACCAGTTGTCTTTAGCCTGCATACAAATTGTGCAGAAGGAAACAATACTGGTTAATGGCTTTTTTTTTTTTTAAGATTTATTTATTTATTTATTTCTCCCACCCCGGTTGTCTGTTCTCTGAGTCTATTTGCTATGTCTTCTTCTTTGTCCGCTTCTGTTGTCAGCGGCACAGGAATCTGTGTTTCTTTTTGTTGCGTCATCTTGTTGAGTCAGCTCTCCATGTGGGCAGTGCCATTCTTAGGCAGGCTGCACTTTCTTTCACGCTGGGCGGCTCTCCTTCCGGGGCACACTCCTTGCGCATGGGGCTCCCCAATGCGTGGACACCCCTGCGTGACACGGCACTCCTTGCGCGTATCAGCACTGCACATGGGCCAGCTCCACATGGGTCAAGGAGGCCCGGGGTTTGAACCTCAGACCTCCCATGTGGTAGACGGACGCCCTAACCACTGGGCCAAGTCCGCTTCCCTGGTTAATGGCTTCTTCCACCAACTCCTGCCCATGAAAGCCCCTGCAGTGGAATGAATATGTACACCAAGAAAAGATGCACATATTCTTTGTTTAGGAGAAGTTAGAACCTGCAGATTTGGTAGGTTCTACCCATGCCTGCTCATCCCATATTGTTAGCGACCACTGGGCACTAACTGCAAAGGAAGCTGCCTTTTCTTGGAGGACACCTCAAAGATGGTGACAAGCCAACAAATGCAGGTAGATTGTCCTAGATTTCAAGTGATTGGAGGATGTCAGTACTTGGGAGGTAGTGCCACTTTTATAATAACAATATAATATGTAGAAAACGGGATACATTTTCTGGGGAAAATGGACTTTCCTCTTTTACATAGAATCAATGGGGGAGTGTAAGTTGCTCAAGTAGTTAAATGCCTGCCTCACACATAGGAGGTCCCGGGTTCAGTTCCCAGTGTCTCCTAAAGAAGGAAAACAAACAACGAGCAGACATGGAGCAAAAAACTGTGAGCAATGAGAAAAAAACAATGAGCAGACCACAAGCAAAACCAACAAGCAGACAATAAGCAAAAACAATAAGTAAGACAATGAGCAGACAACAAGCAAAAACAAAGCAGAGAGAGGATGTGGCTCAAGCAGTTAAGTGCCTGCCTCCCACATGGAGGTCTGAGGTTTGGTTCCCAGTGCCTCCTAAAGAAAAAAAAGAAAAAAATAACAGACAACAGGCACAAACAACAAGCAAACAGGCTAGGGGGCCATCTTGGGGCAGGGAGGGGGAAGAATCAATAGATTTACACATTTCTTAGTGTGTCAATAGCAGGGTTGACTTTTGTAAAGTGACTAAAGAGGGGAAATAATTATTATGGAATATCATAAAAGAAATGAAAAGGGTTGAAAAATGAAGATGAAAAAGTTTGCTACACCAGATATGGCAAAATGGCAACCTGCAGGCTGAATCTGGCCAGTGGTCGTATTTTATTTGGCTCACTCCTAGTTGGCTCATGCACTGATTTCATCACGGACTTTTAAAAATTGGATGATTTTATATTTTTAAAAATATAAACACCTAGGCTCTCTGGCAAAATTGGAAAATTTGGCAGAATTGGATTGCATTTCCACATGGCAACGTTCAACTGAACGTTAATAATGTCTTCCCCTATAGACAGGGCATGGACACAGTGCCTGGCACTTTCTATTGTCTTCTCTACACTGGTGCCCTTTATCATCCTTCATTAATTTATTCTACCTGCCTGGCACATGTAGGCATCTGCATTTGTCGTATTCTCTACTATATTTAATTATCAACAGGCTTTTATCTCCATGTGAAACCAACATGCCATATTTAGCAGTATTTTATTGAGAAAAATGAAGGGGTTGAAGAGAAAACTTAAAGCTACTCTTTGACAGTTGGATGAATCTATGGTTACAGAAAGGATCTCTTCCACCAATTACAAGGGTATTTTTCATTTTTACTCTTCAACTATAGGTAGCCTGAGAAATACTAGTCTTAGTGAAGGCAGATAATCATCAGTGATTCAGATCTGTGTGTCTTCTCAGTTGTCATAACATGAGGGGTCTAAAAAGAGAGAGAAGTCATTGACTAAGAAAATATTTCCTTCTTAGGTTCTTATTGTGAACATGAATGGGCTATTTTTTACTCGCAGATGTGATGTTACTGACCACTGGTATGTGAAGACGCCTTTTCCATTAATGAGGATGGATGGATTTTAAATTCTTTTATCTGAGTCCCTGTGTGATCCACAGCATCCATTTTGCAATATGTCTGCCTGAGTGCAAAGGGGCCATGCCAGTGGAACTGAGTGATATATACTAAGCAATATAAGGCCAGGACTGGGAGTCTGGCTCTCTGCCCTAACCCACTGGCTGTGGGCCTAAATGCAGTCTGTGGCTGAATGCCAGCTGAAGGAAAAGTACACACTAAAATACAGGGAGCCAGATTATTTATGAGATGTGAAACTAAATGCTCACCAGTTTTTATGCAGCTCACACTGAACTCCACAGCGGTTGATGGAGATCCATTTGAGACCAGCCCATAGGTAGGAAGCTATGTTTTGTTCCCACACTCTCCTAACCACAATCATGGAGCCCAACCAACAAATATTTACTAAGTACCCTCTCTTCGTGAGGCACTTGACTCAGATGAATGTCTGCTGAATAAAAGTCAGTGAACTACCAACAAAATACCTGCAAATAAAATCAAACAATGTGTAAAAAGACACAGACCATGTCCACATGGGATTTATTCTAGGTTGGTTGAAAACACACACACAAAATCAACAAATTAGGAATAAAGGAGAATCACCTCGACTGATAAAGAATATCTATAAAAATTCTACAGCTAACATACTAAATGGTGAAAAGAGTGTGATTTCCTCCCTGAGATCAGTACCAAAGCAAGGATGCCCATTGTCACCACTATTATTCAACAGAGTATAGGAAATTTTAGCCACAGCAATAAGACAAGAAAAAGAAATAAATGATGCAGGTTGGAAAGGAAGAAAGAAACTTCTATTTGCAAATGCCATGATTACCTACATAGAAAATCCGAAGAAATCTCCAAAACAACTCCCAGAACTAAGAAATGAATTCAGCACAATCACAGGATCAAGAGCAATTCATTTGCATATATTAAGAATGAACATGAAGAAATTGAAATTTTAAAAATACCATTCACAATTGCTGCAAAGAAAATCAAATACTTGGGTATATACTTAACAAAACATGTGTAGGATCTGGTATGCTGAAAATTACAAAATGTTGATGAAAGACCATGAAGAAGACCTAAATAAATGGAGTGAATTACTGTGTTCATAGACTGGAGGACTCAACATAGTAATGTTGTCAATTCTCTGTAAATTGATTTTTAGTTTTAATGTCATTCCTTTCAGAATTACAGTGTGGTTTTTGGTAGGTATAGACAAGATTATTCTTAAATTTTTAAGAAAAGGTTTGGGTCTTAGAGTAGCAAAAACTGTCTTGATAAAAAGAATAAAGTGGGAGGAAATACTCTACTTGATTTTAAGTCTTCCTATATAGCTACAGTAGTCAAGATCTATGGAAGATAATAAAGAACCTCCAAAATAAAGCCATGCACATATGCTAAACTGATTTTTTATAAAGATGCAAAAGCACTTCAATGGGGGAGGAACAGACTTTTCAACAAATGGTACTGAAGCAACTGGATATCCATAGGGAAAAAAAAATTAACCTCAGAGGAAACCTCACATGTGATAAGAAACTTAATTCAAAATGGCAAACTGGATCATGGACACAAATATAAAATGTAAAGCTATAAAATGTTTATAAGAAAACATTGGAGAAATTCTTTGACTCTAACGTAGGCAAAGGGTTCTTAAATGTGATTTTAAAAGTCTGATCTGTAAAAGGAAAAATTGATAAATTGGACCTCATTTAAATTAAAATCTTTTGTTCTGCAAATGCCCATGTGAAGAAGATGAAAAGACAAGCTACAGACTGGGAGAAAATACTTGCAAACCACATACCTGTGAAAGGTATAGAATATATAAAGAAAGAACGCTCAAAACTCAACAGGAAAAAAAAAACAAAAACAATCTCATGAGAAAATGGGCAAAAGATATGAAGAGACATTTCACTGAAGATGTATCGATGACAGTAAGTACATGAAATGATATTCAATGTTATTACCCATCAGAGAACAAATTAAAACCACATAAGGTATTATCACTACACTTTTATCAGAATGGTTGAAATGAAAAATAGTGACAATGCCAAATGCTGGCAAGGATGCAGAGAAACTGAATCACTCATACATTGCTGGAAGAAATGGCACAGTCACTCTGGAAACAGTTACTCTGGAAAACAGTTTGACAGTTTCTTATAAAACTAAGCATGCAATTACCATACAACTTCCTCATTTACATTCTTGGGCATTTACTTCAGAGAAATGAAAACTTGTGTTCACACAAAAACTTGTACACTAATGTGTATAGCAGCTTTACTCAGAATAGTCCAAGATTGGAACCATCCCAGATGTCCTTCAACAGGTGAATGGTTAAACAAACTATTGTACATACACACCATCCCTCATAGAAATGAACGGACTAAGGATACACACAACAACTTGGATGCATCTCCAGGGAATGCTGCTGAGTGAAAGAAGCCAATCCCCCAAAGGGTAGATACTGTATGATTCCATTTAAGAACACTTTTAAAATGATGTTTTAGAAATGGAAGGCAAGGGTTTGGGAGGAGGCCGGAGCAGAAGGGAGATGGGTGTGGTTTAAAAGGGATTCTTGTGTTGATGCATTAGTCAGTAGAATGGACACATTTGAGACAACTGTGTAAAACCAAATATATATGCACATACACATACAACCCCAAGTACAAAATGAGAAATGTCAATAAGGCGAGTGGATTGTATCAACACTGATATCTTGATTGTGAAATAGCGTCACAGTTTTGCAAAATGTTACCATTGGGGAAAATGATAAAGACTACACTAGCTCTCTCTGCATTATTTCTTACAACTGCATTTGCATCTATAATTATCTCAATAGAAAATTTGAATGATAATTTTAAAAAGCCAATGTCTTAGGTACAAAGAGAGACACACACAAGTATAAGCCATAGTGTCTGCTGCTGGATTTACAATCTCTTTAAGCCTCATTCTGGGGTTGCTGTTTCTGCTAGGGCTGCCAGCACTGATGGCTCTTGTTTAATTGCCCCCACAAGAATGCATGCTCTAGGAGGGCAGTAACATTTATCTTTCTGATCATCTAATGCTCAGAACTTCAAATGACAACAAACCAGATGTTCGATAAGTAGTTGTTGAATAATGAGGCTTCATTTAGTTATACTGAAGATAGCACATCAAGAAGTGCTACACGGAAGGGAGCATCTACAGATCAAGTGACAACCTGAGCAAAAAAGACTTACAAAAATAAATAAATAAATAAAAAGCCAACGATTCCCCTTGCTTCCTCTGCATTATGTTCAAGATCAGATAATACAAGAATTCATTCCACTAAACCTACTTCATATTATAGGCTCCATTTCTGTTTCCCTTGGAAGTACATGTTACTGAGACTTTATCAGCTAAAATATAGCATGTTAACTTAGTTCAAAAATTCCAGGTATCTGCAATGTTTATTTCATTAAAGAATTATGGGTTCTTTCGAAGCCTAGTTTTCACTGCCTGATCTTTATTTTAATGGGTGTTTTATGGTAAAATTATGTTGTGTCATTGTAGAAAATGGGTGATTTTTTAAAAATGTCCTTCAATAAAATTAAATAATTTTCATACAAGTTTTCAACCATTCAAATCTATTCTGAAATAGTCTATGTTGTGTTAGTATTGTGAATGGGGCTGTTTCTTCTAATTCTAAGCTTAACTGGTAACTGCTGGATAGAGAAAATCAGTTAATTTGTGTATATTTATCTTATGTCTAGCCAACTCTCCAAATTATCTTATTATTGCAATTGTCTTCTCTAGAATCTTTTAGCTTATCTAGAATTATAATGATGCAATTTTAAAATGAAGAAGAGCATTTTTGGCTTTTTCCTCATCACTTTCTCAACATTTAAGTTAAAACTTCCTAAACAATATGAATATTACTGGTTATAGTGGGACATGTTTGTTTATCTTCTGACTTTAATGAAAAGCACTTCACTATTTCATTGTTTAGAATCATATCTGCTGTAGGTTTTAGATAGCATTTTTGGTTATATTGAAAGAGTATCCTTCTCCACTGAAAGGTGTCGTTGTTTTGGCTAGTTTATTTGTTTTATAACATCTGATGAATTTGAGCAAATGCCTTTTTGGCATCATTGATATAGTCATAAAGTTGTTCTTTAATTTGTTGCTGTAATAAATTACATTGATAGAGAATAAAAACAATAAGTAAAGAAAAGACATGAAAATTTAATTAGTCCTAGTAAATAATGCATTAATACCCTTTCAACAAGCTCCAACCCAAAGTAAGTGGCAACTTTCAACAAAATCTAGAAAAGCTCTCACCCACTCAAAGGCAATTGCATTTCAGAACTTTTTAAAGGACTTTCTTTAGTATGTAAATCAATAAGATAAAGACTCTAAGAGAGCTATGATGAGTGATCTTAGTATTATAAAGTCAAAGTGTTATGTTTTCCTAAGAAACATACCCTTTCCACCCTAGAATTTTTGTAAATGCTTATGAAATTTCAATAACCTGGTACTCAACTCATTACAAATAAGAGGCTGGATGAATTGAAATGGGAAAGGAATTAGTGTTTATGTTGCACCCAAGGGCCAATTTATGTTGTACCCAAGGGCCAAGCAGGATACCAGGTCCTTTCGTATACGTTATCTCATTTGATCCTAAGAACATTCTAGTTCTCAATGTACATGGAAACGAGCAGTAGCTAATACCAGAGAAGTGATGGGCATCAGTGACTCCTGGGTATCCCAAACAGCCTTCTCAGACAGGTGCTATTATTCTCCTCCACCTAACCTTTGAGGCAACTGAACTCCAGAGCGGCTCAATCGATTGCCCAAGGCACACACCTGGTAAGTGGTAGAGATGGGGTGCAGATCCTGGAGTGTCTGAGTCAAAAAGCTGATCCTCTTTTGAGGAGCATTGAGGGTATCCCATGGGAGCCAGGTGCACGGGCTTTGTATCAGGAGATAAAGGCGAATGGTGGCTGGGTATGCACAGTCCCATTCTGAACTCCTCTGGACCCCAGTTCCTCATGCATAAAATTAAGACAATCCAGTACTCGTGTCAGAGCTGCCACAAGGATAAACGAGATACTATATCCAAAGCCCAGGGATGGACTATAGTAAGCACTCAAATATGGGCTAGTACTTTATTATCATTATATCATTATATTTATCATCATTGAAAGTGTTTTTCTAAGGGCTTTGGGTAAATCATTGTTGGTACCCAGAATAAAACTCAACAGAAGCCCCTCAACTGGGTTTCACTGGCTAATAAAACCCAATAAAAACATCCCCATAGCAGAGCCAGAGTGCATCACTGTTAGGTAAGTCATAAAGCCTTCCCTGCAGCTGTTAGAGTGATTGATCCTTGGGCATAATTAAAATGCAAGAAATACACCAACCTTTTTAACAGAACAAATAATTCAAATACATTCAATGTATTAGGCCGTACCAGCTTTTGTAGCATATACCGACAGATTTGGGAGGTTCCAAAAAAAAAGTTTGGCACAATGGCTTCATCCAGGAGGGAGAAGCAGGTAAAGAGAGTGAGATCGACATTCTTTGAGAGAAACCATAAGCCCTGCAGCTACCTGGGATGGAACAGTTCATTTTGAAGACCAAGTCCCATGAAAAACAGTCCCTAGATATCTATGGGTTTTCTTTCTCTTTCTCTCTCTTTTTCCTTCTCTCTTTTCTGTCATCTCCAAAATGTTATTAAAAATAACTGATCAAGGCACTGACACACTTCTATTAACCTTACAAGAATGTTTTGAGAAAAACTGATTGAAAGAGGAGAAAGAAAATGGGCCTCTAATTTTCATGCTGAGACTCAAATTTTTTTAAAAAAAGCTCTCCAGTAAAAAAGATGACCTCCCCCCAGATGCCTTGCAGGGGTGTTCTTGCAACCATTTGACGACCAGCTCAGCATACAGGAAGGGAGTCCCAATTTGTAGTATCTGCCAATTTCCATGGTGGTAATATTCCCATGGTGGCCAATTTCCAGCTACAGGATGATGTCATTGAACTTGGGGATATGTTCAATTGATTCTGGCAAGCTGGTGCAACCAGCTCTTGCATACCACAGGTGCCACCTCTGTCCCAGCTTTCTATCTCATGGCCTGTTTCATATGCATTGAGGCACTTAATGCTACCAGAGGTCATCTTTAGCATTTGTTGTTTCCTCGCCTGTCACCTATGCCACCCCCAAGATGGGAGCTCCAGGAGAGTCATAGCCACGTCTGCTCGTCCACCTCCATACCTCCCCACATCTTCTCTGGACTGTGGCCTGACACAGAAATCACCCACTAAATACTTGTGGTATGAATGAATAAATGAGGGGAGAGAGGTAAGAGGAGAGAGGAGAATAGAGGAGGGGGAAGAGGAGGAAGAAAAGGAGGGGAAATATATAGGATACATCAGTGCTAAGTGGGTCAAATTGTGCCCTTTCCTGCTAGCCAGAGTTATCAGGATTGCCAAGAAACATTTAGCATTCACCTACACCCCACTACTTCCTACTTCCTTCCCACCAAATATGGACAAGAAACCTTGTCAGGTATTTTTTTTTTAACTCCAAATTTTTCCAGGGATTTTGTTTTGTTTTGTTTGGATAACTTGGTTTTGCAAAGCTCAAACGATCTGGCAAAATTTCATTCTCATAAATGAAAAGGAAATGATTCTTATTAACTGTTGTTATCACCACTAAAAGTTCGTGCTGGCAGGTCCTTTCCATGTTTATGCCTTTTTCCCCTAAATTTCGATTTCCTACTGTTTAAAGTCTGAGCTCCAACTACCCCTACTCTAAATCCCAGACATCAGCATCCTTCCTACTGGAGAAATGCCGAAGAGCAGCATAAAACTGATCTATGGAAACCATTTGAGTGACAAGAAGAATCTCCAGCTGAATATGAGAGTGTTCATCTCCAGACTGAGATAGAAAAGGAGCGTCTCCCCTCAGTCGGAAGTCTAGCTGAATGAAACCAGCTCAAGGCGTTGTCCCTGCACAGCCCATCCTGAGAGCTGATGTTTAATAGACAAAAGATTATGTCCCTCTTTGTGTGGGTGAGATAGATGCTCTCTGTTGTTGGCTGGCTGGCAAATCAAGATCTAAAGAATTGGGGGGGGGGGTTCTTAATTACTGCAAGCCGCCTCCTGTTCATACTGGGTGCCTCCTCAATGCAGTCATGGAGGCAAAAGGTTTGTGATGCTTGGAAGGAGAACAAGAGGAGTCAATGTTGTTTTCTACTGACTTCCCGGAGAAAGAGAATCTGTTGAACTCCAATAGCCTGGACTGCTCAGGTGTCAGCGCTGCAGGGTATGAAAGACTGCTGCTAAAAACTCACCAGCGTCAAAGAATAATGGGTTGTAAGAGCAGGGAGGTGGCAGTGGGCACTGGCCCCTAATTCTCTCTGTATAAATGAAGGGAGATGCCAAGAGCAACCACATCCCACACATGTCTCTTCTCAAAGAATCCAGCAGGTTCCAGTCTCCATTGGCCACCCACTCCATGGGGCTGACTACCTGGACAGTGCATCTGGGGGTGAAGCCACAAAGCCAATTTTTGGTTTAGCTGCTAATTTAGGACATGTTATTGAGCAAAACTGATACATTTTGTCCATTTCTAATGGCAGCAGATAAAGTTCCTTACCAAAGAAAAGGGTAAGGAGCTTAACATTTCCAACGGAGTTGAGACCATGGGGCATTGTACTTAAGAAAAACACAAAAATGCTTTATCCAGGGAAGTGGCTGTGACTCAATTAGTTGGGCTCTCATCTACCATATGGGAGGCCCTGGGTTCACGTTCCAGGGCCTCCTTATGAAGGCAAAGCTGGCCTGTGCACCACAGAGAGCTGGCGCAGCAAGATGACACAACAAAAGGAAGACAAGCAGATACAGCAAAAATGCGCAGCAAATGGACACAGAGAAGAGACAGCAAAAGAAAAGGAATAAGCTGCAAGGGGGAAAGGGGGTAAATAAATAAATAAATAAATCTTAAAAAAAAATACTTTATCCAGTCCCACGCCACTGACAGTGCAATAAAGTCGAAATTGTGGTCGCCTGCCAAAGTCTGAATCAATGTGCAAAAATGATCAGAAACTAACAGTCTCTGTTTGGAGAATTACAACCTTGCTTCTGTCAAATAGTTAATGGGGACATCTTTGGTCTGCGCCATAATGAGTAACAGAATTAATATCAGTTTTAGACACTGTTTCCAAAGTCATCTGAGCAAATGGCTAGGGAAATTTTTCAGGGGTCATTCTATTTCTTCACCCCTCCTTGATGAGTACAAACAACTAATGAAAATCAGCATCCATAAGCAAAAAATCCATATGTTTACTTTAATTTTACAAAGAACGTAAAAACATTTCAGTAAGTTCATCAGAAGCTCATCTTTTTTGTGTGGTCTTCTAAAATAAAAGCCCATGTGAAAACATATGTCCATACAAACACCTGCATGGATGTTTGTAGCAGCTTTCACAATTGCCAGAAATGGAAACTAACCAAGAGGTTCTTCAATAGATGAATGGATAAACTATGATACAGCCATACAATGGAATATTATTCGACAATAAAAAGAAATGAGCTATAAAGCCATGACAACAAAACAAAACCATCTTAAATGCAAGTGAAAGAAACCAGTCTGAAAAGGCTACATGCTATATGACCCCAACTATATGACATTCTGGAAAAGGTGAAAATACAGAAACTGTAAAAACATCAGTGGTTGTCAAGGGTTCAGGGAGAGAGGGGAGGGCTGAATAGGTAGAGACCAGGGCATTTTTAGGATAGTGAAACTATTTAGCAAGATATTCTAAGGTGGCTACATGACATCATGCATTTTTCAAAAC
The DNA here is from genome assembly GCF_030445035.2 of Dasypus novemcinctus. Lineage (NCBI taxonomy): Eukaryota > Metazoa > Chordata > Mammalia > Cingulata > Dasypodidae > Dasypus > Dasypus novemcinctus. The sequence continues at coordinate 10,031,064 of NC_080690.1, forward strand.
CCACAGACTATACAACATGAAGAGTGACCCCAAATGTAAACTGTGGACTTTAGTTACTAATATTGTATCAGTTATGGTCTATCAATTGTAATAAGTGGCCCACAGTAATGCAAGACAATTGTAATTGGGGGAGACTGGAACTGGAGGGAGGTATATGCAACTTTGTACTTTCTGCTTAATTTCTGTAGATCTACAATTGCTCTCAAAAAATAAAGTTGTTTTTTTTTTTTTAAGCTCAAGTGATTGCCACAGCTAGAGTCCCAGAAAGCTAAAGAGACCCCATTTAGACATCAGTAAAAATGACAGACATATCTGTTTGCAAAAATTTCAACCTGGTTTGCCATGAAAAATAAAAAGAAGATCTCTGGCACCGAATGTCAAATTAATGGCAGGCAAAATGTGTTACAGCAATTCAGTTGGCAGTTTAAGCAAAACCAAGAGAAAAGCATTAAATCAGCTCCCCATGTCCAACAGGGCACCCTCACTTAGGTCGAGCAGATGAAATTTGACTGTAAATCTTTTCTGCCTGGACTTGATCAGCAGCAACCCCACAAAGAAGATCCTTCTCTCTGCATTGTGTGAAATGGTTTATTTGCCCTCTTAGGAGGCACGCTGCTATATAAATCCCAGGTATGATTATTATTATTTTGAACTATTATGATGAGTTACTATTATTACTTTCCTGAGACAGAGGGACTGGGGCATGGGAAGCTGGTGGATGAGACAGAAGCACGTGTGCATGCTGTGGGGGGACCATCTGTCTTCGTTCAGGGCAGTTTCTGTAATATTTCAGGAGAGAAAGGTCATCAATACTACAGGGAGTTAAACGTGTGGCTGGAGAAAGGCTCCTCCGCCTGGGGATGGATTGCCGGGAAGCCTTAGCCCGGTTGAATTATCTTTGGCATCCAGCCGGTTTTATTCTTGGAATAAGAAGGTGAAGTGAGCACCTTCAAGGCATCCATGGAAAATTCGTTCACCTGGACACACGTGCTGAGTAGCTCTTGGGTGCCTGCGTCTTTGCTACAGCTGACGAGTCAGAGAAAAAGGTGAGGTGAGCCATGTCCTCCAGAGGCTCACGGTCCAATTAAGAGTAGGGCAGGTATGTCTAAAAAAGTACATCCAAGCAAGCTGCCACAATGGAATTCTGTGGTATCATTCCATGGGCCCTTCCACATGTAGGCTAAAAGGTTGCATCCAGCATATGGAAGAATCTCAGGTAAATGTACCTGCCCCGTGTTATGGGTCGAATTGTGCCCCCCACCCCCACCCCAAGGTATGTTCAAGTACTAACTCTGGCCCCATGGATGTGACCGTATTTGAAAACAGGATCTTTGGAGATGTAATTAGTTAAGATGAGACCAAACTGGATAATCCAATGTGACTGGTGTCCTTATAAGAAGAGGGAAATTTGGACACACAGGAGAGAGAACTGATGCATCTACAAGGCAAGGAGCACCAGCGATTGCCGGCCAGCCACCGGGAGCTAGAAGAGGCAAGGAAGGATTCACCTCTGCAGGCTTCAGAGGGAGCTTGGCCTGGCAACACCTTGATTTTGGACTTCCAGCTTCTGGAGCTGAGACAAGTTTTTGTTGTTTTGAGTCACCCAGTTTATGGTACTTGGTTACAGCAGCCTTAGGAGAGGAGCTCATCCAGATCACGCTCATAAGGGTATAACCAGGATTCTTAGCCAGGTCTGGCCCCAGGACCCGTGTTCTCTCACCCCGGTGCCAGGAGAGGGCACAAAAGAGTGAGGAGGACACTTCCTACAGGACAAAGGGGGAGACAGCTGAGGAGCACCGTCATGGAGGAAGTGACATCGGAGCTAAGTCACAATGGGACAGCATCCCAGGGAGAAGGGAAGGCACTGGGCCAGCCACTGCAGGGCATCCTCGAGAATCCTCAAAAAGACCCCGGGTGGAGAGGTAGACCGATGTCATCCTCTCCAAGGGAAAGGACTGTGACTAATTACGTTTTTTCCTATGAGTCCAGCACCTTGCTCTTAGAACATAAAACCGCCCCAAACTTTAATGACTCCCTGAAACAACTTCTGGCCTTTGGAAAGTGGGGCATCCAAGAAAAACAATTGAGGACCATCTGAAGGCACACACAGTATTCCCGAGGAATTATTTCTGGCCGTGGCCCCTGCCGTGGATCACAGGCCTCCGGCTTTCAATCACAAGGTTGAAAGGTATTAACAAGAGCCCATGTGGTCCAGGGAAACATGGTGCCTAAAACATTTTCCCTTCTTGGAATGTAAATGGGCCTGTCTTCGTCTAAATTTATTTTTACCAATTTCGTCCTCAAAACTTCAAAGCACCCCCCGCCCTGATGTTGTAGTGAGGTTGCGTGGTGTCCCACCCCCTCTGGGCTTGTGTTTGTGAAGGCACAGACCCAGCCGCCCAGGACCGGCCAAGAGCTTGACACAGCAGCCACACCTGGAAGTCATTAAAGCTACACGGAGGAGGGGGAGGAGGAGGAGAAGGAGGAGAAGGAGGAGAGGAAGAATGAACAGAGGAGGAGGAGTGGGGACAAGGAGAACGAGAGGAGGAAGACAAGGAAGGAGGAGAAGGGCAGGAGGAGAAAGGAGACCATTTCTTTCTCAACACATCGATACTCTTTCTCCATTAGGGCAAGTCCGAGCCAGGGGTGCAAATGCTCAAAACAACCAGCTAACAGACAAACAAATGCTTCCTAGAAATTCCTTGGGATAAACTTAGGGGTCAAACATGTCACTCTGAGCAAGAGGAAACAATGTGGAGAATGACCTAGACTTTCTGATATTCTAGGGCAATCTTACATGGGCTTTTGTAAGTAAACGTTTAATTATTAAATCTTTCCCAAGTTATCAGCTATGATAAAACTCAAGTCAAGTAAAACTTGTATTAATTTAAGGCGAAAATATCTGACTTATCCTTTGATACGTCTTGCCAAGCTTGTCAAGCGTCTTAGCTCCTGCTCAATTTGTTATCCTCATTTCCTTCTGGAGGCACGCGTGGTGATTTTTATTAGGCCTATCTAGGAAATACAGGCCATAGGTATTAATGCTTCAGGACACAGAATAAAAGTGCCAGATTTCCAGAAGGGAAACATTAGAAGTTGCATGTGCCTGCTACAAAGATCCATAAAACTTGAGGCGTTTCCTTCCTGAATCTTGAGGATATTCATATTAATGGAATCGGAATTAGCTAGTAGACAGAGAATTGCAACTAACCCTTGGCAGTTTATGGCAATAAAATATCACAAGAGCCTTACTCAATTGTCTTCTCCCTTCACCTCGGACCAATTTTTCCCTTCCATTGTCTTTAAGATAAGAAGGCAGATTAATTTAATTTAATTCTTTTATTGAATCTCTCTTACAGTTTGCACAGTTTAGATATATGATTCCTCTTCACCTATTCCAGAAAATGCCAAGAAGTTCCTGGTATATCATTGGCCTAAGTTAGGGACCCCCACTGCAGGTCAGGAAGTTGGGGCTTAGTCACAATCACCTGCCCCAGGCCACATGGCTACAATGGCTGAGGGGGGGAACTGGCCTTGGCCGTGCTCTGTCCAACAAGCAGGGGGCAGAAAGCTGGCTTCTCATGGCCCCACCCTATGTTCCTGTTACTTTTCACTTTTTCTCTCCGTGTCCATGACAGTTTCACTTAAATATGAGGGAGAAATGGCACAGGTATGACAATCACACCCTTATGGCCTTCCTGATTCCTACCTGGATAGTTCAGGTACAAAGATTTCCTGCTCAAGACAGGTTGACAGCCAGACATTGACTTGCTTTTGAAAATACCAGGTTTAAATGGCAATCCCCAAAACTCACCAGACAATCAAACTGTATTTGCATACATACAATTAAAAATTAATGTGTGGGGGAAAAATACTATGAAGCTGCAAATGACAAAAAAAAAATAAATGCAATAGATGGCAAGGAATTGGTTTCTTAATTTATGTAGAGTGTGTACCAATAACCCAATAACTAAGAACAATCCAATAGAAAATCTGAGCAAGAATATGGAAGACAATTCGGAAAAGAAGAAATGCAAATGACCAATACAAATATAAAAATCTGCCCAACCTCCTCAAAAATTCAAAAGTGAAAAAACAAAAAAGAGATGTCATTTTTTACATGACCAGATGCTAGATTAAAAAAAAGAAAAGATAATACTCCAAACCGGCATGTGTGTGGGGTACAGATATTTAAGTGTAGAGGGTATATAAAAACATTTTGGGAGGCGTGGTGGTTTGAAGCTGTATCTACCCTAGAAAAACATGTCCTTAAATCTAATTCATTCCTGCGGATGTAAGCTCATTGTGAAAAAGGACATTCTGATGAGACTGCTGTGATCCACGCCATTCAGAATGGGTCTTAATCCTATTGCTGGAGTCCTTTATAAATGGAATGAATGCAGAGAAAAATAGAGAAAGCCATGGAAGCAAGAAGCTAAGAGCAACGAAACCTGGAAAAGAGAGAGCCCAGCAGATGATGTCACATGCTTTGCCATGTGGCAGAGGGGTCAAGGATCAGCAGAAGAAAGCATCGCCTTGATGATGCCTTGATTGGGATATTTTCTCGGTTTCAAACTATAAGTTAATAAATTCCCTTTTTTTTTTAAGCCAATCTACTTCATGGTGTCTGCTTTAAGCAGCCTAGGAAACTAAAGCAGGAGGTCAATTTTAAAATATTTATCAAAAGTTAAAAGCACAGCCCACTGATCTAGAAATTGTACTTTAGAAATTTACTCTAAAAACTGATATACACACCAAAGTAGGCCAAGATAAATGTTGAAGGATATTTACTGAGGCACAGTTTATAATAGTTAAAGATTAGAAGTAACTTAAATATCCTTTTAAATACCTTGAATTCAATCCACTTGCCCATAGAATAACTTCCAGTCAGAATATAGCTCCTTTCCGCTTTCCAAGGTATATCTGATAGAGACGAATTGGGGTATGATGCTTAAAATGAAAACTAAAAGATAACTGGATTAGAATCCTAACTCCTCTGTGAACTTAGCTGTTACTTAACTTTTCTAAGCCCCAGTTTCCTTCATAAAATGTCAATAGGAATAGTGTCCTTGTGAGGAAATAATGACCTAAATGTTTACGCATTTATGTGTATGTGTGTATTCATGTGAAGTCTACCACTAACGGTACTTAAATTAAGTTGGACTTGGTTGCTTGGAATTGTGTACTGCAAAAAAAATTCCTTAATATTAATCCATTCCCGTGGGTGTGAAGAGGACTTTTTGATGAGGTTACGTCAGTTAAAGTGTGGCCAAACTGAATCAGGATGGGTTTTAATCCTGTTACTAGAGGACTTTTAGAGAAGGCAGAAAGAAGAAGCCACGGGAGCAGCCAGAAACTGGAAGTGACCAGAATCTGAAAGAGAATAAAGAAAGAGCCATGAGCATTGCCATGTGACAGAAAAGCCAAGGAACCCCAAAGATTGCAGGCCAGCCAGAAGATACTGAACCTGGAGGAAGCACGCCTTCTAGCCTCTGAAACTATGAACCAATAAATTCATGTTGTTAAGCCAACCCATTGCACAGCCTTTGTTTTAGCAGATAAAAAGTTAAAACAGTTGAATTTCTTCCCTTTGCCCCTTCTTTTAGGAGAAAAAGAAAACCTCTAAGATAGCTGAGAAAGGAAATCTGTGCCCTCACCTAAATGAGGTTTAATTAACATAATTCCTTTTTTTCCTAAAGATAAGCAAACCTCCAAGGATGTGCAGGCATGGTTAGCATTGAACAAGCTCTTCCTTCAGGCTTGCTTAGCCCAACATAAGTTCCAGGCTGGTGTACTAGCCCCAAAGATTCTTCTTCTTGAGGACAAGCCTGAAATCAGCAAATTTTGTATTAATACTCTCCATGACCAACAACAGCTGCCCCAACCCCCTATAATTTTGGGCCTTTTTGGTGCCATGGCTTTGGAAAGAAAAGTTGGTATGGGGCTAACCAATGGCATGTCATTATTTTTCATGCTTCATCCCAATTCCATATGCCTTGTTAAAGAATGTGTTTGACCAGCTACCGTTAGAAAAACTTCATGACCTGGTAGAACACTTGCTGACTTTTAAACTTACTTATACAATAGACAACTCCCCAGTGCTGGCCATGGAAAAGGACAGTAGAAGCAGAGTCGTGCTTATCTTTTATCAGCCTACATTCCACATCATCAAAAAGACTACACCTTGTACATCATTACATTTCTTTAAAGAGTAAAAGGGTAAGAAAGGCACATTTAAGGAGCTAGAGTATAAATGTACTAAAACAAGAGCTACCTGCTCTGGCACCTCTTGGTTAGAAACTGCTCCCCCTCTTGGTAAGGATTTCTTATCACTCCCATCATTTGAGCTGGAATGAAGGGCAGTCTTTGTGCCCATTCAAGGAGCAGATGTTCAGGTTTCCTATTAATTTTGAGGGGTACCTCCCATTTGGAAAGGTGGAAAGTTCTTAAATGGTGTTCCAGACCAACAAAAGCAAAGAACTGGGATCTGAAGGACAAGGTCAGAAGATGAAGGGCAGTGGAAACCATGAAATGCGTTTCATTAGATCAATAAAATGTATGACTTCACTCACTTAATTACATAAATAGAGTTGTTAAAAAAATAAACTCAGGCATGCACCATGCTAAATTAACAGGGGTTTTATGTAAGACTAAGAAGCTAGAAACAACCCCTGGAAAGGTCACTCACATGTATGAGGTTTCTTTGCAAAAAGCTTCATGCGAAGCCAGGGAGAAAGTCTGGCAGAGCCACACGCCTGCCAGGTCGGGTAGGAGCCAAGCTATAGAACAGACCCAGGCTCTGCCAAGGAGCCAAAATGCGGGATCGGCCAAGGAGCCCCACCTTGAACTCAGCTCTCAGTCCATCTGTTTTAAATCATGGTTTTAAGCATACTTATGTGATAAAGAATTAAAGCTGTTTCTCTTGGCCATCTAAATAATTGGGACACTCTCTTTTGGAAAGCTATTGACAGCAAGTACAAGCAGCACATTCAAAACTGAATTTAGAATTTAGGAGGCTTGAAAGTGCTTCATGTTCTTAAAGCATGCCAGAGACTCCTTTCAAAGTTATACTTTTTAAGACACTTTAATAACTTAGCAAAGTCCTAGGGGAATATTTTTTAAGAGAAAGGGATGAACAAGGGACCAAGAGAGAGAGACCAAGAAACAACAGAAACTACAGAGAGTGAATGAAGAAGGGCTGCTAATAAGACCAAGAAACAAATTCAGAACATTCCTGAAACATCCTTATCTCCAAATCTTGCAAAATGTGGCAAGTACCTGTCCTTAGTAAGGACTATTATTTTAAAAAATGAATTTCCAACTTAACACCTACCCAGGCTTTACTTAGATTATCTCTCATGAACAATTCTGCAAGGAGGAATTCTTCTCAAATAGGATCCCTCAACTAGACATTCCAATGCCAGGATTTCATGGAGCCCTGCCTGATTCCAAAGCCCATGCATACTCTTTCAATTTTACCATGCTGCTTAGCTTATTCAAAAAGGTAATTCATCAAGCCAATTGAAGTCCCATAGGTAATGATTTAACATAGTTCCTTCTTTCCTAGAGATAAGCAAACCTCCATGGCTGTGTAGGCATGGTTAGCATGGAACCAGCTCTTCCTTCAGGCTTGCTTAGACACCCCTGTCTAAGGATGAATCCAGGGCTGTACATGCAAATGTGTGTGTCTTCAAGTGTCGGGAACAGGGAGCAAAAGAAGAGGCTGCAGCTTGATCAACCGTGCCCTGCTTTTGAAAAGTTAAGACTGCCTGAGTTATTGCCAGTACCAAGACCTGGAAGGAACAAAACCTCAATATATCCTTCTGGCGTGACTTTTAATATGACAAGGTTATCATGCAATATACTCTCATTCATGAATTGACTTATGTGCTTCTGGGTGTCCCCCTTGTTCTCTATTCTGACTTCCCTGAGATTAGGACATTTAGAGACATTCCTTATAATTTCATCACCTGAATAACAGAATTTGATTGATCTAATTTCTGATCCAAAACATTTGTGTTATCCTTTTTGTTATCCTTTTTGCCTCCAAGTTGGGAGACCAGGTTCTGAAACTGTAGGTATCTCCTATTCTTGAGCTCTCTTTGTTCATAGTTTATAAGCTAATATCTTTTCCTAACATATATTTCACTGGAAGATGCATTTCCTCTTAGGAATACAACTTATTCCTTTGCCACTGATATTTTCTGTCACCCTTCCACAAATGGACTTTGAGAAAGGGAGAGTCCTGCAGCAGTCTTGCTGAACCACCTTGCAATCCGTGGAAGAGATAGCAATCCCCTCTTGGGAAGGAAAACCTGGGGCGAGGCACGGCAGCTGGCCAGCTCTCACCAGAAGGTCATTTTTCAGGAGTGAAATCAAAGAGAAAGATAAGCCTGCTAGCCATCGTGTGTTCTGTTTGGGATATAACCTCATCCAAGAAAGGATTATGTAAATTTCCTTTTTTTTTAAGTGATACCCTACACACCTCAGCAGTTTTGTTTATAGGTGAATGTAGTGGTCCCTCTGGCTGGCACACGGCCATTTCCCCTTGTGTGTTTCAAGGGCAACAGGTCCTCCTTGGCCAGCCTACAAGCAGTAGCTCGTCACTGCACAGAGAAAACGGTAATGCCTAAGAACTGCCGGAAAGCACGTAGACTCGATCGCGGCATCAGGAGACAAAGGCTCTGCATCCACGTGGCCGAGATTACCAGTCCAATTTGGAAGGAAACTAATTCTGGAGCACCTCATAGGGTCCAGTCGGTTTTCGTTCCTTGCTGACTGCGGCAGTGTGTTCTTTGATTCGTATGTGATCAGCCCTTGAAGTGTAAGCTCCTGAGGGCAGGGTCAGTGTGCTTGGGGTGTTCTGAGCATCATTACAGCACCACGAATCGGGTCCACATGTGTTCTGCATCCCTGGCTCACGCCTAGGCTCTGAAGACTCAGCGGAAACGGCACATCTCTATGGCCCTGCCCTGTCATATGGAACGGACCCTGCCCTCTTCAAGGTCTGGGCTGTACGCGGTACAGCTTCTGCCATATTTCTTAGGTGCATATTTATTACTAGTAGTAACTACAATGTTATGTATTATTTGATATCTAATTACACAATGAGAACAACAACTTTGGGGAATAAAGTGGCAGGCATCCTACAAAGCATTTTATGAGAATTATTTCCATTTAGTCCCTTTGCTGTAGATACTATCGGATTAGCAGAGAGCAACAAGTCTCCACCTACAGCCCATCAGCTTGGGCACCTTCCCTTCCTATGTCTCATCTGCAAAATGGGGATGGAGATAAGTGAGAGATATGTTAATTCTTTTATGGAAAGTGCTAATGCAGAATTAAGTGCTCAATAACTATGGGCTGTTTTTATTATCTGTTTTACAGATGAGGAAACAGGCAGGACCCCCCGAACTCTCTCAGTCAGTGTGCGGTGAAGCGTGGAGCCCCCACTGGGCAGCCTGGCCCCCACCCTGTGCTCCTCACTGCTCTGGGCAGGGCCTCCTCCTCCACCCAGTCCGTGAACTCTGTGAGGGCCGAACTGTGGTTCTTTCATCCTGGAACCTCAGCTCCAAGCTCGAAACCTGACATACTGAAGGAGCTAGATAACTATTTAATTCCTTGGTTTATTAATTAACAGCTTTAGATTTTAATAAATTGTAAGCCCGGTGCCAGGACCAGTTGGCAGTCCATAAACAGAGGTTGTGATAACACTGAAATGAAGGGAATTTCGTTTTAAGAATCTGTTTTTAGTAAAGGCTTAGAACTGTCCCTGAAAGTTTCCCAGGTAGAAGACATCCTAATTATTTTAACATAAATTTAGCAGCCTTTAAAAGTAAACTGCCATTTTCTACAGTCTAAACCTAAGATATGGAGCTTTTAAAATGCCATCATGTAGTCACTTCATTATTATTTTTCAGAACTTGTGTCCACTTATTTTAAATGGTTTTCTCCTCTGCTCTTGATAAATATTGAGATTGCTTCATCTCAGATAGACAGTACACTTACTGAACGTTAAATCATTGGGAGGTGCCTAGGGAAGGGGCAACCCCCGTTCGTTATATGACCGTTTAACATTGGTAGCACCCTAAAACTACATCTTCATTCTGCATTGGAAATTTTGCCAGGATCTGTGTTTCCTCCCCACCGCTATTAGATGCGTCTTGATACTTTTGAAGGCTAAAGGCTAGCACAGACCCTGTTGTGGCATATTAGGCAACAGTTCATAACTTGTATCATTCAGACACATTCCTATCAAGGTCCTAACTTGCAACCTCTCAGCATGAAAGAAGAAACAAAGTTCTTTGTCAGGACAATGAACTGGGACCGTTGTTTACCACTGAATGGAAAACAACATTTCTAACCCAGAGAAGTGACATTCGGCCCTGTTTGGTGACGCCTCAGTTCCCTTCCTGCTGGGTAACAATGGCTTCTTTGTGTGCGGCTGCAGGAGCGTGCCACCAGGGCCAGGATTTACTGCTTGGACTGTTTAATCACAACCTGCACACTTTGGGGCTTTATCCACTCCCACTGTGAACTGGAACATGGAAGGAGATCCAGCCTCCACCGTGGGCTGTTAGCCCCCCACTTCAAAGCAAATCCTCTTGGCTCACGATTGCATGTTTCCAAATTTGGCAAAATTGTCCCAACTCTTTAGAAATAAATAGGAGGTTATTAAAAGGTTAGAATTCCACCAGCAAGTGGAATCAGCCTTTGGAAATAAATGCCCCAATCCTTCTGTCCTACCGTATTTGCTACTGAAGGCAATGAGTTGTAAAGCTCAGGATTTCAAGTTAACCTGGATCTGAGTCTTGGCACCACTGCTTAATAGCTGTGTGACCTCGGCCAAACTATTTAACCTCTCTGAGCCTTAGTTTTCCTATCCGTAACAAGGGGATAATATTGATGACTTCACAGGCTTGCTGGAAGTATTAAAAGGACTATGCTTGAAACTTTTAAAAAGGTTGTTTTAAAAGCCTCTATAACCTCAATGTATTCAGTTTTACTCTTTTTGACAATTGGGGAATTTTGGACTAACATAATTAGGTACTTCTCCAAACCTGCAAGGATTAGGAATGATAGGAAAGATTTCTGGGTGAGATTGGGACAAAGTGCCACAAAGAACTTTGCGTTCCTGCTCAAATGCTTCTGGTGGGTGGAAGTATCTTCATTACATCTACATCAATGCCTTCTTCTTAAAAGCTCTTCCTCCCCCTGGTCTCTACTGGATAGCGGTTTCGGGCAGTGCCAAAGTCATCTTCATTATCTTCCTCTCCTCCATTCCCCACATCAGTTACTCATCAAATATGAGTGTCCCCAGTGCTCTTGATCACTCTTGTTCCTCTTTCGGCCTTGTGAACTTGCACCTCGACTGCTGCAGTCAGTACTACTTTGCTGCCCTGAAACCCTTCTCCTCCCTCCAGCAGCCCAACTTCCTTGATCTGCCAAAATATTTCTCCTTATGGCACAACATCTCGTGGCCCTTGGCGTCCAGCTTGCCGCTGCCGTGCCCTCTCAGTCCCCACCCTCCTAACAAGTAGGAGAGGAGTGCCACCCCAACTGCTGCCGGATTGGTGGGAACATGAACTACCACCACTTTTGTGGCGGTGGAGGGCAATTGGACAACATGCATGAAAATTACCAAAGTGTGTACTCTCTGACCCAACAATTCTCCTTCCAGAACTCTCTCCTGCAGATCCACTCACATGTATGGGGCCTGAGGATGGGGCAAGGCTACCCACAGCAGCACAAGCTACAATGGGAAAGGGTGGGGAACAGCCCTGCTGTCCCCAACAGGAACTGATTCAATGAATTAAGGCACATTCACACAGGGGACAACTCAGCAGTTGCTCAAAAATGAATAAATTGCTTATATATGGATTTGGAACCATCTCCAAGATATACTGTCAAGTTAAAAAAGCAAGATGTATACAGAATAATAAAGAGAAAGTTAAAAGAATACAGGAACATATTGTCTTGTAAATGCACAAAACTGTCTAGAAAGATGCACAAGGAAAGGGTAACAGTGATTCAGGAGAGGAATCAGGTGTTAAGGGAGAGGGGTGGAAAGAGATTTGAAAATATAGAAAGAAGAGTATATAAAAATATCTATGTATATAATATATATGTGTATGTGTATATATATATTTATACATACACACTTTTCAATCTTCTACCTTTTGGTTTTGAACCAAATAAAGGTATTACCTGTTCAAAAGTATCTTAACTATATGTTTCTAAGTTTGGAAATTAAATTCCACTGTGTCATTTAAAAGTGGGAGAGAAGATGGTTCTGGAGGTGCCGGGGACTGAACCCGGGGCCTCGTGCACACCACTGAGTACACCCCCTCCTATATGTTTTTAAATATGTTTTTAAAAATCTAAGTATCGCCACATAAGTCAGATGCCCATTTTTTCTCTTCTCTCGACAATGACAAGATACCAATGGCTCCCCGAGCCCGCCCCAGCCCCCTCCCCCCCACCTCACACGGAGAGGCCACCTCTACCTCCTTCTCCTACAGCTTTGCGTACATCTGTTTCCTGCTCCCAGAGCTGCCCACGGCTTTGCAACTACTATAGAACAGGTCCAAGTTCTTTGGTCTGACGTTCACAGACCCACCCCCCCCCACCTCAGCTTTCCGGCCCCGTCATGCTCCGCTCTCCTTCCCACACCCGTCTCCTCGGGTTAATTACTCTTGTTACCCACCGGCCTGGCCTTTCCAGTCCGTCCTTTGGCCATGCCGTTCTTCCAGCTGGAGTGTCCTCCCGCCACCCCAAGGCCCAGATGCCGCACCTCAGTTTAAACGTTCTTTCTCCATATAGTCATTTCAGAATCCATCACTCACCTCCACCTCTGAGCGGGAAGAAATTCCCTTGTCCTTTGAAATCCCGTGCCTCCCTTTAGGACATTTATCCCTATACAGTGGGATCCTAATGTTGTGTATGTTTTATCCATTCCTTCAGCAAACATTGACCAGTCACGTGCTCCACAAGTGCTGAGTGAGGTGCCAGAGACACAGCAGTGTCACTGCAAGATTCCTGCTCTCATGCAGATTGCAGCCTTGTGGGGAAGGAATTCAAACCGATCAACAATATGTCTGGTAATTTCAATGTGGAAAAGTATAAAGTTCAGTCAAAATCTAATTGTTTGCCCAAAGCAACGTCATAATGTTGCAGCTAAGCCCAAAGACTGGAGGCTAATATTCGAGGCCAGGGTTTCCCAGCCCGGGCAACGGTGGCATTTGGAGCACGACTAATTCTCTGTGGTTGTGGCGGGGAGATGGGGGGCGTCCTGGGCCCTGCAGGATATTTAGCAGCATCTCTAGCCTTCACCCACCAGATACCAGGAGCACTAAATGCCCCCGAGGGCAAAACCACTTCTAAATGGCCCCCGAGGGCAAATGGCCCCCGAGGCCATTGCTAAATGGCCCCCGAGGGCAAAACCCCTTCTTTTTGAGAAGCATTGCCCTAGACAAATTCCTGAACATTTCTGGGCTCCAGATTCTTTGGTGCCTGGTCCAGTGTAGGAAAACTCAGTAAACATTTGAACAATGGAAAAGAAACCTGTAAAACAAAGAATATTATCTTCCCCTGAGGATTATCAAAGGAACTAAACATGACAGTGTGTTTAAAAATGTCACTATCCCAGGGTCCACAGGATGGAGGAACAAAATATGGATTAGAGTGGACTTACTGGTATTCTACTATAGAACTGTTATGACTAGTAATGGAAGAAATTGTAGCATTGAGGTGGAGAAAGTGGCCATGGTAGTTGCTGAGGGCAGGGAGTAGGAAGAAGAAGTGTGATGCGGGGGCATTTTCGGGACTTGGAGTTGTCCTAAATGATACTGCAGGGACAGATGCTGGACATTATATATCCTGCCATAACCCACCGAATGGACTGGGGGAGAGTGTAAACTACAATGTAAACTATGATCCACGCGGTGCAGCAGTGCTCCAAAATGTCTTCACAAAATGCAATGAATGTGCCAAAATGATGAAAGAGGTTGTTGATGTGGGAGGAGTGGGGGGTGGAGATATATGGGAACCTCTTACATTTTTTAATGTAACATTTTTTGTGCTCTATGTATCTTCAAAAAAATACAAAAAAAATGATGGGGGTGGGGGACGGGGAGTGGATTATATGGGAACCTCTTATGTTTTTTAATGTAACATTTTGTGTGATCTATTAATTGTAAAAAAAGATAATTAAAAAATAAAAATAAAAAGTACCTATTAGTGAGGTCAATAATAATAGTAAAATAAAGGTGGCCGATTTCTTCCCCTGTGCCTTTGAAGAGGCCGTACCAGGTGGCATCTCCATCCCTTCTCAGGCTAAACTAGCGCGAGTCCATGAGTTGCCCTATTTGTGGACACCGTTTTTGCTTGTGTCCAGAGAGGCACTGTAGAGTTATCGTCTAGAACTTTCTCTTTCTCTTGGGGATGCAGGAAAGGTCTTCTGCTTGAGAGTCAAGCTACATTTTCCTGTCAGGTCGATCCAACTCCAGTCAAAGCCTGTTCTCCCCACACTCGGATGTAGGAGATGAAATGGACATAATCTGAGGTGGTGAGTTCTGGATCCCACACAAATGCCACATAAAAGGTGGCGGGATCACCTAATTGTTTCAGTGCCAGGTTTTAGAGCACATACTCCCTTCCAAAGCTTTGCTTGCACCGCTCTAACTATCTTGTAAACTGTTCATTTTCCCACGCTATTGGATGCTCAAGTATTTAGGAACTGTTCTCAGGGTATTTGAAATCAACTAGGCAATTAGAGAGGTTTTAGGGGAATCAAAAATACAATCAACACTACTTTGGAAATGTCAATAGAATGCTTAGCCTAGCAGACCACTGCTATAATGTACATTAGCAAATTTTATGAAATTTTATGATCTTAAAGTAAATATGCATCATTCTGACTTTCAGGATTATTTTCAAACTAAGAGATGGATGCAGTGATGGGCAGTCTCTCGATGTGAGCTGAGCATCTACATTCTAGCCAATGTGTAAGGTCTCCATTAACTTTGGGAAAATTCTTTCCCTGAAAAAAAAGAAAAAGGATGGGAAAATAAGCTTTGTACTCAGACCAACAAGGACTGTACTCCCTGCTGCGCAACAAAAACTGGATAACTTCAGAAAAATCACTTAACTCTCTCAGCTTGGGATATTTGGCTTTCATATGAGAACTGTAATGCCACTTTAAATTAAAATACTTAGGAGTCCAGCAAAGTATCTTTGCAAACCTTCATTTTCATTCCTCATCCCCTTTAGGAAACAGGGTATTCACTCGTTGGTTTATGATTTTTTTTTTTAATCACTGGAACATGTTTGGTTATTTAAAGTCTAGTAATGCTATTGTGAAAAGCAAGAGCAACAGAAACTCAGCACTGCATGTTTGTCAGTGAAAGGACGGAGTAAGTCAGGGTTTTTTGTTTTTGGTACTGGGGCCAGGGGATTGAACCCGGGACCTTGTCTGTGGGGAAGCCGGCACTCAACCACTGAGCCACATCAGCTCGTCTGAGTTGTTTTTTTCATTTGTTTTGTTTGTTTTTTGTTTTTTTTTTGCTGGCACCAGGATTAAACCTGAGACCTCCCACATCAGAGGCAGGCGCTCAACAGTTTGAGCCACACCCACTCCCCTATGATTTTTATAATACCTGCAACCAATTTAGTTCTCTCTCAACCAACACATTTTAAGACAAAAATGTTTCACGTGTTCTGCTCCTTTAGATAACATAAACCCGATCCATCACTCTTTCTTTCTTGCCACCGAGAGTCTTCCTTATTCTTTGAGAAGTCTCATTTACAAATAAAGGCATTTCTTTCTGGGGATTGGGAAGGGCCGTCAAATATACTTTGGGTATCACATGAAGAATATTCAATTTTCATAAGAATTAATTCCCTTCGTAGCAGGTCAGATGGGGCAGTGTTTGTGCTGCCTAGAGTATCCCTGCCATATCTTTAACATCTTTAACATACCACAATAAAGAAACCAGGTTGTATTTCAAAGAACACCATCATTACTTATATTTCACAATTGTTTCCAATAAACTGGTGATTTTTTTTTTTCTTCCAAAAGTCCATGAATAAAACAAACCCATCACCATTGGAGATGCTCTTCCATGCCGGCGCAGATGCTTTTAAAACCATTTGCCGAGCACTGCGCACTGTTTGACCAGTTCTGGGGCAGGGGGCACGCTCTAATTACTGATTGTGAAGTTCTGTATCTATAGCAACAGGCTGAATTGACAACAGGAAGCTTCACCCTCTGGGGCAGCAGCCGAAGTTTATAAAATCAACTTGAGGCCAAGGCTGGAGTTAATCAGAAGGGCTTTCAGAGAGCGAGTGCTCCAAGTCCACACTTAAGAGGCAAAGAAATTATTTAATAAGACAATCACTGGGCTTGAGAAGACAGAGTTTATTTAGCTTGGCTTTGCAGTGCCTCTTGTAGTAATTTATCCTAATGGTGCCAATTCACTCACAATTTGATGCAGCAGGAGAGTGAGGGTATCAGTTTAATCAAACCTCCACAGATGCTGCCTGTTTCTTAACCATTGTAGCCGGGTATCAACTGATTTCGCTCGATTCACTAATCGGAATGGCACAAGGATGTGAATTTTCCCAGGATTCGAGGAATCAGGTTGACATAATTCTTTATGATGGGCCTGCTTTTATATGGCATTATTTCACCCCATGCACATTATTTCACATTACCAGGGCTGACACATAGAGGGTCTAGATTTTAGTCTGCTATGACTGAGAGTCACAGGAAAGAAAAAAGCCTGGCACATCAGGGTCAAACTTTTTTGACCACTGGCTCTGCTGCCACAGTTAGTTGAGTAATAGCTCCCAAAAGGACATGTTCGAGTCCTAACCCCTGGTCCTTATTTGGAAATAGTCTTAAAGATGTAATTGGTTAATATGGGACCAAACTTGATTGAGGGGGGGGCGGTGCAATCCAGTGTGATTGCATCCTCATAAAGACAGAACAGAGAGGGTCACGTAAAGTGAGAGGCAGCATGCAGGCGAGCAGCCAGAGCCACCGAACACCAAGGACTGCCAGCAAACACCAGCAGCGAAGGAGGCCGGGAAGGCCTCTCCCCTAGAGGAGGTGACAACACCTTGATTCAGACTTGCAGCCTCCAGAACTGTGAGTCAAGAGATTTCTGTCCCTTTAAGCCACCGAGTTTGCAGTACTTGGTCACGGCAGCCACAGGAAACTAATGCCCATTAGATGTGACTCCGGGCAAGTTGCTCAGTTCCTCTGGGTCTCAATATAGTCACACAGAGCTGCTGGGAGAATTACTGAACTGAGGCACGAGTGAGCCAAAACAGTGCCCAGCGGAGAGCACGAAGACTCTCAGCAAAGCCTGGTTTCATTCCCTGCCTGCCTCCGTTTCCCTCCCCGGCCAGTGGAAGGTGAAGCCACGTCCATGCTTGTCGGCTAAGATGCCAAGGGCCAGGGAGGCTGTGGGAATTGCTGCTATCTATAGGTCTCTGAAGTCTTAAGAAGCCTCTTCCTCCATTCTCTGCACCCACCGCGGTGGGACCCTCTCAACTCCAGGCCCCTGGCACTGGTCGGGCTGGGTGGGGAAGGGTGATAGATGGCAGAAGTTTCCCACACACTGACCGACACCCTGTTGCTTCTTTCTTACACAGCAGGGAACTGGATTTAAAACACCTTCCAGGTCAGATCTCCTCCCCAGGGACGGCAGCAAGTGCAGAGACAAGGCCCGTTTTGTCCCACTGTCATATCGTTTTGTCCCACTGTCATATCGTTCAAGGAAGAGGAAGACCCTGTAGCCATTCGAATCCCAAAGCTCTCCCAGCTTCAGGCAAAGACCATGTGGAAAGTGAGGCCGCGGGAAAGCTTCCACCGCAGCCTCTGCCACTCACAGCCGGGGGTGCCAGCGCGAGCCTTATTCCAACGGACCCTGCGGCTGCTTCAGCACAGGGAAGGACTTCTGTCTCTGTGCTATCGTGGTGAGGAAACAAGCCACCCCAAGCGAGGTGCCTCCACGACGCATGCAGAAATCACGTTAGCTCACGTGCCCAGGATGAACGGGCAAGGCTCCTGGCGCTCTTTCTGGAAAGGATAGCTGACTCCGGGCCTTTCCTATTCAGCCTGGCTGTTCTCCTGTCATCTTAGCTGTTTTAGCTTGAGGTTGTCCCTAACTAATTTAAAAGGGAGAGAAGGAGGGAAGGGAAGGGAGGAAGGAAAGACCTGCCCCATTTTTGTCACACCTTTTGCGCTCTCCGCTCCTTCGGCGGGAGGATTTTGCGGGGTGTCTAGGGGCTTGCTTGCTTCAAAAGCCGGGTTCGAGGCCCTGCCGCCCGAGCCGGGGAGTCCTCTCTTCCTCCCACTTTCTCCCCTTTCCATTTTGGCGCTGCCTAAATTTCTAACACTACCTGATGAAACGTGGTGTGCAGCTTTTAATTGTGCCCAGAGGCATTAGAGCCTCCGAGAGGTTTTGCAGCGAGCAGCGCAGGGCTGGAGACACAGCTGTGCTCGCGCACGTGCTCCGAGGTGGAACGGCGCCGTCAGCACCTGCGCCCGCCGCCCACGCACCCTCCACCCTCCGACGTGTGCGCAGCTGGAGCCCATCAGGGCTTGTACGGGATTAATACTCCTAACTCGGTATTTTATTGTACCTAGAGGAGCCTGATGCGATATTAAACCTGTAGCACGCAAGTAGGATTTTGTTCAATCTTGGAGTTACCGGGGGGTGGGGGTCCGCGCGCGCACGCGGCCTCTTTTTTCCGATGCCGAGAACAAATTGTTTTAATATCCCAATGTTTGGTTTATTTATTGTTAGAGATGCGTGGCCGCTTTAAAGAGTAATAGACTTCTCCCGGCACTAACCTATTTTCCCATTGAGCCTACCCGAGACTCCCAGCATTTGTGGGGAAACCTCCACCACGGATGCTTTTCCCTGAATAATGCTCACCGCCCCCCACCTTCCCGGGTGCCCGTCCTCCCGGCACGCCCACCCTGTTCTGGGCTCCTGCAGAACCCTCCCATGTGCCACGGCTCACCGAACAGCTCCTCCTTTTTGCTCTGTGGGATACCCTGGGAATTCAACCAGGGGAGGGCCGGTGTGCCCGTTTTAGAGTCGTGCAAACAAAGGTTCAGAGAGAACCCTGAAACTCAAGTCTTCGGGCCCCACGTAAATGTCTCTCTCTCTCTCTCTATCCCCCCCCCCCCGAGCAAGGCTATACACTGTGTTGTAAGCGCAACCTAAAAAAGGTTTTCCGGGAAGCTGTGTTCCCCCATTGCCTGCCGGGAACTGGCTTTATGAAGGGAGTTTTCAAGGAATGCTAAATGCATGGGATCAGCAATGAACTTCAGGGTACATGGTAGACCAAAACTGGACTCCCAAAGACACCCATGGCAAGTTTCTACAACCTATGACTGTAACCAGGTTTAGGAAAAAATATTGGCAGATGTGATTAAGCTACGGATCTTGAAATGAGGGACTATTCACAGCTTACAGGGCCAGCAGGTGAGCTTGAAAGGGAGAGGCAGAGGGAGATGGGACCCAGCGTAGAGGAGGAGGCAGCCAAGGAAGCTACCAGAAGCCGGGAGAGGTGAGGAGGGAGTCTTCCCTGAAACTTCAGAGCAAGTGCCGCCCCACCAACACCTTGATTTGGGACTTCTGGCCTCAGGAACGTGAGGGCATAAACGTCTGTTGTTTTAAATCCCCCAGTTTGCACTCACTTGTTACCGCAGCGCTAGGAAGGTAATGCAGAGCCCTTTTCTCTGGGTCCCCCATGAGAAGGCTTTTGCTGCTAATGGGGCTCTTTATACTCTTGGACATTGTTGAAATGCAGAAAAGACGCTGACAACTGGGAAGAAAGGCTGAGGTCTTCTGGTGCCCGTTCCCAGCAGCCCATCAGGGGACTGGTCAGCACCTGCCAGCCCTGCATCCTGACTCCAACCAGGCAGGTGTCAGAGGATGGTGCCAGGAGGTGGAGAGCTCTGGCCTCCCAGCCAGACAGCCCTGCTCTCCACCTGGCTGGACCATTTTCTAAGGCGTGTGGGAGCTCAGGCGAGTCACTGAACTTGGGCCTCAATTCCTGCATTGTCAAAAGGAGTCTTGACATAAAACACTCTTTGAAAACTGCAAAGCATCATGTGAGTGTTGGTTATTTGCTTTAACACTCATTGATCAAGCATCTATTAAGTGTCAAACTCTTGGAATGCAGATGGTGCTCCCACTTGGTGGGAGGAGACAAAGTCCAAAAGGCATCACTGCAATGTTCTCTAAAATATGCTTTCTCTTAAGTATCCACTTATCATCCATTAATATATTGCAACCTCTTTAGAAACCATCCTGTCCAAAATTTTACATTACTGCTAGCCCATAAATTTAATTTCTGCTGTGTTTCTTTGGATTCTCCAAATTTGCCTCTTTCCGATAGGACTCCAAAGGAACAATAATATGCCATTTGTTTGTTTAATATATTAGTAACGATTTTTAAAAATGAGCACTCAACACCAGTTAGAAGAAACTGGACTCTCAAACACTGCTTTTGGACATTTAAATTGCTACAAACCTTTTGGAAAGCAATTTGGCAAGATGTCTCAGGAACCTTTAAAAAATGCACTCAACCTTTGACCCAGTAATTCCATTTCTGGGAATCTATCCTAAAGACATGATGGGAACCATGGAAACTGCTTTATGCACAAAGATGTTTATCAGAACACTCTTTCTGACAGAAAAAGTATTTAAAAACTATCTAAATGCCCAACAGCATAGAAATGGGCAAGTAAACTGTGAAGCATCCATTCCATGGGCTATCAAACAACCACTAAGAATTGCAGTTAAGAAGCATTTGTAAGAACGCCGTGAAATGTATAGTGCTTGGGGAAAAAGAAAAAGCCGTATGCCAAATGAGTGGATGGGAGGATGGCAACTGTGGCACAAACACAACACAGAAAAAACCTGAAAGACACATACAGGTGAATTACTATCTAGAGGCAGCAGAATTATAAGTGATTTTTTTTTAGAAACTTAAAAATTTGTCTCCAATGAATTGACGACTTTTAAATAGGGAATAAAAAAGTTCATTTAAAGTAAGCCTGTTTATTCTAAGACATAATTTGGTGGAAAAAGTTGTTGTACCTGTTTACTCTGTTTCCTTCATGCAGACTTTTCCTTCTAGCTTAAAAAAATTCTGTACACAGGTTTTAAAGACAGCTGCCAAACCCAGTCCTGCCATGCGTGTGTTCTCCCAGGTAAACGTGGTCCTGGGACAGCGGCTGGGAGGGGCTGCCTGGAGACACCCCCACGCGCCTGTCGTTGCCTTGTGAGAAGAGCCGCGCTTCTCATTCCTTTCAGGCTTGTTTCGAGTTTACAGGCACTATATACGGCAGACCTGACAGCTTTTCCTGGCTGTGGAGCTGCTAGGAGGCTCACAGGCAGATCTGTTGCTCACTTGTAAGCAGAACACTTTGTTTCCTGCCTCACTTTGGGCTTTGTGTTAATCTCCACACCCGGAGTTTCTTTCTTCCTCCCTTACCACCCTGTACAAATAAATCCTGATCGGCTATTTCATATTCTTGTTGGAATGAGAAGGGGTATAAACTTTTTTTTTATATATATGAGAGGTGGGCTATGTTTATATGCGTTGTGCTTCAATCATCTGTTGGAGAGAATTCCAGTAAAGGAGAGATCCAAGCAAATATAACAGCCCCACTCGAATCCGTGTTGCAACAAATGCGCTGGATATGTAAGAGCAAGGGGTCCAGGAAGGAGTTAACTCCACGGGGCAGCAAGGGCAGGAGCCTGTCAGCTTGAGGGGCCCGGTCTCCTCCTGCACTGAAGGCACAGGGGCCATAAGAGCAGGCAGGAACTTGCACTTGGCTTTGCTGGGAAAGCAAATATTGTGCATATTGCAGTGTTCCTGTGGGCGAGCTAATTGTCTAACTGCCCTTGACTGTGTATAATATTGCCTGCAGCCGGGGCTCCTCCCTCTGTGTCATTGCCAATGGGCCGGCAAAGGCGAGAAACAGCATCCATGCCCCTGCATGGGCAGCAGCCCGCCACCTCGGCCACCTGTGGCTCGTGGGTGGAGAGCCGGCTGCTGTGCCTGGCCCTGGAGCGGCTGGTTACTTTGGTTAAAGGGTACCTCTTTAGGTGTCCTTCGGCAAAATGTGAGGTGACCCTGCATTTGTTTCCTAAGGCTGCCTAACAAACTGCAGCAAACTGGGTGGTTCAAAACAGAAATCTCTTCTCGGGCAATTCTGGAGGCCAGGAAGCCCCCATCACGGGGCAGGCAGGGCCCTGCTCCCCTGAAACCTGCAGGGGCGCATGCTCTCTTGCCTCTTCCCTCTCCCGCGGTGGCCAGGCATTGTCCGTGCCCCTTGGCTTAGAGCCACAGCCCTGCGGCCTCTGTTGTCACACGGCCTTCTGCCCTGTGTGTGTCTCTCCAGGGCTCCCTTCCTTTTCTCTTATAATGGCATCAGTCATTGGATTTAGGGTCTGCCTACCCCAGCATGACCTCATCTTAATTCGGTTACATCTGCAAGGATCCTCTCTCCAAATAACTTCACATCCACAGGTACGGGGGTGAGCTTTTGAGGGACACAGTGCAACACACAGTTGGGGTGCAGCAGTTGGGAACCTGAGCGCTGGACTCAGTGTAGGTTTAAACCCTGGTTCTCCCCCTTCCTGCCAAGGGACTTAAGGTCTGGCGGCCTCAGTTTTCTTGTTTGGAAAATGAACCTGATCCTAGTCCCTACTTCCTGGTGCAGTTGGGGAGATTCAGTGTGATCATTAATGACGTGGGGCGGGCTGTCAGGAACAAAGAAAGCGCTTCTCAAGCCCGAGCTGGGTCACGGCTTTAGGACCATCATCCATGGCTCAGACGTCACTTCCGAACACGGACAGGCCCTGGTTTAAGCTACAAGAAGGTAGTCGTTCCTCCAGCCTAGCCCTTACCCACGAGGCTCACCCTGCCTGGAAGGCTTTCCTCTGCCTTCCAGAGCCTCTGCCCCAAGGGTAGGTCTAGGGCTGATGCCTAAAATGAAGGATGCTGGGAAGTGGGCATGGCTCAACTGATAGAGCACCTGCCTACCGTATGGAGGGTCCAGGGTTCGATCCCCAGGGCCTCCTGACCTGTGCGACGAGCTGGCCCATGCGCAGAGCTGCTGAGCATAAGGCGTGCCCTGCCACGCGGGGACACACACGCATGGGGTGCCCCATATACAAGGAGTGCACCCTGCAAGGAGAGCTGCCCTGTATGAAAAAAAGTGCAGCCTGTCCAGGAGTGGCACCACACACATGGAGAGCTGACGCAGCAAGATGATGCAACAAAAAAGAGACGTAGTTTCCTGGTGCCACCGAGGGTGCAAGCAGACACAGAAGAGCACACAGCGACTGGACTCAGAGCAGAGCAGACAACCCGGGTTGGGGGCGGGGGGGGGGGGGAAGAGAGAAGTAAATACAACTTAAAAAAAAATAAAGGATGCCCAGTTAAATTTGAATTTTAGATCAGCAATGAGTAAAGTGTAAGTATGCCCCAAATACTGCAAATATTGTGCCCGTGTGGGCCACAAGTATCTGGAAGTTAACGCCCTGAGAGCAGTCCTCACCAATGGCAGATGGCAGGTGGTGGGTTTCCTTGGCCATTGTGAGGGATGACATCAGTGGAGTGCTCTACAGGGTTCCCAGGGGGTCGCTTCGCCAGGTACCCACTGCAGAAACCCATTCCTTCCCGCACCCTGGGTTGGCTTCCTTCTCTTCCCTATCTCTTTTCCCCACTCCCTGGGGACACCCAACAGAAGACACCCTTGTCCCTGCTCCTCCCACCACGGTTCTCCAGGCTGAACTTGTTTACCTCCCTTGTCACACTTTGTGGCTCCGCATGCATATGTCTGCTTATTTGCTTAGTCTCTTTGTCCCACTGCACTGGCGGGCCTAGGATGACTGAGTCATTCACTGTCATCCCCCAGCACCCAGTGCTGAGCTGATAGTCAAAGCAGACTTGCTAGCTAATGAGGGAGCTGGGTAACAAATAGGAACGCTGCTGTCTGTGCCTGCTGCTGTCTGGGCAGAAATGTTTTCAGTGTGGAGAGCTGAGCTCAAAGGAGGCCAAACTATTGCGACTTGTGTTTGGGTCTCGCTGGCCCCACTCTTTCAGAAGTTGACCTTGGGCAGGCCACCTGAGCCCTTCACTTTAGTCTCCTCATCTGTAAAACGAGGAGTTGGGACTAGATGATTGCTCTCGTGTCTTCTGGCTCTAAAATTCTATGACTCTATATTCTAGGTAATAAACTTTACAGCTATGAATAAATTAATGGAAATGAATATTTAAATAATGTGCAAACATTCGTGCAAGTGCTTTCGTAGTCTTTTATGTAGTGGGAGAGTGAGGCATAAAACCGAGATGTAGATGATCAGAAGTACCTGGGTCGGTGGAGACATGGTGCCACGCTCCTGTTTATCTGGGAAGGGTGTTGAAGATCTCCAGGCGGAAAGGGCCAAAAGAAAAGCAAGCCTCTGGGGAAGCCGGAAGTCCAGAGGGGATGACTGGTTCAGGTTTGGATGTCTCAGGAAAAAGATTCTTGGGTCCAGAGAAGCAGCAAATGAAATTGGACTGTACGTGCTTTCTACCCCTCTAAGTCTACCGTCCAATGTGAGCCTCGACAATACTTAGCGTAAGGGGATAATGATTTGACATCTGAGTGCTCAACTGATGTTAAAAACAACCTCCTACCTATACTTCAAGTGGAGAACCCTTTTACTGGTCCAGAACTCAAAGAAGTATCTTGACTCTGATATATATAAATGCGTAAAAGGAAAAAGGAACCAGCAACTCAAAGCTGAGGACACCTAAACTCTTCTGTTGATAGGATAAGCAAGCTAGGAAGGAGGGAGAGCGGTAAAAGTCTAGACAGATCCTGTGCTATGTCCAATCCTGGGATCAGGCAAGTCTGGGTGGCTGGGTGTGGCTAGAGAACTGGCCAGGGCACCCACCAGAAAGAACTGCATTTGTGGGAGGTGCTGCAAAGGGTCTTGGGAGATGACTCATCCTCAAGAAGGAGACAGGCTGATTAGCGTGACCCAGTTACAAAGCCTGAGTTGACAAATAGGGCTAGAACTTGAATTCAGGGTGGAAGCTGTTGCACACATCTGTCCCCTACCAGGCCCAGTGGGTACACATCTGGGTCCATGGGACAGTGTGGTCTATAAATTCAAGCCAACTGTTCTTTGGACAGAACTCTATAAGATGATGAGCTAAGCACTGTGCCACTGCGACCTTCTGATTTTTTTCTATCCTCTTTGCCAAGACGTTACCCATGCTGACTTGGTCCAAAATAGTCCTCTGTCTTTCTTTTAGGATTTTTTAGTCCCTTGCCGATCACCAGTCTTTAAAAAAAACAAGCATCTTTCTGCTTCTATTCCCCCCATCTTAAACCTTTGGAGGTATATATAAAAAATTAAACTCATGACATCATGATCATTTATCATTGAACTACAAATAAGATGGAATATTGAGTTCATAATTTCTATTAGGTTCACATTTTCATTCCTAAATAATATGGAACATGGAGGGTCTTCTTGCCAGTAAACTATTAGGCAAAAGTTCTTCCAAAACCCCTGAATAAGGAAGTGCTGCAAAGTCACTTGTCAACCCTCTGCTTTGATTCCCTGCTGTTTCCACAAACAAAATTAGAGCATGACACAGAGAAACAATGACCGAGAAAAAAGTCTGCACATACAGAGTCACTTCTTTCCAATATCCCCATGCTTGGGTTGTTTATAAATCATGAGCCCTGGTTTATATTACAAACAAGCAGAAACTGCCAGGTACTGGCCCCTTCTCGCAGTGGGAAATGTCGACCTGACTGGCCACATTTATTCATCGCATTGAGCCTCAGGATACCCTCCTACAGCCAAAGCATCTATGGCTCTCTACAGGGGCTTCAGGTACAAATGATCTCCTCTGCTCAGTTCTGTTCTGCACATATTGACTGAGTATCTATCAGTACAAGAGTGGGGGTGGGAGGTGCAGGGCTACCTTTGTTGAGCACGTAGAAGTCGGACAGTGCCAGATGCTTCTCAAAATCGAATCTGATTTCTCCTAACAATTTCAAGAGACCAAAAGCATTTCTTCAGTTTATTGAGGAGATAGCACAGAGAAGTTAGGTAACATGCCCCACAAAACCAGCCAATAAAAGGTGGAGCTGGGATTTGAATTGAGAACTGTCAGCCTCCAGAAATTTCTGCCCTTTCCTCCCTGGTTTCCCTCCCAAAGCAGAATCCCCTATTTCTTCTTGAGAATTGTCAAAAGTGGTCCTCTGTTTTCCCAGGGACAAGAAAACTTTGGGCATCACAGCGATGATGCTAGAGAGACGACTTTGGGATGGAGTGTGTTTCAGGGTGGAGAGAAATGACTGCTTCTCCCTGTGCTCAGGGACAAGAAGGACAGGGGGTAAAAACTACTGAGTCCCTCCGCCAGTCAGAACTGGGTCAGATGTTCTAGCAGAGAGAAGAGTGTGTTCTCTGCTCCAGCTGTTCTCTGAGCTACACAGCTGGGGGGAGGACTCCAACTTGCTTCTTGGGCTCAGAGCTCGAGGTTTCCACAGCTCTCCAAGGTGCATTTGCTGCCCTCTCCTAGCTGGAATGAGGAGGGGGGAGTAGAGAGAACAGGGAAGGAGGAGGAGGGCGGGTATTTTCATTTCTAGTGGAGCAGCTAATTTTCATGTTAGATTGAACCTGCCTGCCAGTGGGTGAAATGTTTCTGCCAGATGCTCATAGTTGAGAAGCTGAATTATTCGAAAGGGGACCCAGTAAGAGTCATAGGGAATGGTGATGAAATAGGGGTGCTAGTAACAATGAGATTGCTGGGCTGAAGCCCAAAATGTCTCCTACGGGGTCACTCCCTGTTTAGCATCTACCAGGCTAGCCCTTGAGACATACTGGGCTGGGGCTTCCTGCACATCTAATTCTGTGGAACTGGGATTTTAAATTCACATTTACCACTCATTAGTTCTCCTTCTAAACAGTCTCAGTGTACACAGCACCAAACCCTAGACCTGACCCAGTATCTGGCTTGGAAAACCTCCCACCTCCATGCATGCCTCTTTGATTGGGGCTCATAAGCAGTAGAGAGAAAATGACTCAGATTGCCTCCAAGCTGTCCGGATGTTATAGCTCCCTAATTCTGGGTTCTTGGTGAAAAAAGAGGAGTTACATGAATTTCATAATTTAGAGATAAATAATGAACACCAAACATGGAGTGAAATACCCTAGTGTTCATTTTATTTAATATTCTCCATTGGTGGAAATAAATTAAAAATGAACAAGGCTTGTTTATGCCTGCCTCACATTGCTCTCCACTTTTGAATAGCAACCACATATTAATTTGCCAAGATCCCATAAATTATAATTAGCCCGGAGGATTAACAACATAAATCCTTGAATTTAAAACCAACCTGCCCGGCTCTCTCTTCCCTATGCCCTAAAGTGAAAAAGAGCCATAAAACCCATCACCGCTACTTGATCCATTAAACTCCGGAGACATTCTTATTTCAGCTTAGCTAGTGGAGGTAGTCTTTGTTAAATCTTTTTAAAGTTACAGTAGCTCGATAGGAACCACGAGACTGGGGAGACAAGTATCTGTGTCAATGCCTAGCCATGCTACACAACTGCTGGCAGCCGGTGTGGATTAGGGGAAGAATGGAAAAGGGGCAAAGAATACGTTTTGCTTTAGCACAGCTTTGCACAGGCTCCTGGCACTGATCTGGGCAAAGATTAAAATTGTCCCCCGACTACGTCGTCAAGAGCCCCAGAGTACTTGGAAAACGTACACATGTGCATGTGCATGCACACAGGTGCACATATGCACACGCATGCACACACAAGCACACTCAAGTTCGTGGTCTGGACCTACATTCTGCCAAGGTCACACCAAGTTGATTGGGGAGATGAGGAAAGATAATGTTGCTTGGATGGCAAAGTATTTAACACATGACTATGGCAAATTTTAAAGCATCGCCTTTTGTGAAAATAGCAAACCACTCTTCAGTATTAATGATACACAAACTACCCAGGCAGTGGTCTCTCCAGGAGGGCATGGCACAGAATGGTCTGAACGATGCCTCCTCCGGAAGACACACCTGCACCCTACATTCACTTTCGTACCCTCCTCTGCCATTTGAGCCCTCCGTTCCCCTGAAGCAGTGGTCAGGGATGGCCAGAGCTGAAGTCCAGCTCCACACCTGAGCAGGCGGCTAGCTAGCTCCACCTTCATGACTGCAAAGAAGGAAGCACACCCGGGGCCCTGACTTGTAGAGCAACTAAGTCAACTTAGTTGGGCAACTAAGAAATCCTTAGCCTCCGGACCTTTGATTCATGAGTCTCACTCTTGCTCCTGCACTCCCACCACCTGCTCTTTGTCCTTGGTCACTCCTCTCCACGTCTGTATCCTTTTCTCCTGTTGGTTGTTGCAGAAGACTTTCTGGATATGGCACATGCCTCTTTCCCAGCCTTACCACCCCCTGGGGCTTCCTCTTCACATTTCCTGGAGAAGAGGAAATGTGTTTTATTCATGTCCTTACAAACCCCACCCTGAATCCTGCCTGGCACATAGTAGGTACACATATCATATTTGCTGGAACCTTGGGGCCATAAAAAAAGGAGCAAAGACTTAAACCACAAATCAAACAAATCAAACATCTGTCTGCTCCTGGGTCCCCAACACTGTTGAGGTTTCTAACATGGAAAGAAGCTTGACCCTACTGATAGGCATTGAAAGGGACCAGGTGGATCTTCTTCATAGACGCAATCAAGGGAACTGATGTTTCCTGAACGTTTGCATTCCTCAGGCCCTGAGCCAGGAACTTATATTCATTACTTTGTTGGGCCTCACAGCCACCCTGTGAGATAAGTTATTATTCTATTTCACAGATAAGAATGTGGAGACTCAGAGAAATGAAGCAAACTTCCCACATAAAAGTCCCAAGATTGGTGAGTCCAAGAAGAAATACTCTCTGGTAACACCAGCATTTCCTACCCCCTTCTATCTTCTGTAACAACATATACATGAGATGATGTCTCCCCACTTCCAGAGGAGTCCTGGGTGTATAAAGAATTCTTGGAGCTCTGGCTGTGATTCCACTTGCTCAGAAAAGCACGTTGGAAACAAGAATAAGTGAGAGTGATGTCATCGTGGAGCTAACGACTCTCATTTACAGTTTTAAAAACCATTTGCAAATCTCAACATCATTTCTGTAATTGGAAACAGAGCTCTTGTGAAAACCCCACACCAGTGTCAGGAGATGGCAACCATACATTAATTATCACGATTACGAGTTTAATGTCTGTCGCCTACCCCAGACGGTGGGCTTGAGAGACCAGGACAGGGTCTGGTTGCTCCCCTTTCTATTTCCAGAATGTCAAATCCCACCTGGCACAGAAGAGTTGTTCAACACATATTTGTTGAATGAATGATTGAACATACAAATCAACTATCCAACCGTGGTTAAGTACCTTCAGTGAACTGTGTTTCCCTAAACATGTTTTGAGTGCTAAGGAAAGACGAATACAGTTTGTTCTCCGGGACAGATACAGCAGGAGGTGTGACATAAAATAAATTGATAGTTCCCTGTGTGTGGCTCGTGAAAATTCTCTCTTGACGTGACAGATGGGAAGGAGTCGAGGGACCCAACTGGCCCCAGCAGTGACTTCCGTTTGCATGCAGACCAATGCGAACCAAGGGGACTCTGGAGTGCCAGCATCCTGCTGCACTGAAGGAAGAGCCTGAGCAAGGCAAATCAGCACATTATCCCCGGTCACACCCGCTCATCACTCGGCCTGATCCTTATCTCTAGAGAAGAGCCAGGAACTTCCGCCAGGAACAGGCACATCTTGCTGACACCATGAAACAGGGCTCAAGGGGCAGCTCTGCTCCACAGTGAGTGAGGAGTGCGCCTCGGTGTGTCCAGAAGGCTTTGGCAAGCCCCTTCCGTATTTCGGCAGAGAAGATGATCTCACTTGACAGGGTCCAGGTAAAACCAGATTAGGACTCTCTCCATCAGTGGGCTTCGTCTACCAACATGGTGTCTAATTTATTTAACGCTTTTTTCCTGATTAGAAACTAGTACATGTTCATTGTAGAAAACCTTGATTAATACAGAAGAGAATAAAGAAGACAATTAAAATATTTATATGTAGATCTCATTCCTCGCAGATGTTTTTAATGCATACACTGGAGCATTGAGTACCAAACTTCACCCTACTTTTATCACCTAACATTATTCCAAAACCACTTTACCATGTTCTTAATCACTTTTCAAAAACCCCAGTTTTCCTAACTGTATAAAGTCTTAACCTATGACAGTAGTATAATCTCTGTCACTAATGTCTTCTTATTAGACATCTAGGCTATTTTACATTTTGGTTATAAATAATTTTACATTTGGTTAGAGCTAGTTTATACGTAAACTTTGAAGTGTATCTATTTTCTTGGGATAGATTTGCTGGTCTAGCGTTTCTGACTGAAAGGATGTGACCATTTTCAAGAAAGATTCTATTTTTAAATGGGGCCTAAAAATGTGCACTCCAGGGAAGGCCAGGTCGGGGTTCAGAAGCAGATGAGTGGAGTGTGGATTATCTGTCCCAGAAAGGAAAGCTAAGGCTGGCCTTTGGTTTTATTCAATGGTATCATTCCTCCTGCTACTGGGCAGTGTACCCAGTGGGCCCTTGGGTACATTTGTTTTCCTCTTCTCACTGCAATAACCGGGGGAGGACAGTACAGCAAGAAGAAGAAAAGAAGAAACACAACAAATGAAAACTGATCTTAAGGACATGGACTTTCTGAAAATCTATTAGGTAGCCTTTCTCTTCCCAGAAAAATGCACTCATATCCCAAATTGTGCACATAAATCATAGGACTCCACAGATGCCCCCAATTCACCCTTGAATTCCCTAATCTCGATTAAGGCAGTGAAATTGGGAGGTGAAAAGGAAGTACACTTTCCATGAAATGTTGGTAGACATGAACACAAGCATCTGAATTCTGAAGATTCCTCACTTGAACTTAGCATAACTAAAGTTTTGGGGTCCAGGCCAGAAATTCAGAATGTACTTCCCCAGCAATTGCAGGGGGTGGGAGATGGGACTAAACATCCGACAATTATATTTGCTTAAAGCAATGGTCCTCAAACTTATGCATTCAGGAAAATCACCCGGATGCCTGGTTAAAACAGAGAGTGCTGGGCCCCATCCTCAGATTCAGTAGGTCACTGGGGGGGGGTGGGGGGGGGAAGGTGCAGAGAATATGCATTTCTAACAAGTTCCCAGGTGATGCTGGAGCTGCTGGTCTGGGACCACACCGTAAAAGCCACTGCTTTAAGCTCATTCCTGAAAACCATACAATGGAATGCTATGGAGCCACAGAGAACGATGTAGATTAATATTTATCAGCTTAGAAAGATTATTTATGATGTCCTGTTCTCAGAAGAAAGCAGATTACATAGCATCGTGTACAATATAACCCTGTCTCTGTGAATTTTTGTAGAAGCAAAATTAACTCTCTGCATTTATATAAATATCTAAATACATAAGTTTGGATATAGATAAGGATATGGATATTGGTATAGGTGTGGTTATAAATATAAATACGGATCTGGGAATGGCTATAGTTACAGATGTGGATATTGGTATGGATATGGGAAGGGTAGGATCTGGATATGGGTATAGAATGGATATGAGGATGACTATGCATAAGGATACAGCTATGAATATAGGTGTACCAATAGGGTAAAACTCCTTTTCTCTGAGTGTTGAGATTATGACTGTTTTGCTTTCGTTATTTTTACATATCTAGATATTTTACTTTTTCAACATTAAACATGAATTGTTTTCACTATAAAAAATAAATAAACGGCTACTTTCAACGGTTAAAAATGGTAGCAGACTGCCATTGCTTAGGTCCAATTTGTACCAGCCTCTATTCTAGAAGGTGCTTCTTCAGATCCTGTCTGTAGTTCACAGAAAGGCTCTGGAGACAATAAAGGACCTAACAAAGGGTCTAGAGCAAAGGGTCACATCCCAGTGAACCCACACCCAGTGCCATTCCATTGTGTCATACCACTTTCCCTATCATTAACTGGAAACTATTGACCTGCCCCCAGCTAGCCGCTTTCTACTTTCAGATCCAGCAATCTGAGTCATTAGCCACATTTAAATATCTATACACATATATTCACCTACGGAAATATCCTGGGTGACAGGCTCTTCTGGGACAGCTGAAGTTAGGACAGTTTTGTTAAAGAGGGAATTACATGTAAATGCAGGATTTGAACACTCTAAAAATCTCTTAATGAATTACTAGCATGTTTTCTTGATCATTTCTTAGTGGGTTCCAAACACTCTTAAATCTACTCATGCTGGGACAATGACCTTGCTTACACTAATCAGTAGAGAAAGGGGGATAAATTATGACTTGTGTCTTAAATACATGTATACATGCTTATGCAAATGTTAATTTATGCAAGTGTTTTTATATGCATGAGCATTTACATAGGGGCATGCATGTGTACAGATATTTAAATAGATCTATAAGTTGATGTCAGGTTGTCAATTGCTCTTTCTTGGGAATGACTATCTTCTACATTGACATTATGTCCTTCCTATTTTGGGACATTAGATAGCATTTGTTCAAGGGTAAGATGAATTGGTAGATGGATAGAAGGATGGATAAATGGATAAATATATGATAAAACCATTGGAGTAAAATGTCAATGGTAGGTTACTGAAAATTCTTACAACTTTGCCATAGGTTTGTAAGTTTTCATAATGTTTCAGAAAATGCTCTGTTTTATAAAGTGATGTTTATAGCAGATTATAAATGAGGGTATAAAAATTACTAATGTCCTTATATACCAAAACAAAATGCAGACAACCCTCTGTTACCCCATTTATTCTTTAGTGTCATGATATTTTAAGGTCATAAACTACTGCCTAGAGTAGCTCCCTTGTTGTTGGCTTTCAACTTTCTTTGATTTCAGCTTTAGAGCCGCCCAGGGGTGAAACAGCAAAATTGCTGATTGTCTTGGGCAAATTTGCACAAGATAAAAAAGGTCCCAACACAAGACTGTTCCCCTCTTTTTTTCAGGAAAAGAGTTATTGACCAAGAAGCCCCATTCATTACGATCTCTCTTGGAATTTCACACGTCATTCTCAAGGAAGGAACTCTTCACCCAGCAGGCAGGGCTGCTTGGGATGTCCTACACAGTGTGTCTGCAGGCAGATGTGCAGACATGGGCATGCTGTCTTCTACCGGGACCTCCAATTTTCAGCTCACCCTACCATTCTTGATCACGTGGAAACTGAATGCCTGTGTTGGGTTTAATAACATATCTAGTATTTTAAAACTTTTTAAAATAACATATCTAGTATTTTAAAAGAATCTTTATGAACAGCTAATCTGTAGATGGACTGCCCAAGTAATTTGAAATGTTACTGGATTTCTTAAGATCTTAAAAATTAACTGTGCAAAGTTGAACTAGATATCAAAGCAGAGAGTGTAGAATAAACTGGAACTCAGCTCCTACTGTTTTCTCCTCTGTACCATAATGAAAATGATGTGCTCCAGCTCAGGGTTCCCAGGTGGAGAACTCAGACAAATGGAAAGAGGACACAGAAACCGAAGAGGGGACAAATCCCAGCAGTTGTCCCAGTGAGCGCTCTGGCCATTTCCCACAAAGGCTTTTGCATTGTGACACGCTAAGCATTTTTCCTTACCGAGGATTTCAGCGGCTGGATTCCCCTAAAGGTACTTTAATACCTGTGCTGGGAGGAGCACAGTCACTTCATGCAGAAATTAAATACATAAATTAATAGACGCTTCTTCAGAAAACCTTTCAAACAGGGAGTCCAGCTGTGTCGGCGACTCAGCAGTCAATAGGTCAAAGCCTTGGTGAATGCACAGGGAAAGGCAGAGGGGGGCTGAAGGGGTCCCAGAGATTCAGCAGAGATCAACAAATACTTGCTGAGATTTAACTACTTAGGCGAATACTTGCCTTTGTCAGGGAAATCCTGAGAGGGTTAGGCTGAGAACATGTCCGAAGCAAGAGGCAAATGAAAACAAAGCCAGTTCTAACCTCCTCTCTGCTCTCTCTGCCAAGGGCTCCGGCCAGTCTGGATGGAAGGGGAGGAGGTAGAGGGGAAGGAGGAGAAGGCGCCAGCCAAAATTGAAAGGGGGTGCCCCCACGGGGAGCCTTTTGCCCCTCACCTGCCCTCTTCAAAGACAAGCAAACAGTGTCACTCACAGACAATGCCTGTGATCGGAGTGAGTTGGAAAGAGTCTTCAAATGTTTGACAAAAATAATAAATTTGAACATGCTCCCTTTTAGCCTCAGAACTCTGAGATCTCTGGATTATGTCCAAAATGCTGAAACCTTTATTGAGTGACTACAATATGCCCCGTTCTTTCCTGGGGAGGCATTGTATACCTTTTTAAATATTTAATGAGATCATTTTCAAACTGTATCAGCATCTCTCTTACCCGTTCATTATGTATTGGGCTTCAGTGTATGGTCTCCTTCAAAAAAGGGCTTCAGCAACTTTAAAAAAAAAATTTGTAAACATGATGTTTGCTAAATACCACGGAGAACAGGCGTACTCTTCCACGGCATTCCCACCAGGGCTCCGGCTGTGGTTTGCTAGGCTGCCGGAAGCAGATGCCATAAAATGGGTTGGCTTTTAATGTGGGGATTTATGAGCTTACAAGCTCATGGTTTCGAGGCTGAGAAAAATGTCCAAATCAAGGTGTCATCAGGTGATGCTTTCTCCTCAAAGACCGGCTGCCAGTGATCCTGGATTCCTCTGTCATGTGGCAAGGCACATGGCTGTGTCAGCTTGCCTCTCCCTTCTCTTCTGGGTTTCATTGCTTTCAGCTTCTGGCTTCTTGACTATTTCTCTCTTTGTCTGAATTTCATTCTCTTAGAAAGGACTCCATTAAGAGGCTTGAGACCCATCCTAAATTAGGTGGGTCCTATCTTACGTTTAAGCCCCTCCCCACCAAAAGACCCTACTTATAATGGGTCGACACCCTCAGGAATGAATTTACTTTAAGAACGTATTTTTCTGGGGTCCATACACCTTCAAACCATCATAACTGCTAACAGAGAATCTAACACAAACAAGCTCAATAATATGTCAAAGATTCTAAGAAGTTCCAGAATGGGAGGAGACCTTAGATGTATTTGACCAACCACCTACTTTGCCCATTTAAAGGATGAGCTAGCGGAGCCCCAGAGTGGGTTCTCTCTTGTCCAAAGTCACATGATGCTGATTTGGTAACTGAATTGAGTACATCACATGTGTGTTTTTTTTAATTTTCTTTCTATTGACAAGTTTATTTTTCAGAAGGAATTTAGATGAGATGGTCACACTGAACTATACAGTTCTGAAACAAGGACCAAGTTTCCTTTAAAAAGTAAGTGCTTAAGTACATTGTTTTGCTTGTTCCTGGGGTGCCAACTCCAGTGTCAACTCCAGAAAAGCCTTTTAGGATTGTCTGCTTGTGAACTGAACCCTCCCTAAGTGTTCTGTGCTTCAAAAACTTCCATCCTCTCCAAGATGCTCCATCTTGAAAACAACAACCATGTAACGGATTTCTGTTGCACACCCATACCTCTAGATTACAGTGCCCAACAAGTGGAGGCTGGAGCAGGAACTAAATAGTAGCGGTTTTGTTTAAGGCAAGTAATATGGGGAAAGAGAGAGAATGGGAAACCATCTAAGGTAATTTCCTTTGGAAATTTTCTAGACTTTGCTTTTTTTTCTGGACACTACAGAGAGTTCTGTGGAACCTTTCTTTCCCAGCCGTGCTTCCCACATTTGCCTGTTTGTAAAGACTTACCAGGGGCACTTGTTAACATACAGTTTCCCAGGTGCCAATTCAGATGGACCATACTTTCTCAGGCTGGGAGCTGGGAGATTGCATTTTAAAAATAATCTCCCCAGCTGGTCCTTATTGTAAAGTGATTTGGAGTAACCTAGCAAACTTCCAGTAGTTGAAAGTATCCTATCTGAAAAATGAAATCTCTCCCAAACCTGGAAACAATCTTGTAGAGAGAGCAGCAGAGGTGCTGGGTTAAGACAGATGCAGATGGGTAAACAGAACTAAGTTCATTCCGCAATGCTGAACTGCAGCACTCAATTGGCGCATTTGTTTGAATGAAAACCTTTCCAAAACTTCTCCAAGAATCTCTCTGCATATGGGACTGTTTCAAGTGAGACTGATTTCTGATGACTCTTATCAGTTTATCTTTCCTGAGCAGAATTCAGAATAACAGCATTTCTGAGTTGCCATTTTGGAAGGACAGATTCTAAAAATGGTCTTGGCCAGACTCCCATCTCATGCTCCCTTGCTCTCCCCACCTCCCCATGCCATAATCTTTCTGCAGGTGCCAAACCTATCGAAGAAATTATGTCCAACCACCATGGAGAAAGCTCCGTTGGGCGTAAAATGCAAATAGAGCCAGTTCTTACGAGTCGATGTCTTGTTAATAAATTCCCCTGCCATCCACTCTAAAAGGGAGATCTTGAATTCACTCCATGGGGGAATTGGAAAATGCACTCCCTGTTCCAAAAGGAAGAAGGACTATTTCTGCAAGCCCAGCCCCAGTCCCTGAATTATTTTAATTGCAACCCCGTGATGCCAAGGTGCTGAAGCACCCCCTTAGGCTGAGTGCTTAGCCAGGAGGTCTGAATTAAACTGTCAGAACATGCAGAAAAATTGCAATGTGGCCTGTCAACAACATTTGTTAAGAGACACGGGTGAGGCTGGTGACTTGTGTAGGAAAAGAGCTGCCTGTGCAGAGCCATCAAGGCACAGCCTGGAACTAATGGGGTATTCAGAGGTCTTGTTCTACTTCATTGGTCAAAGCCAACACAAGCCTGTAAGATTTGGGCCCGTTTGCTGTTTATTACTATGGTAATAAAGGCCACTTAAAGATACAATCCCATCTTGTATTGGCAAAAACCCAGGGCTTCTTTTCTAAATTGGATCACTAATGCCAGCTCTCATTTCTTATGGTGCTTTTAAAGAATCTCTTTTTTCACACACAAACACACACAGAAGAAAGAAAGAAAGAAAAAGAAAAAGAAAAAAAATCTAGAAAGAGTAAGACTCTTGCCAAAGAGTGACAGTGGTCTTGATCTTATTTTTCTTGGGCTGATTTTTTTTTTCTAAACCTCTATCCTGTGATAGTCAGTTTTATTGTCAACTTGGCTAGTACAGTCCTCAGTTACATTCAATCAAATACTGATCTAGGCATTGCTAGGAAGGTAGATATGATTAAAGCCCATAATCAGCTGATGTTAAATAAGGGAAATTATCCTAGATAATTTGAGTGGGTCTGAGTCAATCGGTTGAAAGCCCTTAAGAGTTAAAACTGAGGTTTGCCTGAAGAAGAAGAAGAAATTTTGCCTGTGGACCCTAGAGTTTCAGCCTGCCCTTCCTCACAGCCTGTCCTACAGATTTCAGACTTGCCTAACCAGGGCCCGCCCCCAATTGTATAGAGTTTACATCATAGACCAATTCCTTACGATAATCAGAGACTCAAATTGGAGGTCTGTGCTCTCAAAAAGGTCATATTTATCTTGATCCACACCTGTGTGGAGTCTGTGTGCAATATGTTTTTTAAAAAAGTAAATTGAATTAGTTGCCAGCATTTAAACTCCTGATGATCAACACCGACACCCCAAAAATCTGCATTTCTAGAGTCTCTTAGAAAAGAAAGGACAAATCAGAGGATCTGGCCACCCTAGATCTGTATTCCCATAAGGCCACAATCACCTAGAACGGAAAGTGACTTTTCCCTATAGACAGAGCATGTAACTGTGCATTTCACCACAGTCTCTATCATTCCCTATTGTCTCCCCAGTAGTGAGGCTAATTGTCATGGGCCTGTATATTGTTTTGCTTACAGTAAATGAAATATTTATCATATCTCTACCCTTTTGAAAGTAGAAAAATATGTGTCTTAAGAAAAGGAGGAGGGTATTTATTTCTTTGAGTAAATGAAGACTATGTCTATGAATTTATAATTTTCCAACAAAGCACATCTTGGCTGTTATTACCCACCTCAGCCCACTCATTTATGTCACCTTCCCATGAAACATTCACTATTTGCAATTCCTGTTTAGATATTGCATTTTTTAGGAAAAGTTCATTCTGAAACTATCCTTTTTATTCTTCAACAAAACAAAAGAAGACCCTGAGATGACCACAGGGAACTGTGCTCAATCTGCAGGGATGATTTGATCATTGTTTTTGGAGAAATTTATTGGAATGCCACCTCAGGTACCTGGGAATGTGTGAGGGAGGCTGGCAGACCCCTGAGTGCGTCTGGCCAGGCACTCCTCAAATGCACTCTTTGCCCCTGGCACTCCTCGATGCGTTAGCTAATGAACTTTTCCCTGGTTAAGAAGCAGAAGCGTGGTCCAGGAGAAAAAGCTGCAGACTGGGAATCTTGGTTTTGGGCTTAATTGCAAGAAAGACTCATTGTCCTCCTCCAGAAAATAAGAGGGATCTCCAAAGGTGATTTTGCCTCTGCTGAGAGCTTCCTGGGTCAGATCCCAGAACAAATGAAGGTGCTTCTCTAGGGGATGAGGCCAAGGAATCTGTATTTTTTTTAAGCTGCCAGGTAATTTCGATGAGCAGACAGGTTTGGAATTCGCTGGACTAGAATGCGTCTCAAATTTCTTCCAGCTCAAAAACTTGATGTACCTAGGAGTCAAATTCTGCAGGCGCTTCTCTAGACATTGGACAGGCAATATTCCAAATGTATGAATGCTTCGGAGCCTGTGGGTATGCTTTTAAAGACGTGAAGCATTGCCACACTGCCTTAGTCACCTGGCAGAACCTGACTGATCATTTTGCCTGTAATTTATGTTGCCTGCTGGTTTGGAAATTTCACTCAAGGTTCAGATTCACAGCAAGATTCAATGGTCAAATCAATAGGTCTGAATTGTGATGGTCAGATGAAACACTCGAACCTCCTTCGTTCCCATTCAGAGCCTCTTACCCTCTTCTACCAGTACCAATGACTTTCGTGAGGACACTTAAAAAGGGAAAGATGATCACCTCTGCTAAATAAAGGGAAGAGTGCCCTTTACCCTCCAAAGACTATTTGGAAACCTAATTAAATTGCACAAGCCTCACCACTAGCACACAAAGCTCACCCCCTTCAAAGAACACTTTTGAAGGCCATCGCTCTCTGAACCTAAGGGCCTCTTTTGGGTTCTCAGTGGGAAAAGGTTATGTTTTTCCTAATGCAAACAAAAGACATTAGAAAGCATGCGGAGCGTATGATAGCGCTGTGATGTGGGCCAAAAAGAAAAAAAGTTTTGGAGCCAGATACAAATATGCATCCTGCTGGATTGTGAGCAGCATCATGGATCTTGAATAAATGCCTAAGGAAACAGCTGGGCCTGAGGACCTGGGAATCAAAGACGTCATTATGCAATTATTGAGGAAAGCAGGCGCTTTGTACAAGAGAATTCTGACTTCTCTGTGAATCCATTGACCCAGGGCAGCCTCTGCCCTGCATACACCCCTGTCAATAATGAGCATCTCCAGAGCATGACAGAACCAGGTAGGCTAACTCCTGTTGAAGGAAAAAAAGAAAATTGAACCTGGTCCTTTAAATGAAGAGCTCCTTCTATGCCTTCTGCCAACAAAAGGGCAAAATCCATAAAAAGCAGCACGCACTGTCCCCGGCTTTCCCTGGACCCCTCTCCCATGTTGCTGATGGCCCTAAGAACCCCCCAGGTGCTCCCACCCCCACCCTATTCCTTCTCCTCCCAGGTTATAACCAGAGTCCTGTGAAAATTCCGGAGACATATCCCTGCTTTGGGCTCCTCCCCAGAATTCCGTGAGAGCCAAGTTCTTCCGTGAAAAGATTGGACATTGGTTGAGCCCCTACTACTGGGTTATTGGTGATGGGACAGCAGCAGTAAATAAAACAGACGGAGGACCTGCCCTCCCAGAGCTTGCATTCTAACGGGAGGAGAGAGGAAACAAAATGAATAGATGCCAGGGTAGGCTGGAGGGTGAGGCTGTGCCGGAGAACAGTGACGCAGGTAGGGAGCTTGCCATTTTAAATAAGATGTCCACAGAGGCCGCAGGGCAGGTGGGAGCAGCCAGGGTGTGCCCCCTGTG
This sequence comes from Dasypus novemcinctus, assembly GCF_030445035.2. Lineage (NCBI taxonomy): Eukaryota > Metazoa > Chordata > Mammalia > Cingulata > Dasypodidae > Dasypus > Dasypus novemcinctus. Next base: position 10,071,249 of record NC_080690.1, read on the forward strand.
GTTCTCCGCAGGGTGCTCTGAGCAGAGGCCAGCCAAGGGGAGAGGCCTTGGGGTGGAGCGTGCCAGGAAGCCAGTGCAGAGGGAGCAGCGTGAGCAGGCGGGGAGCGGGGAGGAGTGCGGCGAGCACGCGCGGGGGGCAGGCAGGATGGCACAGGCCGCTGCCAAGGCACTGGTGTCCCCTCTGAGTGCCAGGGGGAGGCTCTGGGAGGTGCCGAGCAGGGCAAAGCTGGGCTCTGACTCCTGTGTTCAAAGGAGACTGCTTAGCTGTTGAGCTGAGGCCGGAGGGAGATGGGGTAGGGGGGGCCCTGAGGAGGACAGTGCAGAAATCCAGGTGGGAGGTGAGGGTAGCTCAGAGGGGTACTTTCCTCCACCTGCACCCCTGCTTGCCAGCCGAGCCTCAGGTCTGGCTGAGGAACCCCGGGCACAGGCCCCGGCCCACGGGACAGCAGGTGATGGCTCCTGCACCAGGGGGATCAGTTTCTGCCACGTGGTTGGTCACGGAATTGGGCTCCACTTCTTTAGTTCTCCAGGCAATTCGAGCTTCCCTTTCCTCTCTCTCGCCCTCTTTTGCTCCTTATTTGAAGAGGACAGTCTGACCGATGGCCAGGACGGACGCCAGAAGCCCTGCCTCGGTCCCGCTTCTCCCGCTGCCTGGCTCCGTGACCTTCTCCGTGCCATTTATTTTGTCTGTGCCTCAATTTCTCCATTCCGAAAATAAGAATAATCCTGCTGAGGGAGCATTAGGAGGATTAATGAGGTAATAAGGACATGCCTGAAAGCGGTTTGAGCTCCTTGAAGAAACAGCTATAAAACAGGGGTCCATTTTTCCATCTCTCCTCTCCCGCTAAATAAAACTGCCAGCGGGCGAAAGCACTGCCGGGGTACAAAGGAAAACAAAAGGCAGGCGAGGGGACAGGCTTCCTGGGTGAGCAGCACCTCGAGGCCCCCGCCAGGGATCGCCAGGCCTCTTGGGGGGCTCCCTCGGCGGCAGGAAAGGGAGGAGGGTGTCTGAGAAACCGGGAGGATTACTGTGCCTCAATTTAGAGACCAGAAATCGCCTCAAAGGGGCTTAGATAAAAGCTGGACCCACACCGTCCCTCCTGGGCACCCGCAAATTCAGACGCTGACGAGGCGATCTGGCAAATCCCCTCGGCAGTGCTGTGAGAAAAAATTGCCCAAGACGCCGATCTGGTTTCAGCTGACGACACTCTTGGGTGCCGACAGTGTAAACCTGTTGGATCAATAAATATCGGGCTCCTTTTAATGAAAGAAACACTATGATTCTCCTCTTATCGCCTCCCTTATTGTCTTTTAAAGCTCCCTTAAACGATGGAGACTTCCGCTCTTCCCTTCTCAGGGTGCACCTTCCCTTGGCCAGCGAGTTTATACATTTACCTCAGGACATGTTTGAAACCCAAACCACTGGAGGATATTAACTTCTTGTTGGTTAAATCTTAGAGGAATTTTCAAACGGCATGTTCTAATCTGGTGTGTTGTTGTTGTTTTGTTTTGTTTCTCCTCAGAACAGACCAGGGTGCTGGCAAAGGTGGCAGTGAAAGATGACCACGCAGCTAACTCTGACAACAGTCCCAAGGGACAGCTTGTCTGTAAGTGAGGAGATTTCCGTGCGCACAGGACCGAGGGGTGAGGAGGGGAGACGAGGGAGCTGCACAGCCTGTGTGCATCACGCCGCTGCTGTTGGGGGACCCCGGGCGTTAGCGCACGACCTCCTGTCTAACGCGATGCCAAGTGCTCCCGGGCTGTGGGCTTCCTCCTCTTCCTCTCGGGGAAGGAGGGAGCTGTGGTGAGGTCTGCCCTTGGCTGTCACCCCGTTCTCCCCTTTCTCCTTTCTACTTCAAGCCTGGGTGCTCTGGCCAAGGGCATGGGGGAGGGGAGGCTGAAGAGAAGGCTATCCATGCAGTGAGAGAGAGGAACAGGATGAACTAATATCTGATTATCCTCCTGATGTTCATTCAAGTTTCCAAATATACCGAAGGCCTGCCCCTCGCTTCCGACAGGAAGTCTGTGGTGAAATGGACGCAGCGGTGTTCCCCGTGGGTGTTGCTGGATGCCCACGGGCCTGGGATGGAGGCCTGCTCAGAAGATGAGCTGAGCGGCGAGCTTGCTGAGCTCGGTGATTACAAAATGGCTCTTTTTTTGTTGTTGTTTAAAGAAGAAAAACCATCCTCTACGTTGTTAGGCATTTCTATGCAAATAAGAGCTCCATCTAATTTAAATAAAGTATTAGGTCAAAACCATCCACTGCACATTTCTTTTTGATCTCATAATTAAAAGTCCTCATTTTGTGTAAACGAGAAATTACGAAGAAGAACAAATCCAGAGCCCTATCACTCAAACACGACCATTGTAAATAAATTGGTATTGATAGACTTATGGGTTTTTTTCCTCTCTATTCCAATAGCTGTCTCTCCTCGCCCTCCCCACCCCATGCATTTATTTTGTTTTTAATCATAGATGGAAACACATGGGATTTTGCTCTGATTCTCTCTGATTTCTTTTCATTGATGCATAATAGTCCATCGAATGGCTATACCATATTACTTAGCAAATATCCTGGCATCTCACTTTTAAGGGGGTTGATTGCAAAGTACAAAGTAGAAGACTGTATAAAGTTGTCTGTCCATCTGTGAGGATGAGGTGTATCAGAGTTCACTAGTGCACGGCCAGGGCACTGTGGGGGTCTAGGGCAGGTTGGCTCTCTGGTGGGCTGGGGTTATGGGAGCTATTGAAGAATGTTTGTTAAACAAGGTTTGCATCAATTGCAGAGAGGTCTCTCAAAACCATCTTCCTGTCCAGTCCTCGGGCAATCATGTCTCTGAAAGGTACATATAAACCTGTCCCTGTTTCCATCACAGTTCATTCCCTGCCAACCGTGTCTTTTGCTGGAAAAAGAATGTCACCAGACCGAATTAGATCAGGCTGAAGGCCCATCACACAAAACAGGAACGCAGTCACCGGCCTCAGCTGGAAGCAGCCGTGAAGTACACTGTCCCCATTCCAGAAGCAAGCGCGTCGGACTTAGGGGGTCTGTGTGGCATAGAGATTTGATGAACAGAGGCTCACATCCCAATCATGTGATGAGGAGATCATTTTGGGACAACTAAGTGAGATTGCCTTTGACTTTATTAACATTAAACAAAGATGGCAGGCTAGGCTGCTGCCATCTTGCTCTTTCTTCTTGCAAGCAAGCACGATTGATTTGTCTCTTCCAAAGGCTTCTTTCTCTGATACCTCTTTGGATTGTAATACTCTTAAAGCTTTAATAATAGGTAGGCTAACCATACATGTAATGAATCCCATTAGTCATGAATAGCTCCCTGCATCCAAGAAAATGAAGGAGGAAAAGCTTTTCCAAACCCAGGCAAACCACCCTAATTCAGACTACCAGGAGGGGAAGCTGATCTGCATTGTGCATTTTCTTTAAAACAACAACAAAAAAAACACTGTCAAGAATATGTATAAATCCTCTTCAGAAAACAAAACAAGCAAAGTCCTTAGTTGAGCTGCTTAATAGAATAGGTAAGAATATTCTTGAATAAGTAGGAGCTTCTAAAATGCCCAAGGTTCCTCTAAAGCTGCTCTTTGCAATGGGTACACACCCCTAGATCATTCTGGAACATTCTTTGCTTAGTAAACCCTTTCTCCAAGGTGAGTGCACCTCAAACCAAGGCATTTCCAAATTCCTGATGTCTGCATTAAGAAAGATTTGATATTACAGGTATCTTATGGGGAAGCAGATATGGGTGCTACAGCCTGCCAGCTTTCAAATTCATTTATTCTCACAAAAGCAAGGAAAATACTTCAAAGCGGGAATGAGGTAACACAAAGTTGTAATGTGGAGGTCAGCGAATAGTAAGATGTGAGCTAAAAGAAGAAAGAAAAAAAAGCCATAGCATTCTTAACAACAAAAATGTCCTTTCTACTACTTACTGAAAGAGTTTTTGTTTTTAATTTTGTTTCTGTGTTTCTTGTTTGTTATGTTTTATAGGAGAATAAAGTTGGAGGGAAGGATGTTGATACAGATTTTGAGGCCATTCATTTGGCAGAACCAAATGAAACCCTGGAGCGTCCTCCCAGCTGCCTCCTTTGTGCCCCAAGATCCCGCTGAGCATACACCAGCCTCGGGCCATGGGTACCTGTTCCTCTCTCCACCTGGAAGGCCCCTGCTCACTGTCTCTTCATTCAGGTCTGTATTCACAAGCCACTCATCAGAGACCTCTCTAGACGTGGCCCCACTCCCTTCTGCCCGCTCACCTGTGTGGATTGCCTTTCCAGCACTTCTCCCTGGCACAGATTTATTTCTTTCCCATCCAGTTACTACCTAGTTTTCCCAAATAGGACGTGAGCTCCTGGAGTGCAGGGATTTCATTTCTTTGTTCACTGCTGCACCCTCAGAGCCTGTGCATAGTCAGCCCTTAATAAACATTAGCTAATTGAAGGAATGAATGAATGAAAGAACAAACCAAGCAACTACATACTGAGGATACTTTTAGACACCTGCTCTACACGTTAGATCTCGCGTGCGCGAGTGCACACAGACACACACACACACCACCCATAAGGACAGAGTCCCACGAGGAGAGGATCTTGCCCTGACTCCACCCCGCTCAGACCCACCAAGTCAAGAAACAGCTCTTTATGTGCCTTCCAGTAACATTAATTGTTGGTCATAAAACTTCAAAGAAACAGATATTTATAGCTTGATTAAAGCCCCTTTTTCCACACACACTCACCACAGCACTTTCCAGCTCAGTTCCCATGAGCATACTGAAAACAGCATTCTGCCCACTTCCTGTCGAAGCCAGTTCCTTAACCGCTTCAGTCCTGCAGCTTGTGGCTCTTTTTTTTTTTTCCAGTGTTCAGGTCTTTCGGTTTCTCTTGGGTTTTCGCAGTTGGGTTTTTCACTCCTTTTCTCAGGTACCCAGAGCCCCCATTGAGCCGCCCCCATATCCAGCATGACAATAGGGGCCGATGAAGAAATAATAACCCTGACGGCATGAAAACTTTCCTTCTCAAAACATCCTTCAGAAGGAAAACAAGCAAAGGCTGTGAAGTTTCGCAAGGTCTGGGCGACTGAAATGGCAATCGTGTTTACCATGTCTGAAAACGTAGGGACTGGAAAATATTTAGTAAGTGTGCCAATTCAAAGAACCATTCCTGTTTTTGTTCGTAAATATCGGTACGCTGAAATATTAGCAATAATGATAATTTATTGAGTTATCAACCATTTGCCAGAAACTTGACAAAGATTGTTTCGAATCGTTACAAAAATCTTGTAAGAGGGGTAACTGTCTCTGTTTTAAACATGAGTAAATGGGCTCGAAAAAGGTTAAGAGATTTGTCCTGCCTCCAGAAAACGGCAGAGCTAGTCTTTGTACCCTCCACCTGCTGCCTTCCTGGTGGAAAACCACCTCCACGTCCTTGGCAGGGGGTCTCGGGCAGCACAGGAGTCATATGAATTATATAAAAGAAAGGACACCTGAGCACACTGGTTCGTAGAAAATGGAAATGGTTCAGTTCCTGATAACTACTACGTTTAAGGCACATTGAGTTAATCATATCCTCTCATTACATTAAACATCAGGATTTTTTTAAAAAATTATAAAAGCACATTCCAACAGGAAGCATCCTTTGGGAAAGAAGTAATCAATATGTATGTTCAGCTTTAAAAGATGGGGGTCAGATTGTATCCTGAGCTTCTATTGACATTGCTGCTTGGAGGGCTATGAATTCTCTTTAAATATCTGGAGTATCTCTGAGCTAACTTACCAGCCCACAATAAATACTAATTGCGGTCATTAATAAGTATTATGTGGTTCTAACGTGGACCACATATTTGAGAAATGATGATACCCACGGTGGAAGGAGCCCCTCTGTAGATGTTATCTGAGAAAAATGGAAACTAAAGTGGTCTCTACAGGACCAAGTTAGAAAACCTCTTTTACTTTCAAAAAGCAACCTCCAAAGAAATCATTGCATTTTTTTAGGCTGTTCTTTTCCTAACTCGCTCATACAGGCAGCCACCGTGATGATGACATGCCGATGACCATGTGGTTAGCCTGCTCCCGTCACCATGGAGGAGGGGACAGCTCATCAAGGATGCCCACTGCCTGAGATAAGGCCCACAGGGCTCTGCAGCCATTGTCCTTGTCTGCCTAGGACCTAGAACTCTGAGGCTCAGGCGGACATCCCCGGATGCAGAATTCCTGCTGCTGTACAGGTTTTTGCATCCCTATGCTGGAGAAAATATCCAGCATACCCCATTCACAGCCCCACGCTTAGCAGTGCAAGCCTAGGCTGCATGGAGGCCTCCACTTGGATCGTGCCCAGCCAGCCCACAGCTGGCCAGCACCCAACAGTATGGCCCAGAAAGGTGGCCTGATCCCAGCAGATTTTTCTCTTTCAGGAATCTGAGGGAGTCCATAGTGGAACATGAGGTCATTCTATAGAGAGGAGTCAAAGAGGTCAAGATTGGGATGTATAAATCAAATCTCTAACAGGAAGCAGAAGCAATGAGTAAGAGGAGGAAGCTAGATGGAGGAGAGAAGCCGCCGGGTGCTGGGTCACATCGTGGTGGCACCGTGGCCAACGATCCACAACCATTTTGGCTGAGGACCCTCCACTTCCTATATTTCCTGGGGCCTGGCTACTCAGGGTCTCGTGGCCTCCTTGCATATTGCACGAGGCAACTTGAGTACTTTCCTTGCAACCAAGAGGGCCTGCTACAGCAGAAGGGAAACTGCCAAATTCCAGAGGCAACACTTCAGGTACCAGTAATTTGTATCCTCTTTCAGCGCAAGGACCTGAGGTCCGTCTGTGGGCCAACAGACGTCTGCAGGGAATTCCTCTCTCCACCCAACACCAGGTCCGAGCAGCATTACTCAGGGCTCCTTCTCCAGGGAGGCGTTCTTGCTTCCTTCCTCTTGGCCAACCTCTTCCACACTTGTTCTTCCAGCAGAGGGATTAGAAGAATAAATCTTAAACCAGTCACTCAAGGCCTGGCCCCACTGGCTCGGGAAATTCAAAGCTGCCTACAAACCATGCGATTCAACCATCAAACAGTGCTATTTGCTGAGATAAAGCACTGTTTGATACGTGATTATCTTTCTTCTCCCTTGTCCACTCCAGTCCATTCCCCACTCCGCCCAGCTCCTCTGAACATAGAAGAACCCGCCAGATACCTACATGCTTCGCACTCTTCTGGTGGGCAGAAAGAAGCAGCCCACCCCTGTAACTCTTGAACTCAGGGAAAAGGGTTGGAATCATGGGGATTTTCCCAGGCAGTGCAGTAAAGCTTATGAATTCCCTCCTCCCCGGGCACCTGCCCTTTCACCTCTAAAATACAACCCTCTTGCCCCACCCCATCCAGGGCTAGGTAGGCAGTCTCAGGGCCATTGGAGCTGTTTGTCAGGAGACCAGGCGGGCAGCCCGGCTCTGGGGCTCCACCTTTCCTGGGGTTGTCTCTGCCATGCTTCCTTTTAGACATGGGGCCTTGCAGTGCTCTGAAGTCTGTGCTGGGGAGGGACAACTGCAGCTCTCCTGGGGCACATAAAATCCTCACCCACACACTAAAGTTAGGTCCCTATACCCAAAAGTTAGGTCCCTATACCCACAGGAGAGATGGACTCATTTAAGAATTTGGAAAGAACTAAAAACCAGTCCTGACTCTACCACAAGGGTAGATAATTTAATCTTCTTTCAAAGAGTGAACTTAGGTAAATTTGAGCTCAGTATCCTCATATCAGGTCAAGACACCTAGCAGAAGGAGTCATTCCTTCATCCCTATACTTGCACTTCCTTGCACAAATTTGACTTTTGTGTACTGATCAAATGAAAATAATAATAAAAATAAGCATTTGCAATATAAAATGAATCCTTTCCTTTTTGCTCTCTGCCTTTGAAGTTTTGCAAATAAAGCTTGAATAGTGGAAATTTGCCCTAACTTCTCAAAGAAGGGTACTAACATTTATTGAGCATCTGCTACCTGTGAGCATTTTTTTATTCCTAAAGAAAAATAAGGTGACAATGTAATTATTTTAAAGAATGTTAAGAATGGTCACAATACAGAATGTCAGTTTTTTTTCCTTTCTTACTGACAGTATTTCTGTTGATAATTCTGAATCCCTTTTGACTCTTGGGGACCACTATTAATACTTGTTGTTTACACTTGCTGTCTGTTGTCTGTGTCCACTTGCTGTGTGTTCTTTCCATGTCTGCTTGTCTTTTTTGTTCTTCTCGTCTCTCTTCAGAAAGCACCAGGAATCGATCCTGGACCTCCAGTGTGTGAGAGAGGCACTCGGATGTTTGAGCATCCTCAGCTCCCAGATGTGTTGTGTCTCTTCCTGTCTCTTCTGCGTCTCTCTGCCTTTATTGCATCATCTTGCTGCATCAGCTTCCTGCAGGGCTGTCAGCTCTCTGTGGTCTTGGGCCGCCAGCTCTCTGAGGTGCAGGCCAGCTTGCGTTCACCAAGGGGCCCCAGGAATCAAATTTGGGGCCTCCCATATGATAGATGGGAGCCCAATTGCTTGAGCCACATCTGCTTCCCTTTTTGTTCTCTCTTCCATTTTATTATTAAGTAGTAAAAATAAATAAAAGATACAGAAGTTAAAAAAATTTTTTTTAATATGTGGAATATAATAGATTTTTTTCTAGGTGTAAATGCTGATTATAAAGATGTCATAATTTTGAAGTCAAAATTAAAAAAAAAAATCAGTTCTTCTATTGGAATCATTCTTGCCTACCACCTTTTGCGTGGATTCAATTTATTGAGAGAAAGCTACATTTCCAACGACATTTCGTTTCAGTGAATTAGTTTTCTATGTGATGAGGCAGCAATGGAGAAAAAAACAGAACCTGAGGCTGTGCCCACATCTGCCCGTTGAACTGGGAAGCTGAGAAGCACTTTTTTAACAAAGCTCAGCAAGGCAGGTGCCCCGGTGGGACGCTCCCAGACCGGCCAGGAGCCTGGCTTGCACACTCGGCACTAAGGCTCACGTCACTTTGACTGTGGCCGTCATAGTGATCCAGGCAGTGACTTTTTGGTTCTGGTCACGGGAAAGCAACTTTGCTCCTGACAGAGCCAAGGGGGAGAGGTGGCACTTCCACATGGATGTTCTGAAACATGTATGCCCAGATACATTTACACGTAAGCTTAGGAATAAATGAATGGTGGGCTGAGCAAACAAACACATGTTCAATTGCATGGGCCTGAAAATATATTCCTTTCTACTTGGTATAAAATGCAGCAAACCCCAGCTCTTAGGCTTATCGTGGGGATTAGAGGGGAAAACCCTTGGAAATTGTTCAGGGTATGTTGGAATTATTTATTTCATTTTTATTATTTTTACTTATTAATTATTTTTGTTATGGTTGTGTTTTTTTTAAATCATTCAATTTGTATTTTATTGTTACTTTTATTCACATATCATTTATTTTCAGTGTTCTTTACAGCTCTTGACATACTCGCTGTATTTTGATTTATAGCTCCCTATGTAAAGTTCCCAGCAATTCAGTGTCTTTCCGAGGCCCTTCCTTCATTAGGCACGAGAAAAAACATTTGCAAGTACGTGTCTCTTTCTTCAAGGTGGCCTTCGCAACGACAAGAGCACCCCAGAGCTGTGGCTCCGCTTGCCCTTGGCCTCCGAGTCTGTTCCTTCCTGTTTCTCTCTGGCTTCTCAGACACTTCTTCACCACAGTGTAAATCAAGAAGTCCAAGACAGTCTGGTTCTGCCTGTGCCGTCTTCAAACTGAAGCTAGTGGTTAACCATACAGCCCCCACAGAAAGTGCAAGGGTGGGCTCTGAATTGGGAGTCAGAAATTCTTTCTATGAAAATGCAAAGCATGGCCTCACAGAAGAAACCCACCGCAGGAAGATGAAGAAATGCCAGTTTGCATTACAACAAAAAGGGAGGATGAACCTTTTAACCATCTGGCAAAAGACCCTCCTATACAGATACATGGAAGTTGCCAAGCAGTCAGACAAGAGCTCAGATGAGAATCTACAGAGCTCCACATGGCTCCCTTGTGACGAGCTAAAAACTTTGAGCAAATTCAGGGCCAGATTGCAGTGATCAGTTTACAGCAGCAGCAGTAAGCCCTCTGTGCCATGCAGTTGTCTCTGTTTTGCTTTGGGCCTCATTGTCTTTTAGTGCGGTAGAGACTGCAATACATTTGGAAGGAGACAAACAATACTGGTGTGACTTTGCAAGAAAGAAAAGGCTTGAATTGGACAAGATATGATAGGTTCTGCTGCAGTAACAAATAACCCCCCAAATCTCAATGACTTAACACAAAACAAAGGTTTGTGTCTCACTCACCCCATGCATTCATCAGGATCTGTAGATGGTGACTCAGGGACCAGGGAGGACAGAGGATCCCCCGGGACATTGCTACATGATTGTGGGGGTGTAGAAGGGGAATCACACACTGGTTCTTAAATTCTCCTCCTGTCGGTGATACACATCAATTCTATTTACATTTCATTGATCAAAGCAAGTCACGTGGCAATGCTGATGGTCAAAGGAAGCAAGAGTCCAATCATACCCTATGCCCTCAGATAGGACCACAATGTCTAAGGCTAGTCCTAATGACTCACATAGGCTCACACCTATGAAGTGCCTGATATGTTCCAGCTGTTTCACACTTTCACTTGTCTAAACTCACAGAAAAGGCTAAAATGGTTGAAAGCAATTGATCCTGAATTCTAGGGTTCTGTCCTTGGCAGGAGTACCAGTCAGGGGTTATGGGAGCCACTCACACTGCTCTCTAACACAGATTTCAAAAGTTTAGAGGCATCCCCTAGGAACCCTGGTCTCCCAAAATGATCCCTTCCTGAACTGCTTATGCACATCTGCCATATTTTGTGTGTGCAATGCTGGGCAATTTGCTTGACCTTTTCTAAGCCTCGGTTGCAAGAATAAGGAGAAGAGCTGAAAGCAAAAAGAAACTAATCAATATGTATCAGTTCCCAAACCCCTTTCTCTCCATCCCTTCCTTTTCAAAAGTTCACATCAAACAAACAATTCTACTCTTGTCATATTAAGAACAGAGGTGTCCACATGCTCTGACAGAACTCTAAAAGACTAAACAGTAGATCTAAAACAGCCTTGCCTAGATTGTGTGGTGAAATAAATCCAATCAAAAGTCAGGGGCCTTTCCAGTTTGCTATTCTACATGAAAACAGTTATATGAACCATAGTGGTACAACCCAAGAAGATGGCAAAGTGACAAGGTACACAGCTCCTTTCGGTTACTTCCATCTTCTAACAGGTCAATACAATGGCCAGAAAAGGAGCCATTAGTGAGCACCTGCTTCTCCTAGCCCTGTGCATTGTGACATCAAGGGCATGACCTGATTTAATTTTCACAACAAACCCCTGCAGTTCGCAATATCCCCATTTTCTGTATAAGGAGATGGAAGCTTTGGAACTCAGCTGAGGTCACCAGCTAGAAAAGCAGATTTGCAACTGGAGCAGAAGTTCATAGGATTCTCGATTCTGGACTTTTCTACTTGACTCCCCTCCTCCCATTTTCATCCTTTAATATTATCTTCAATTGGTTTGTAACATTGTGTCAGATAATTGTCAGGGAATCCCATTTATCACCACCTTTCCAGTGTTCCACCCCCTAGCTGGCACTGAGTTGAGAGCTTCCAAACCCCGAAGATATTAGTTGATGTTCCTATATTTCTACTTGGCATTGAATGGTTCCATGCCAACAGACAGATTTTGACATAAACCACACTCGTGTGCTTATGGAATTTCTCACGAGTGGTCTTCTGGTTCTGGGGTATGAATCTGATATCAACCACCCCTTTGCAGTTAGGCCAAACCCTGAGGTTATGCTCAGGTTTCACTCTGAGTGAACTTGCCAATCAGAGTGAAACTAGGATAGAGAAAGGGGTCCTAACCCACAGAAGGAGGAAACAATCTGCTATGTCACTCAAGAAAAGCAAGGCTTGTGCCGTAGACCAGTGGCAGCTGGGTGACTAGAGAAGCTAGCGTGAGAGCCAGAGCCTCCCCCACTTAGCCAAAGCTTTTATATAGTCTATACTTGGCATCGTCTAAATTCCTGTGGCTTGGTCTACCGGCTATTCCTGGCCTTGGATTTCTGAGAATCTCAATCCATTGATACAGATCCCATCCAAACATAATATAGTGAGAAGAGCCATGACCAATGAGGAAACTTAAGCTCAGTGGGATTAAGATTCTTGTCCAGGACCCCACAGCCAGCAGGTAGCAGAGTTGGGAATGTCTGAGACTATAATACAAGATTTGTTTCACTTTATCACATCATCATGATCATGACTGTAGGAAAAAGAGGACTTAATGAAGATAATTAACTTAGAGTTGGGAAAAGCAGGCTGGTCTCAGTAACATATTTCTGAGACTTAACTTTCTTATGCCCACACCTGGAATGGGAATGATGAACCCTGGGAAACAAACACAAAATTGTTATGATATCATAGCTGTGTTTAAATCCATGTGCGAGAGATAAAGAAAAGTCGATGTAAACGTGTACGTGTGTATATGTGTGTATAGTTGGAGATGCCAATGTCTTTTTCATCACCATGTAACTATACTGGAAGAGTTTGTTGGCAAAATAAATTATCTTAATTAAAGGAACTTGGTAATGCCATATTTGGAGATATCTGCTCAACTGACAATGACCCGCTTTCTCTTAAAATATAAGCCATGATTATTCACTAAGACCCTGAACCTGAATACAGGTGACTGGTCCAAGGGCAGAAGATGGATGCAGGTGGAGCTAATCAGATTCTCTCTCCCAAGAATTACGAATTGGGATTCAGTGTTGGACAATTTGATTCTAGGTATGGTTGTGACTGCAATGTGAATGTAAATCCCTGATCTTCTATTATACACATAGACGAGTAAAGAAAGCAGTTGGGGAGAGGAGTAATAAACCAGAGGTACAGAGAAAAGGATTGGTGAGGACAGAGAAAGGCATCCTGCCTGCATTGCTTATGCTGCCCTTATTACTGGGGCCATCTTTTCTGAAGCTGTACCACCCTGTTCCTCTCCTGGGATTCCATGGGACTCTCCCATGTCCTGATAAACCCTCATATCCTCCTCCCATTCTTTTCTCGTTTTCCTTTTTAATTTAAGTAGTTTGAAAGGTTTCCATTAGTTGTAACCAATGGAGTCCATGAGGGCAAAGATTTTTCTGTCTTGGTAACTGCTGTGTTGTCAGTGCCTCAAACAATGCCTGGCATTGTGGAATAAATTGTGGGACATTCTGGAAGAAATACTCAATAAATAAACGTAGAATAAATCAGACTAGGAATTTTAACTTATTCACCCTGGGGAAGTGGGAAAAACAGCTTGAGGGTCTCTTTCAGCTTATTTTCAGTATTGGTGCAATGGGGCAAAGCTATGACCAAAGAGGCTTACATTGTAATCACTGTCTGTGTCTACCACCTCTCCCCCATTCCAAGGAAGCATGTTTGCAGAATTTGTAGGGTCTACAAAAGAATGATAGAGTTCCATGTTTCAAAGGCTGTTAGACATAAATAAATTTTATAATCAAATTATAATTATTAAATGCCTGAAATGTCACAAAATAAGGAAGTACAAGTAGAGAATGGTGAACGATTAGGGTGAACAAGAGGTTAAGCCTGAATACTTAAAGAAAATTTGAGATAGCTACAGGCAAAAATAGGCACACCAAGTGACAAGAGGAAGTAGCAAGAATGGGGACCATATGGTTCAAAAATGTGGCAGAGAAAGGAGGAAACAACCTGAAAGGAAAAATCCTGTTTTTAAGGGCCATAGGGATGAGTCACCTGGGCTGGCTGGCTGGCTGGCTGGCTGGATGGATGGATGGATGGCTGGATGGATGGTGGGTAGAAGGATGGATGGATGGTAGGTGGATGAATAGATGGATGATACTTCTGTAGCATTATCTTGGGCATTCCAAGAAACAAAGAGAGATAAGCAATTGAATAAGCATGAAGCAATTGTACTAGAATGATAGTTGAAAGTAAGTTGGAGCAATGCTGCTGGAAGGATGGTCTCATGATGTGGAGTCTAAGTGATGTGTGAGAGAAAATAATGACTACTCAATTGGATACACCCTATAGCACTTCTCTGTACTTATGGGCTTATAATCACTAAGCTCAAAATGCTTAGTATGATCAAAGTGTACTTCATGGAAAAAAAATGAGTGTGTTGGTAAGATTGATGGTTTTGTCACTACCAGTACTCCCGTGGATAAAGAAGGGAATAGTTTATTTTTTATTTATTTACTTTTTTTAAGTCACAATTCTCATTCTGGTCACTGGGAAGTGAAGAGAGGTGAAGTAGGTCACTTCTCGACTGAAATGCTTAATTATCCATTGTCCTTTCTCCATCCACTCCTTGTATTTCTGCTGAGACCATGGAGGCCAAAAATGGCAGTGACAGAAGATGGAAGGAGGCTGTTCCCCTAAATCTCTACTTGGAGAAGAACCTCCAATCAGGTATATCCACATTTAGACTTTGTATGAGTAAAAAATCACCCTATAATATGTTAAGATACTAATTAAGAGCTGTTGTCATAGCATTAGCCTACCTTGACTAATACAACTCAAATGTATGATATTTGAGTATCTTCACTGAGTTTTCTGGCAAATTTTAGGGGGAAAACACCCACTTTAGTACCAACCTTCTTCAATCGCTGGTTGAGTGAGGCTTAAGAGAGAAACAACGGGAGAATATTTATTGAGCATCTACTATGTGCCTAGCATTGAGATTAAGCACTTTACATGAACTTTATCATTTAATATTCACAGTAACCTTTAAAAGAAGGTCTCATTGTCACCATTTAGGGAAATCAAGGCTAAGAGAGGTTAAGTGACTTGCTTAAGGCCTCAAAGCTTAATTAATGACAAAGGTTAGAAAGCATGGCTGAATCAGAGAGCAAGGCCTCCATGTAGGATGAAAGAGCCTATTCTACTTTGATTTTAAAAGATGGGCCAGCAATGACCACAGCTGGGCCAGGCTAGGCTATCAACTACTAAACCCACCTTTATCCATTAAGACCTTTAAATACTTTCATCAAATTAAGTTCAAGCCAACCAATGGTCATAAAGTTTTTATTCCAGGCCAAGAACTGTGCTAAAGGCTAGGGATACCCTTCCTGAGAAGTCAAAGTCTCCCTTGGAGAAAGTGGTTATTGGACATACAAGATACCACACCATGGGGGCTGAAGATGGAGCGCCGGGCATGTGCAGAGGGAGCCAAGAGGGAGAAGTATTGGGTGGCGTTTATGGGACTCTTCCCCCACTCTCACCACCCTGCCACCACCACAAATGTAGCATTCATGTACACATTCTCCTTCTGGAGCCACAAGATTTGGAGAAATGTTCCCAAAGCTAGGCATGGCCAGGAACAGACCTGCCTATGATGGTTGGTTTGCAAGTAAGACAAGCCCAGCCCAAAGTAAGCCCAATCCAACTTAGAAGGGGACTTTACTGACCCAGGGAATTCAAGACTGGCTGAGTAACCAAGCCGTGAAAAGGTCAGAGAGGCAGCAAGGCTGAAGGGAAACCTGGAACCAGGGACTCAGCTGGCGGAAGGTCTGCTGTGTCCTCCTGCTCTATACCAGCTTGCTCCACCTTGCAGGAGGCCCGAAGGCTGACAGCTCCCAGAGTTTGGCTCCTAGAGTTTCCACCAGTAGAAAGAGATGAACCGTCCAGGTCAAAAACTGTAGGGAGAGGACCCTTTTTGACTAAGCATGCGGCAGGGCCTGACTGTGGACTAATTAAGAAAGCTCAGGGAAGCAGACTTGGCCCAGTGGTTAGGGCGTCCGCCTACCACATGGGAGGTCCGTGGTTCAAACCCCAAGCCTCCTTGACCCATGTGGAGTTGGCCCATGCGCAATGCAGATGTGCGCAAGGAGTGCCATGCCACACAGGGATGTCCCCCGCGTAGGGGAGCCCCACGTGCAAGGAGTGCACTCCATAAGGAGAGCCGCCCGGCGCGAAAGAAAGTGCAGCCTGCCCAGGAGTGGTGCCACACACACGGAGAGCTGCCACAGCAAGATGATGCAACAAAAAGAGATTCCTGGTGCTGCTGGCAAGAATACAAGTGGACACAGAAGAGCACACAGTGACTGGACACAGAGAGCAGAAAACTGGGGAGGGGGGAGGAAGGGGAGAGAAATAAATAAATCTTAAAAAAAAAAAAAAAAGAACCAGTGCTGTAGCCACACCAAACTATTTCCAGTTCCTAAACAAAATCATGTGATTTAAAAAAAAAAAAAAAGAAAGCTCAGGTGAGTGAGGCCAGAGGTGAGGTTCTTAGCCTTTTTTGTTCCATGGTCCCCTTTGCCAGTCAGGTGAAAACCATGGACCCCTTCGTAAGGCCACACGATACGGTGTATTATTTAACAGATCACATGACCACAAACACATTCCCATAAGAATAGTGTGTTTTTTTGAATTTCAATTCTAGCTCACAGACCCCTTGTTAAGGACCTCGGCAATAGAGTTTCTAGGAGAAGAGGGAGACAGATGCTGAGATACAACCCCATATGCCCACAACAAATCTTGAGAGTGATCTGTAAGGAGAAGGACCAGGAAGACGCAGTAGGGCCTCTGTGCATGAGTTTAGGAGAGGCAGACCCCAGTCTTTGTTCTATAGCTTAAAGAACCCTATTAACAAATGATAATGGAATAAAGGAATTTGGGGATATCATTGCTTATTATCCTTAATATGCAATTCTTATTAAGATTTCATTATATACTAAGAGAGATACAAACCCTGTAGTTTAAAAAAAAAAAAAAACAACAAAACAACTTGGGACCATTTAAGGACATTGGGTGAGGCCCTTTCAGCAACAATGGAACTTTAAGCACTTGACAATTTGTATGCTGTTGGTATGTAAGCATTGAGCCTCACAAACCCCACAGCTGCATGTTTACAGTTTAGACCATCTCTGTGAATTGCATCCTTATGTTCTGTATTTTAAAAGGCCATTTTCAGCTCTTACTTAGCTTCCACTCAGAAATACCATTCAAATCAGGTCTCTGTGCATATGTGTATGTTTTTCAAACCACACATTGTCGGGACTGGCAATGGCAATTTTCCCCATTGTGTTTGCTCTGGATACCCCGTTCCCTCTGAAACGTTGAATTCAGATGTTGGTTAAAACGCAGGGGCCCTGTTTGATCTTATAATGGTGGTACATTTTAATGGTGGGCAAGGGTGGGGGCAAAATGAGAAAAAAAGTAGCTAACAGTTTTTACCACCCTGATTTCTTCCAAGCAAAATGGCAAGTAGTTTAGAATTCAGTTCAATACCTGAAAACTGGGGCTTAGGTGTTGGACAGCACTGAGTTAAACCTTCGTTCAGCCAGCTTTCAGCTATGAGACCTGCACAAATGGTTAGGTTGAACCATATGAGATTGATGAGAGGTGACTATTTTTACCTTTACAAGGACAATTTCTTCCAATTCAATCTTACACTTAACCTCTTTGAGCTTCCTCTGCAAAATGGGAATAATAGATGGAACTCTCAGGATAACGTGAGGATGAAGCTGGATAACATGATGCTCACGGAGCCTGGCATATGACAAGCCCCTGATACATTTTAGCCAAGCTTGTTACTGCTGTTGTCATTGACATGTTTTCACTAATTTCATCTTCAGAACAACCTCATGCGGTAGGTATGACTGTGCCCCTTTCCAGGTATGGAAAGTGAAGCAACAATAACTTGACTGTGGTCACACAACAAATAAGGGGTGAAGCTCAGAACTAGGTCCCATGAGTCTGACTCTAGAGGGTGTGCTCTTCCCATGCTGCCCAGCTTGTAGAAGATGCAGGTGGACTCAGAAGGACGGAGACCTGTGAAGAGGCTGAGCCCACCAGGCAGCTGGCGCTGGGACTGGGGGCTGGGCTGGAGGTGGGCTGGCCAACGGCATTATTCAGAGTCCTCTGAAAAATATAATACCTTAATTCTTCCATAGGTTCACAGTAGCTTCACGCAACCCTTATGGAGGGAAGGGGCAAGAGTGAACACTTCATGAATTAAGACAAAAGAGTGACATTTCTGGGTTTCCAAGAAGGCTTACTGGTTTGTAAGAAATCAAGTCATCTAGTTACTAGGAAAAAGTGATGGTTTTACTTAGATTTCTATAAAGGGAACAAGACATGCTACTGGGTGTGGCCATAAGTAACCCACAAATTTCACTAAAATGTGACAGCTTGTTCCCTAACATGAAGTTGGGATATACTTCATAATCTTCCTTTGAGAAGAGAATGCTCAATATATATGGACAGCACCCTATAAGAAATCTCAGTAATATATCAGTAGTTCAAATGTTTTGACCAAGAGATTCCATTTTTAAGAAGTATTTTCTAAAAAAGAGTTCCAATACAAAAAGAAAAACACACACACACTTTAACAAATGTTATTTATAATATTGAAAATTGGAAACTGTATATTATCCCAAATTAGAACTGATGTTAACTAAATTAAAACCTGTCATTTACAGTCCAAAGTAATAAGAAACATATGATTTTGAAGAATGACTTAACATGCCTTTTGATATAGTTGTAAGAGAAGGACGTAGGCTACAAAGTGGTATGTAAACTACACTCACAATTATATTATAAATAAAAACTTACATATACAAAAAGAAAACTGAAAGGAAGTACTTCAGAGTCCTAAAAGGATTTTTGGGTTAGGGAGGTGGAAGCATAAGCAAGTTTCCCCTTTCCATTATTTGCTAATGTCTTAAATGTACATGTTTTATTTTATAATGGACAAATAAGTAAATACATTTGAAAAAATAAGAATCTGCTCTCCTATGGATTCTCAAACTTTAGGCTAAAGAAAAATCTCCTGGGAGTCTTGATATAAATGTAATTTCCTGGGAAGTACTTCCAGAGATTCTAATTCAATCAGTTGCAATCTTCCTGGTAATTCAGGAACCACCCTTTGAGAAGTAACCCTACAGTGATTTGCAAAATATGTAATGAATATTGTACTAAATCAGTGGTTTTTCATATGGAATTCCTGGAGTCTTGAGTGTCTCCAAAGGATGAAGAGTCGAAATGAGTGAGAGTTGAGGGGGTTCAAGCTCCCCACTTAAAACAGGGCCCTTCATTCATATCTGTTGTATGTGTTTTTGGCAAACTAAGTTTTTTTTTTTTTAAAGGTTCTGCAGTTAAAAACAAAACAAAACAGGGAAGCAGCTATGGCTCAATCAGTTGGGCTCCCGTCTACCCTATGGGAGGCCCTGGGTTCGTGTCCCGGGGCCTCCTTGTGAAGGCGGGCTTGCCTGCACGCCGTGAAGTGTCACGGAATGTTGCCCGGTCCGCAAGTGCCGTGGAGCGCCAACTCAGCAAGGTGACATCACAAAAAAAGGGAGACAAGTAAAAACACAGAAGAGCACACAGCAAAATGGACACAGAGAGCAGACAGCAATAAAACAAAACAACAGAAACTGGGAAAACCAATGGGGAGTGACCGTTCAATGGGTACAGGGTCTCCTTTGGAGGTGATGAAAATGCTTCAGAACGAGATAGTGGGGTGGCTGCACGACATTATAAATATACTAAATGCCCCTGAATTGTACACTGCCAAATGGTTAATTTTATGTTATATGAATTTCACCTCAATATAAAAATAAATTAAAAACCTTGAAAACCACTTAACTCTACTTCCTGAGGATTTTGCATATAATTTGCTATTTTCTGAACTGTAAGATTTATAGTATCTCAGCTTGGTTCTCTTTGTAGAAAGAAAGAGAAAGGTAAATAACATTTGCTGATCACCCAGTTATGTCCCAGATCCTTTACAAACACCTCATTTAATGGTCATATAAACTCTATGAGCCGTTATTACTCCCATTTTATAAATGGTGACACTGAAGTGCAGTGATATTCTCTTAGCAAATGGTAAGGTGGAGATTAACCCTTCATCATTTTATTTCCAAAGTTCTAGATCTTTCTATTGCATCACACTATCAATTGACTAGTCAGTTCTCCAGGTAGAGAAAATATGAAAAAAAGGGGTGGAAGGGGAAAAGACAGGTGATGTATCAGTTAGAATGAGGTTCAGCTATGAGTGGCAAACAACAGTACCATGGGCAGTTGACCAGAATGGTGGACTAAGATGCTACGGGGTGCCATTCCCCTGGCAAAATCTTTGAACAACTAGCAAAAACTGGCAGAGCCACCTTCCTCAAAACTCCAGAAAACAGTTAAAGTGTCCTAGTAACTGGGCGAGTGCCGACTCAAGACAATACAGCTTTACAAACAGTAGGGGGTAGGGGTGGAGAATGGGGAGTTAATGCTTAATTGGTACAGAATTTTCATTTGGGGTGATGGAAAAGTTTTGCTAATGGATGGCAGTAAGGGTAGCAACATTGTGAATGTAATTAATGCCACTGAATTAAATATTTGAATGCGGTTAAAAGGGGGAAATTTTAAGTTTTTTATCTGTTACTAGAATATTTAAAAAAATAACAAAATCCGAGGACCATATAATATAAACAATGAACCCTAATATAAACTATAGACTATAGTTAATAGTACAATTAGTACAATATTCTTTCATCAATTATAACGAAGATACCATTCTAATGCAAAAATAAGAGGGAAACTTTCATGTGTGTGGCAGGGGTGGGGGCATAAATGGGAAGTCTATTTTCTGCATGATTTTTCTGTAAACCTTCACCTTCTCTAATTGAAAAACAACAACAGTAGTTTGGATGACTTGTAAATGGAGTATGGAAGTAAGATGCATATAACTGACTTTCATTAGGAAGCAGTTTCCTTTAATGTTTTTCTCTGCCATCTTCAATTTGGGGTCCAAGCTTACTGCTTAAACTCTAACTATTTTGAAGCCAACATTTCAGCCAGCAGGTATGAGAAAAGGACCCCCTTTAAAACACACTTTCATCCTCATATTACTTCTATACTTACCAGAAGTCTTACAGAGAGGGCTTCTCAAACTAGTCATGAGGAAGGAATGTTTTCCTTTCCTCATATTATCAGCAATCATTTTGTGAAATATACTCTCTCTCCCAAAAAAAGAAAGAAAATGAAAGAATTATAAGAAAAAGAAATTTTTTAAAAATCCAAATTGCAAGTCCATTTTTTATCACTAAATTTAACAGCTGAGAGATTAATTTTGTTAAATTGCTATGAAAGTTTCTAAATGCTTACTCTCAAATCTGAACTCTCTGTGTGGGCTAGCAGCACACCCTATGAACAGCCACCGATAAGTGGCACGGCCATGTAAGTGTCATTCACCAGAACGTCATCGCAGGGTCACTCTAGATGCAAAGGAGGCAGGAAATGCACTCTTTACCCAGGCTGTTAAAAATGGAGGTTTTATTGGTAAATAATAAAGGGAGTAAGGCTATTTGAGGTCAAAGATCAGTTCTGCACACCTATCTTAAAATCAAATGAAATCTAGGATGGTCGCTGGGGGAAATGAACTCAAACTGGTAGATCCATGTAATTCCATAATGGTAACAAATAGCTATAGTTTATAAATATAAACTTAACATAAATATAAATATTTATTATATAAGTATAATAAATTATAATTATAAATTATAATTTATAATCTAAAGGAGCTATCAACACAAAAGAAAGCTCTTCTGTGTACCATAACAAGGATTTGGAGATTGAATACGCAGATTGCATAATTCTCACTGAAGACAGTGCATTCTAGACTTTGGGTGTCTTGGTGAACCCTGACACGTGGGCACACTCAGTTAAAAACAGTGCTGCTGGCCGACCACCTGAAGTACCAAAGGGGGAGCATATCCCTGATCATGTGTCCATCCTCTCTTGGTCAGGAATAAACCCCATCACAACAGAAAAGTGTCAAAACGTTTGTTGTTGTTTTTGTTGTTCATTAAGAAGTTGAAGACTGATGGATTTAAATACCATGAATAGTATTGAGAGTATAGAGAGTATTGTTAGTACTTTTCTCATGTTGGGTTGGGGCTGGGTTGTCCCCAGGTGTGTACTGGCTTTACGTACCCTGGAGTGGCATCTAAACTTCTGACCATCTCCACCAACATTCACACCAGAAACCAGGTACACATTCTCTGGTTCTAAAGACATGCATTTGGAGGTAAGAAACCAAGAGCTCAGCATGTAACAGCTACCAGGATTATGTTGTGAGATGAATATCCTGGCAGCCTCAAAGAATTACTGGAAGAGCCAGGAGAAAAAGAAAGCCTGCTGCTGCCATTACAGTGATGATGACGATAAACAAAAGTGTCGTTAATTTTTATCATTACTAATTATAGCTTCAACCACAACAACAATAATACCTAATATTTGTAAAGCACTTTAATAAGAAAGAGTTCCATTTCAGAAGAGCATGTCAGAATGATTGCAGATTCTGGTTCAATGAGCTCCAGATGAATGGTGCAGCTTTTTTCCGCCCAGAAAGGGCTCTTCCCATAGCCCCTGCTTCCACCCTGAGGGCCCTATTCCTGCACAGCAGGGCATCTTCCACCAGAATGCCACCCACACAGAGGCCCTGCTTCTGCAGGAAGCTGAGTGACTCTACAGGCCCAGAGTGGGGAGCACGTACAATACGTGTTTTTGAGTTAACAAAAGAACGAATGAGTGAACTCATGAATGAATGAACAAGAGAGTGAATGAATAAATGAGCCTCCCGGGTCTACTGCTCCAAATGCTGGCTTGGCCACGTTGCCACCCAGCGAGACCATTTGGCGGACCAGACGTGGATCGGGTTGCAAGCCGACTGACCACTGTCTCCAGAGAAGGGGACCTCCCACCGACACACTGGATTCTGGGCAGAATCTGGTTTACCTCTTTCCTCCAACACGGACCACTGGTTTGCAGGCCAACAGATTGGTTACTTGAAGCAATCAAGGGACCAACTTAAAGAACTACTTTTACAACGAGAGGGGAATGCGGGGCTGGAGGCCAAGAAGGACCAGGAGTGGTTTGGGGAGCTTGGCGGCGGGTTCCTGCAGGCGAGCCTGGGGCCTGCCGAGGGCCCGGGGCTGGCCAGGAGCCAGCCAGGCCTTTCTTGGTACTTCATGGACCTGAGACAGTTTGCTCAGAATAGACGGCAAGGAGTCGAAGCAAGAAAACTCCTGGATTCCAGATTAGAGAGGAAACCAAATGAAACAAAACTCAGTTTTAGTCATTGGCAAAACCCCTTGGATGCCAGGGATGAGGGGAAAGACAGAAATGCCCTCTTCTTTATTTTACGCCCCCTCAAATGGTTAAAAGGGTTTTATGGCTTACTTTAACAAGTGCACCAACTTCTAAAACCTGGAAATATGTGTTTCCCTCACTGCCCCCCACCCAAATTAAGAAGAAAGGGTCCCTGTCCAGCTATCAGGAATGTATGTAGCAACTAATAATTTAAATGGGCTTAGGGCATGAGGACAATGTGAGAATTACCCAGAAAACAAAGTCCCTTGATACAGTTGATTGAAAACTATTAGCCTGCTGATGTGTATAAAGACAGGGCCAGCAGTTGTGTGCTTGCTCCTCACCTCCACCTGTGGGGCACAAGTCCTGGCGCTCTGAGTTTCCAGGTGCGTGGGGAGGGAGGATGGGAAGCGGTGTGCTGCCCTGGAGGTGCACGTCAAAAATGCTCACGCAAGGGAAGCAGTCGTGGCTCAACTGATAGAGCATCTGCCGACCATATGGAGGGTCCAGGGTTCAATCTCCAGGGCCTCCTGACCCGTGTGGTGAGCTGGCCCACATGCAGTGCTGCTGCACGCAAGGAGTGCGCCCCACAAGGAGAGCCACCCCGTGTGAAAAAAGCGCAGCCTGCCCAGGAGTGGCGTCACACACATGGAGAGCTGACGCAGCAAGATGACACAACAAAAAAGAGGCGCAGTTTCCCGGTGCCACATGACAAGCATGAAGCAGACACAGAAGAGCACACAGTGAATGGACGCAGAGAGCAGACAACAGGGGGGAAGGGGAGCAAAACAAATAAAACAAGTTTTTAAAAAATGCCCACGCTCTTTGGAAAAGCTCGCACAGAACCTGTGCTGAGCACCCTCACCTAGCTTCCCCACTCCCTGACCAAGAGAGAATCACCGGTGTTACGAGGATGAGAACAACTGGATTTGTACTGCTTTTGAGAAACAAAATAGACTTTAACAAGGCTTTTCAAAATGATTAGTTTGAATTATCGGTTTGAATGTTGCCTTCTTGACTGAAGTGATAAGCCAGCTCCTTGAATTAGAGAAAATCTTTTGCTTTTGCTCTGATGCCCTGGACTTTGGTGCTTCTTCCTGCCTCCACAGCAGCAGCCTTACTGCTGCACTCATCTAAACCTTTCTGCACGGCCACCTCCCTCATATGCCAAGGGGCTTTGCCCATCTGTGTCCAACAATGATTGAGGCCAGAAGCTCCTCCCTTCCATGGAGATAGTCTACCAGAAAGAAGAAGAAATCCTAGCTGTCCCTAAAGAGATCATACATGAACAGCCTCTGGATGGGTGTGTCACTCCCAGTGAGAACCAAGAGAACTGTTTTGCTGGAACAGACTTCACAAGCGTAGTTCACTTCTCAGAAGTTATCCCAGTTTAGAGCCTTTTCTGATTGCTTTCTGACAGTCAGAGTGATACAATTCTAAGAATAAATCATAGCACGTTGTTTTCCTGAAGCAGGTGTTAGTTTCAACGACTGTGAATTTTATAAACACTAGGCACTGCAGCTGATCCCCACTGCCACGGCATTAGGGAGAGGGCTTAACTTTTCTCCTTGGAGATCAGCTTAATCAATCTTGGAAAATAGCTCTTTAAGAGGAACTTCAACAGTGACTCGGAATATGCTGGGTTTGTTTTGGAATATGGCCAGTTTCTTTTTCATAGAAGATGTTTTGAGATAATTCTCAATGCTTGAAGATCAATTCTAGAGTCAATATCCCTTGAATAATATGACACAAAGGCTTGGGTAATGTTTTGGCCGTGTGGGGGGGTGGGGCATAAAACTTGAGACAGGATTTCCAATGAATCAATCTGGCAATTTGGCCCAAAGTTGGTTTACCTATAGCTTTTATCTAAGACTAACCAGGTAGGGTTGTTTATCCAAGTTAACTCCAGATACTTCCTCCTTAGTCCCAGCTTCTACACTTCCCCTAATAGCACAGACATTGGCTATCTTTGCTGACCACACACCACCTCATTTAATTAACTGTT
Source organism: Dasypus novemcinctus (assembly GCF_030445035.2). NCBI lineage: Eukaryota > Metazoa > Chordata > Mammalia > Cingulata > Dasypodidae > Dasypus > Dasypus novemcinctus. The sequence continues at coordinate 10,096,433 of NC_080690.1, forward strand.
CTTTTCTATATATTTGAACATTGACATGTATAGGTTTTATTTCATTTAATTTTTTTTCCATTTGTAAGCCCATTTACTTTCCTAATGGTTGATAACAGTGTAATTCAAATTAGCACCGCTTAACAGCTAAGGAAAAAAAACAACTTCAAATGCAGCTCCTTTTTTATGTGACCCCTTTCCTGCCAATAGGTTGTGATAAATAAGCTGGCTTCAAGTCCCTATGTTTACATAAATATGAACCACTACAGTAACGTGTGAAGGAGACAGAGATGTAAAAGGTTTTAAACCAGGGTTTAAGAAAAAGGTCTTGTCTGTCAATGAAATGAAGCTGTTTTGAATTTGTTCCCAATCATTGGGCTCTTTCGCTGGAAGAGCGTTTGCTCGGTGGTGATTAATGCGTGGCGTGCGCGGTCTTCTCCGGGTGCGTAAAAGAACTGGCAACTCCAAGTGGCATGCATCATACTCACCATGGGGCAGGTTTCCTTCATTTCCCCCCGTTGCAGGCCATGGGGAAACTTGTTCCCCCCTCACCCAGTGCAGCACAGTGAGGCCACCTTTCCCTGGAGAGGGGCATAAGACCCGGGGGGCTGGGGCACCATTTCTTCCCAGGTAGTGCATCTGCTCTGCGTTTTACTGATAAAATGACTCTGCAGCCCACGAAGTCAAGTTGTAAAACTGACAGATAACTGCTCTGGGTGTGCGTACCTGGGCAGGTGCACAGCTTACACAGCCTGAGGAACGGGCTACACGTGGGCATCTGCCCGAAGGCACCACGTTTCAAAATCGTCCCCAGGTCCACCCTCTTGAGCTCCCTAGGCATGAAATGTTTTCTGGGGACTGTGTGTGGCTGTGACAGCTTGACTACTTTCAGGAGAGAATGGACAAGGCAGTGGGGAGCTCTTTTCAGGAACATGGGGTTTGGTTTAAGACCTGACTCTGCCACTTAGCACTGTAGGACTATCAGCAATAGACACACACACATGCCTCAGTTTCCCCATAGGTATCATGGGGCTACCCCTGTTCTCATCTCCAAGATGATTCTAGGCTGCAAATGAGCTAGGGAAGGTGAAGCGTTTGGCACAAGAAAGACCTGGTACTCTTAGGTGCCTCGTAAATGTCAATGGTTACTGTGGCTACTATTTTTATAAGGATTACAGAGTCAGTGGCACTTTCCTTAGTCACCCTCATTGGACTCTGATAACATTAAGGGTATATCCACACTGGGTTAGGAATCTTTCACGCCCCCACCCCCCACCCCCTGCCCATCCTCTGGGAGCTTGCAAGGCAGCTAATAGGGTCAAAGACAGACCAAGGCCAATGCAAAGCTAGGAAAATCAATTAGAAAATCTGTGAATTCTGCTTTTGTGTAGGCTCCTGTCTCAAGGCTAATTATTTATTGGTTTACTTCAGGTCCTTTGCCTGGATCACAGTTACTCTCAGGAGAGATGATTTGATCAACCTGACTTCCTTGGGAAAAACCAAAGAAGGAAGCCAGAGAAGGACTTGCCATTTGCAAGTGACCTGCAACCTCAAGTGTCATTCAATCCAACCATCAAAGCATTTACTAAACACCTGGGTGTGTCTGCCAGGCCCTGTTCCAAGGGCAGGGACTACAGCCAGGAATGAGCTTACCTTCTCCCGGGGAGGACAGGCTTTAAATAAATAAACAAAACTAAAATATGTCAGGTGGCAATAAGTGCTTCTAAGAAAAATAAAACAGGGTTGGGAAGGTGGATAGAGAATGTGAGGGTAACGGGAGGTGTTGTTTTCTATGGTGATGGTTGGGAAGGGTCTCTCCATTAAGGAGATGCTTGAGCTGGGTCTGGGGGCAGAGAGTGAGGGAGGCAGCCATGGCAGGAACATGGAGGAGAAAGAGCAGCCCAGGCAGAGGGAGATGCAGAGATGGACCTTCCTGAAATGCACCTCTATGAGACTGGATACCCTTTGAGGGCATCTCCTTCCCCTCTGTACACCAAGCCCCTCGCCCCGCATGGGAGCTTAATGAATATCTGTACAAGGGATGAGTCCATAAAGGGAGCGATGACTAGTCCTTGTGAATGGATGCAGTAGTTAGGCTTCTGACTTCTTAAAAGGAAGAGAGAGAATCTCCAAATGCACGTTTGCTTTCTGACTCTATTACTATGCACTGGGAGAGGCACTGTGCCTGGGTCACGTAAGTGCTGCAGAGAAAGGACCTCCCGAGCTCGTTTCTCAGTGGGTTCCTTCGTATTGTGCAAATAATGGAGACTCACAACAGGCCATCATGATAACCACCCTCTTCTTCCTTTCCTGGATGGTCAAGCTACCCTCCTTTCCAGAACCTTCCATAACAGGCACACTCGGCTGCAGCATGCAAGAGCCCTTTTCAAATTTTATGTAGAGGTTAACCTGTCATCACTGCCAATGAGATAGCCTCATCTGCTTGTGCCCTGGATTGTGATGGTGGCTGGTTTTTCAATGGCAGCTGTAGTCCGAAATTAAATGGAGGCAGAAAAGACTTGGGAAAGTAAAACTGGAAAATGACAACAAGCCACATTTGTATAGTATCTTGTTTGACTTGGACTGCTTCCAGTGGGAAATTCTGCCAGGACCAAAGTCCTTCTGAAGGGATTTGGGGGAGGTGGTCCCTTGGGGCTGCAGGCACTCGTGGCAGAGAGCCCAAGAAATGCAAATTTCCTGTTGATTAAGTGGGCACCTACGAGTCTGTTTATTCGGCCCCACAGTTGAGCTCTGCTGGCCTGGGATGGGCAATTGTCTTTCTTCCATTCATTCATTCATTCAAAACTACTAAGTTGAGCTCTACCATGCAGCACGTTAGGCACTTGGCAATGATGTTGAAAGAGATGAAGGAAAGATTCCTTCCAGATCCTGACAATGGGCAAGACAGTCATTAAACAAGTAAATAAGTTACACAATTACTGGTTGTGATAAGGCTGACAGAGGAAATTAGGTCCAGAGATGGAAAGCAATCAGGGCAGCTATGGAGGAAGGAAAGTAGGAGTGGAGGGGCGCTCTAGAAGGAACTGGCCATGTGGAGGAATGGGTGGGGGGCGGGCATGTTTTAGGAAGAGAGGACAGACAGTAAACTGAAAGGTTCACAGATGGTCAGCATTTGGCCAGTTCAAGGACAAGAAAGGCAGGGGATAGGCCTGGATGAGGCATGGGGCAGAATTATCAAAGGCTCTACAGATATGACTAGACCTTACGCCAAGTGCATTGAAGGAAATATTGAAATGCTGTACACAGGGACGTGACACGAGCCAATGAAAACATCCAAGGGATTTAGGAAAAAGATCCAGGGACAATGGCCATGAGAACTCAGGAAGATTCTGGAACTTTTATAACTCCACTAGTTTGCTACTGGTCTGCCTTTCATCACAGCAACAAAAAGCAAAATCACTAACAGTGGCAAGTCGGGGGAGAAAGAAAGACACACACACACGTACACAGACAAGGTACTTTCCTCACACACAAACTGCTGGCTACCCGCTCACCCTTCTCACACATATATGTGAACACATATGTACACAAATGCATACCTCCTCCCCAGTGCCATCAGAACCTCACATTTTTACCCTCCAATATAAACTATCCTCTCAACACATTTTTGTCTCTCCACCAAAACAATGCCATACATCAGAATGCCATTTGAATTAAATTTGTTTTCATCATCCATAACACTTCATGCTGTGAATACTTGAGGCCTTTCCTGACCACTTTTACACAATAGTAGCCCACAAATTGCACCCTCCTTGCTCAGTACTGATGCCAACTCCTCTTTTTTAATCCTTACAGGAACATGTTGAGGTCGGCGATGCCGTGGCCAGACTGGACGGCTCTAGTGGGTTGAGCTGTGGATCTCAGAAAAGTGCTTTCTTAATCTTCACCTATCCCTGGGGGTGTGAACCCACTGTAAATTGGACCTGTTGATGAGGTTACTTCAGTTAAGATCTGGCTCAGTCCCATCAGGATGGTTCTTCTTCCTATTACTGAGTCCTTTGTAAGTCAAATGACATTTATTTAGTTATTTATTTATTTATTTATTTATTTATTTATTTATTTATTTATTTTTTAAGACTGAGAAGTTTATGGCAGAAAAATTAATAAGATCCAGTTAATGAAAGACAATATAAAGAAAGTTAAAGAGACACTGACTGGTTAGAGAAGACTTTACAACAGATATAAATGACAAAGACTTATGTCCAGCATATATTAATACCTTCATAAATCAGTACAAACATACAATCCTATAGAAAAATTGGACAAGATAATTGAACAAATACTTCAAAACAGAAATAATTTAGTAAAAGAAAGGTGCTCAGGGGGAAATATAAATTAAAACCAAAAAGTGATACAATTGCATACCTACATGTGAGATTTACCAAAATTTAAAAAGCTGACAACATGATGTGCAAAAATAATGTGAAGCAACAAATACTATCATACACTGACATTAGGACAACATAATAGACTGTTCAGGAGTCATTTTGACATTTTGTAACAAAATTGAATATCTGCATTCAATATAGCCAACAATTATGCCAACAACTTCCCTAGAGAAATCTGGGCATGTGTACACAATGATACATGCATACAGGAGAATTGTGGGAAGATGGTGGAGTAGAATGCTCCAGGAATCAATCCCTTAACCAGAACAACTAACTATTAAATAGTGAGGAACTGTCTGAATCAACTATTTCAAAACTCCAGAGTTCAGCAGAACACTGCAGCAACCAGGCAAGGGCTGAAGGAAGATGTGTCTGCTGATATCTCCCTTCTCTCTCAGGTGTCCCTGTTTCCAGCTTCTTGCTTCTCTCTATCTGAATTTCTCAAATGACATTTAGACACATAGAGAAAGCCAAGGGAAGAAGCCAGAATCAATGACACCCACAGAAAGCCAGATGAGGCCTCCCAGTACATTACCACGTGACAGAAAAACCAAGGATCAAGGATTACCGACAGCCAGCCCCAGATGCCACAGTCTTCTGGGAGAAAGTATCACTTTGTGGATGCCTTGACTTTGGACTTCTCCTAGTCCCAAAACCATGCACCAATACATTCCCGTTGTTTAAGCCAACTCACTGCGTGGTATTTGTTTTAGCAGCCATGAAACTAAAACAATGACCAAATCAATGCCTCACTCACAAACTCTTGCCAGGGAAACCATTTCCCAGCATTTCAATTTGTAAAAGCTCCTGAAGATGCTCTGGAATTTTTTGCATACGTGTTCTTAGGCACACCCCCAAGTCTCTTGACAATGGGAGAGTGGAGACAGTGTGGGTTCGTGAGATCTCTTACATACTGTGTCAAGTGGTTTTCGCATATTATCTCAGTTCATCCTCAAAACAGCCTTTAAGAGTAGATATTATTCCTATTTTAAAGATTGAGAAAATGAAGAAAGTCTGACTAGAAACCACCAGACTTCAGCAAGCCAAGCCCCTAACCATTATCTTGTATGATTTTTCCACCGTTAACTTCCTAAATGACTAAGCTTTCCCTCCCCATGTTTGAACACAGGATGGAAATCCTACCGTTGTACAACAATCTTTTACAAACTGCAATATAGAACTACACTTTCATCTCTGATAAAATGAAACCCTTACTAGCTGGAGGAATTATAAAGATTGCTGAAGGAAACAGATGTGGCTCAAGCGATTGGGCTCCCGTCTACCATATAAAAGGCCCAGGGTTCAATTCCTGGGGCCTCCTGGTGAAAGGCGAGCTGGCCCACATGGCGAGCTGGCCCGTGCAGAGTGTTGGCCCATGTGGAGTGCTGCCCTGTGTTGGAGTGCTGGCCCTCACAGACCTGGCGCAGCAAGATGACACAACAAAAAGAAACACAGAGGAGAGACAATAAGAGACACAGCAGACCAGGGAGCTGAGGTGGCGCTAGAGATTGAGTGCCTCTCTCCCACTCTGGAAGGTCCCAGGATCGGTCCCCAGTGTCGCCTAAAGAGAAGACAAGCAGACACAGAAGAACACACAGAGAGAAGACAGCAAATGCAAAACAATGGTGGGGTAAGGGGAGGCGGGGGGAGAGAGAAATAAATAAATAAATCTTGAAAAAAAAAGATTGTTTATACAAACACTAAACATATTGTCCTAATGCCTCCCTGAGAACTAGGATATTGTGTCTACTTCTGAGATTTCTAAAACACACAAATATTTGGCAAACTGCCCTCGAGCTGCCTGACTCTAGTCATCTCCAGAAAAGTCTTGGGCTCTGATTCCTTCAACATTCCCGTTAACTGAAAACTGCCGTTCGTTTGCTTCTGTACTGGTCTCGTGTTTTTGACAAACCTATTTAAAAATTGATTTCACAATGTGATGCCACAACAATCACCAGGCTATTTAGGCTTTACAACTCCTTAGATGCCAGAGAAATGGACGTCTGCTCTATTGGAGAGCTATTTTTATTCACTTTTCTTCTGGACCTTGAAGACCTGTGATTTTTCACAGAGTTTTATTTGAAGTGTTGGCAGGCCCGCCAAGGAGGGGAGGAAAAACCCCACTCATGGGCAAGATTTGATTTTTCTAGTGATGGCTTGAAGACCAAAGTAGACCCAAGCCTGTTTCTGAGGCCAACTCAATTCTTGGAATTTTCTGGGGCTTGTTTTCCCCCCAAAAGTCCCAGAAAGGGGCACAAACCCTCAGGCTTTCGTTCTGCTTTGCTTCTGGTTTTGGTTTTGTGTTCCCCTGTAGCTGAGGCCGAGTTAATTTGCATAACTTTGACTAATATCCCGTATCGAGATTGGCAACTTACGAGCAGAATTTAGCCTGATGTGATGTGAGGGAGCCAAGACATACACACGGGAAAATATCCGGGTTTCGGAACAAAAATTGGAACGTCGGTCTGAAAGCACCGTTATAAACAGCAGAGGCAGCTGGGGCTGGGTAACTGTATCTGAAACGCAAATGTTGTTTCTTGTCCAAAATACCTTGGGGTCCGTGCCACATAATGCGAGCAACGTGAACATTTCCTTTCTCTCTGCCCATTGCCAAAATGAATCCTTCTTCTTCAGAAGTGGGGGAAACAGCCTAGAAGCGCTGCGCAGGCTTGGTGGGGACTCTGGCGCTGCACCCCGTTTAAAACAGTGTCATGGTTTATCAGCCCCACCGCCCCGGACTGCATTCAACAAGCAGCGTACCTGCCAAAATCCAGCTAAAAATATCCTCGGCATCTGTAGCCCATCAGCCATCTCTGGCTGATATGGGTGGGTAATTGACCTTTCGAGCAGGTGGAGAGCCAGAAATTTATTTTTCCCTGGATTGAGTCTAAGTTGACTTAAAACAGATGTCCGCCCAACACCGATGCGGTGTTTATCATGGAAATACTACTGAGCACTGTTCAAGCCACTGCTTGAACCCGGACTGAACGAAGCAAGAGCTGGGTGTGCCCCGGAGCTGAAGGAGTTAAGTCAAGTCACCTCTGTCCCCCGGTGAAAAACCAGGAGGGGCTTTTTGCTTGGGGGAAATAGGAAGCTGTCACTTCGTATTTTCAGGTTTGCAGAAAAGCCTCTTTTTTTTTCAATGTAAACATTCATTAAACTAATTTGAAGTTGTCATTACTCTCCACCCCTGCTGTTTTATATCAGATTATTCCTAAGTGCTTGGTGAAGAATCCCATAAAGCCACACTGATTCCTCTGCAGGGGATAATCGCATAGTTTGCACTGTGATTTACACCGCGTGGCACCGGGAAGTGTCCTCAACTTTGAAAGGCCTTGCTTCCCTGGCAAACAATCTCTGCCTTCCCCAGGGAAATAAAATGCCAATAGTCCCTCCACGACAGTTATGAGGCCCCCATTACCTTTTCTCCGTCCAACTGAAGATAATTAAAAGCAGTTCGCAGCACACACCAGAAGGTATTGGGCATTTTATTAATAAATGGAGACCCAGGAAAGCGCTGTGTTCCGTGGATGCCTTGCTTTCTCGGGCCACCTCTCCACCGCCCGGGGCCGGGCCGGCTGCCACCGTTTTGTTCTCAGAGAGGGAGCAGGGCAGGGAGGCGGCGTGTGCACCGTCCAGCGGGCGCTCTGGCTGGAAGGCCGCGCTGCACCCGCCTCTCAGCCCCAGAGGAACGGCTTCTCGGGTAGGCAGGTGCTCCACAGAGCCTGGGGGCACCGGCGAGAGGCGCTGGGATCAGCACGCCAGCTCCGCCCACACGGTGACCACCCGCAGCTACCACGTCACGTGCGGGCAGTGGACGTGCCACAGGGACCGTGTCAGTGCCAGGGAAATGACAGTGGTGACCGTGTCAGGCAGGCTGGCACTTGAGAGGAGATGGGAAATCTACCCAGAGAGCCCAGGAGCGGGCCTGCCAGAGGCTGCTCCTAAGAGAAGCAGCCCCCAACAAAATGAGGACGTGTGCCCTCAGAGCAGCTAAAAGGCTTTCTGTTTCTTTCCTCCCTTTGGGACCCCCTCGCTCCCACGAAACCAACGCTGTCATGAACAACAGCCTCAAAACCTACCTGTCCTCTGTCCCAGTCTCCCGAGTCTGGCTTTCTAAATACCCTAATTCTTGTCTACGTACCGGCAGCTGCCAGTTGCTGGGTCTGTATCCCCTTAAATAAAATTTACATTTCGTCAGAGATTCCAAAGCTATAAAGCAGGGACTGATCCATGCACCAGTCTGTTCCCCTCCCAGGCTCACTGCACACATTCGGAATTGGTCATGGGACTCTCCTTCTGAAGTCAGACAGGACTCCAGAGGCCTTAACACTTCAGGCAGCCAAGGCAGCTATTTGGATCTGACAAGCAAAATGAAACCTGATCCTCATTTTGCCTCAACCTAAAGGGATGATGAGCAAGTCTTAGCACCTTGGTAACTCAGCGTGAGTTCCTGGCATCTAAGAAGCATGTCCCTTGCGACTGTGTGGTATAAGATCCTAGATGTCTAAGTTCCATTCTTAATGTGGTGCCATTTACTAGCTGTGTGACCTTTAGTGTGTTACTTAGCCTCTCTGTGCTTGCTTTTTCATTTCATCTCATAACAGCGTCTATTTCACAGTGGTTTGGAGTGGATGGGACTTCTTTCAATACTCCTTGGCAAATTATGAGCTTAGAATGGAGCTTAGAATAGTAATTATTAGCTATTATCCCACAAGTGATAGGATAAACTTAGCTCTCTCAATTTATCTGCAGAGAGAATGAGGATTTTAACAAAGAGAGGACACAAACTAAAGCCATTCTTCACACTGTGGCAAAGGCCTCATCCAGTTACATTAAACAAAGATAAGACTGGAGGTCCATTTGCAAATTTGGTTACAAAATGAGACTAGGCAATAGTCTTCAGATGCCTGGTTCCTTGAGAAGAGGTAAGAATTTTCACTCTACTCCTCTTGTTGCCAAGCCCTTAGGTAGACGGGACTAATCCTGCCGTTTACCAATCAGCCAGCGCCAGTCAGATGTAATGGAATTCTACTAAGCACAAGTTGGAAAAATCCAGGCTGCAACAGCCATAACTTGAGCCTTCCCTCCATTTGCAGTGGCATCAGAAAGGTCAGCCATTCTCGTCTGATATTATCGTTTTCATTTTCAAGATCCTCACCAATCCATTGACAGCCATCCATCCAAAAGTCTCATCAGAGAGGGCCAATGTGTTATGAAACTCAGGCTGGGCTGCACTCAGTGTGGCTGGCAGAATTAGCACTGCAGTATTCTACATTCTCTAAAACGATTACTGCAGACGGAATCTCACCAGGTTCAAGGAAATGAACTAGCAGGGGAATCAGGTTTGGTAGCTTTTTCCCAAGTGTTAAGTGAGGACAGGGGTCATTGACACAGGAGAGACAGACATACCAGACATCTGGTTAGCAGCCAGAAACAGAATGAATTTGGGCCTTCTGGGTCTCACTTATTTATCACCTTTGTGTAAAAAAAGAAAATAAAATGGAACCGATTTAAAAAAAAGAATCAGCAAGGGCAAACTTTAAATGGGTGTGCTCACAGTGTACAAAAAATGATATTTTTGCGGAACAAACTGAATATGATAAATTACTCGAGTTCATAAATTTAATTTTTCATGTAAGAACTGGCCCAAAGTACTAGCCCAAAGCTAGTGCTGCCTTCGATAAATGTGGTAGGACAATTGGGAACAACTTTTTGAAATATTTCAGACTTACTCATTTTTCAAGGTCTCCATACCTTCTCTTGATAAAAAGACTACGATGCAGCAATAGCAAATCTCAAACACTGATGAGTTCCTACTTTATATACTGCAGGTGTCAAGCTCAAACATATATTGGTGAACAGGTAGTTGACAAGATAGTTAATGTACTTACTTAAGTAATTACACACTAGATTAAGGACTTCAACATGAGGTACTTTTTTACGCTGTATTTTATGGTTAAACAGTGCATTTTGGGATGACAACAAACTGTAATAGCATATTCACGTAATTTTAGGATGGAATCAATTTCTTGCAAACACAATTATTTTGTTACATAATCCTTCCACATGTTTACGACTCCCTGTGAATTAAATTAAAACACAATTTTACATTAATTTAAAATGTCATTTCAAAAGACTTTTCCCATAAAGCTTAACACTGATTATCTCTAGAAATCAGAATATTGTTGACAGGAAGCCATAAATCTATTCAATAGTCACAGTTTAACTTTTAAAGTAGATTGAAGATGCTATGAGCCACCTTCGCTGCTCGGTGTTTCTGGATTCTGGCATATCCAAAATCTGCAGGGTAAAGTGAGGATTTCTCTGGTTGTTCTGTAAAGTGGGCTGTCAGAGTTAGCCAGTAAAAATACAGGCTCCCCAATGAAGTCTGAATTTCAGATACATAGTGAATTATTTTTGTGCATGTAGAATTAAAATTACATTTTAGTATAAGTCTGTCCCAAGCCATATTTGCAACAGACTTATACTAAAAAAAATATTCATTGTATATCTGCAATTCAAATTCCACCTCGCTACCCTGTATTTTCACGGACGAGCTCTGGCAACCCTCTCTGAAAATCTTTGTCAGAATAGTGTGGCAAAGTCAGGGCCACTTTCCTTACCCTTTGGGATCTGCACAGCTGGTCCCAAATCTAGTTGCCTGCGAGTATGCCCACGATACAGTTGGGTAAACCAAGAGATGGAATTAGCTCAGCCCGCCTAGATCCTAGTTGACTGATTACCTAAATCTTATGTCCAAGGAAACATTTTTCCTCCAGGGATCAGGCCAACTTAGTAAAGGTCAAGTTATTTTCATCTACCACAAAGACATGTGAATTTCTTTTCAATTCATATATCAAAACTGATAAATATTCTTCCTTCCTTCCTTCTCTAGCTCTATCCATCATTCACTTTCAATGAACAGTAAACATTAAAATAATCACACAATCTGTAAGAGCCCTCATTTGTTGCGTATTCACCAGAAGCCAAACATGACACTTAAGGCAACTCGTTTTATCTTCATAGCAATTTTGGAAACTAGAAATTATCTTTTTTCCCATTTTCACTTGGAGAAAATTGAGGCTGAGAGGTGAAGTGACCTGCCCAACATCACACAGCCTGTACGGGAAGCAGCACTTAGGTGTGCTTGGCTCCAAATGTCTCTAACTCTACACCCAGGTAACGTTATGCTGGAACCACACCAAGTGAAAAGAAAGGAATAAAATAAGTAATGAGGTTATATTTCTGATCCTGGCTAAGCTCACAGATTGGTGTGGGAAAGAAAGGCATTTTTGAAAATCACTTTTTTGCAGTGTGAAGTTTGTCATCCCAGGGTAAATCTATCTCATCCATGAGAATAAGAGCCAGAGAAGAGGGAGATGCAAAATGTGAATTGAATGATCCAGTCATTTATAATATTGACATATCTATAGTTCTAATAACATGGAGCCATACCCAAGTTTTAACAGAAATTGGGAGAAAATCCACCTTGTCACCCAAGGATCAAAGGCCTTTCACTTGTGCCCCTGAAGAGTAACCATCTGACGACAGTTCATGTGGATCCAATCTCAGAATTTGTTTCAGCTGAGCCATAGACACCACCACAGCAGTAATCATGGTGATTACAGAAAAATTGTGACAAGAAGGGGCCTGGGAATTGAACATATCACACTAAACTGATGCTTAGCAAAAACAGTTGGTGAAATTCCTGTGCCTGTTGAATTATAGTGGTCTTTTCTCTCTGATAACTTGGGGCAAGTGCATCCAAATGATACTCCATTGTTATCCACTCAAATTCATGCTCCCATGCTGGGGTGAGCAGGCTGGCATAAACATTTAGTTTGCCATTCAAGACTGGCAACACACCCTGAAATAAATACAGGCAAGTTCTGCCTCTGCTATCAAAATCAAAACTATAATGTCGCTTCACACTGCTGTTGAGAACCTGCTCTAGCACTCCCCAAGCAGTTGTAACAGATTAGTGGGTAACGCTCTTCAGCTCCACCCATGGCTGCAAATTCTCTCTCTAGAACTCTTCCATATTTGTCACGTTGACCCGATGATAGTGACAAGGACATTTTCAAAGGTGATGGATCATGAACGTCTGGTCCCTGAAAGTGTGCTACTATGTTCTTGTTTTCCACACCACTTTTTGTAGGTTTGAGTGCCCACCCATCTGAAAGGTTATCTGTCCTTAGCTTGGAACAATTTGTATGACAATTTAGAAGAAGCAGATATATTTTTCCTTTAAAGAATATCAAGCGGGAAGCAAATTTGGTTCAACTGATAGAGCCTCCGCCTACCATATGGGAAGTCCAGGGTTCAAACCTAGGGCCTCCTGACCCGTGTGGTGAGCTGGCCCATGTGCAGTGCTGATGCGCACAAGGAGTGCTATGCCATGCAGGGGTGTCCCTCGCGGAGGGGAGCCCCATGCGCAAGGAGTACGCCCCGCAAGGAGAACCGCCCCACATGGAAAAAATGCAGCCTGCCCAGGAGTGGCACTGCACACACGGAGAACTGACGCAGCAAGATGACACAACAAAAAGAGACACATTCCCAGTGCTGCTGACAAGAATCCAAGCAGACAAAGAACACACAGCAAATGGAAACAGAGAGCAGACAATGGGGGGAGGCGAGAGAGGGGAGAAAAATAAAAAATAAACCTAAAAAAAAAAAAAAAAGAATATCAAGGAATTCAATTCTCCCATATTTTCAAGGTCCTATGAAGTTGGAAAGAAATGCCTGTTGAGCCAAGGGTGTGGGGTTGGGGAAGTCACTTCAACCAAGAGCAGTGATTCTCAAGGGAGGGGGATTTGCCCCCCCCCCCCCCCCCCCGGATATCTGGAAATGGTTGGAGACATATTTGGAGGTTACAATTGGTGGGGAGGGGTGGGTTTGAGGTGCAACCTAGTGGGTAGAGGCCACCAGGCCTACAATGTACAGTTCAGCCCTCAGACATATCTGAACCCAAATGTTAGCAGTGCTACGATTGAGGAACTCTGGATGATTTAACTGGATAAGCACAAAACACCTTTGCCCCCATGTAACCACCTGCCCCAAATGAGATTTACCTCCGCTTCATTTTGGAGGAGGGCACAGAGCTCATTCAGGACACTATTCTGTGGATGGGTCCAAGGTGGAACTCCCCCGCTTTACAAACACATTTTGATGAAATTACCAGTTTCCAGGAGAACTCAGTTTTCTACAGGGATCCTATTTCCCACTCCCATTTCAGAGGGAATGAAAGGCTGATTTTATTTTTTTATTTAGTCTAGTGAGAGTCCCATTCTCAAGCACTGAAGGACTAAAGAAGGGAAAACATTGGTAGATGCTATTGGGTAGATTTACAAGGTGAGAATTTAAGGGGATAGTGACTTTTTACGAGCTGAGCAGTGCTGAGCTATGCTATTAAAATTAGGACTTCTACCAATTAAAGGCCTCTATATAATGGAAAATAATTGCTAAATAGAAGATTAGGCAATAGAGCAGAGAATGGAAGAATTACGGAAATGGAGCTCCACTATTTGTTAGAAATTTACATCAGGAGGCCTTCCCTCTTTTGATCCCTGCTTCCAAAGGGATAGCCATAAAGAAAATAAAGAGCAAAGCTTAGTCCTAAATACCCACGAGCCAAGTAGTTTGCTTCACTTTGAGTTTTCAGAAAGGAGGAATCTTTGGGTTGCTACACATACTCAGCGCTACCATAAAATTTAGAGACTAATTCCATAGGCCACACAGACAAATTAATTTCACTATTCATAATGACTTGTCCTTGGGTGCTCACTCAGGTTAACTTTTGCTCTGCAAGAAATAACCCAAGACATGGAGTCTTAAAACAATAGCAATCATTCATTTTGCCTTTGAATCCGAAGTTTGGACAGGGCCTTGGGGCAATGGGTGGTCCCTGCTGTCTGTATCTGAGACCTCTGCTTCCCAATACCTAGAGCCTCAACTGGGATGATTCCCTATAGCTGAGGGCTAGCCAACATCTCATTTCCCACAAGGTCTCTCCATATGGCTGACTTGGGTTTCCTTCGACATGGAGGCCTCAGGGTCATCAGGTTTCTGATAAGGTGGCTCAGAGCTCCAAAAGCAAACATTTCAAGATGGCCTGGAAGCGTTTCAAGATGTTCTGGAAGCGTTTCAAGATGCCTATGTCTCATGACACAATCTTGGAAGGTCCAAAGCATCATTTCTGCCACATTCTATTGGTCAAGCAAGTCACCAAGTCCAACCTAGACTCAAGGAGAGAGGAAGTCAACTCTGCCTCTCAATGGAAGGAGCTCATGTACCAAGTTAACCAGAAGAGCTGGTTATTTAGAAGGTCTAAACGAAAATAACAAAATATTCAGTGCTGTAATTGTTGTGTGGCTTGCTGTGATCAATTAAGTGGTGCACATTTGAGAAGGCCTTTTTTCTTCTTCTTCTTCTGCCTGTTTTGTCTTACACTGATAATTTAATTTCATATTCACTGGCTAATGTTGGATTCATAACATTTTAGGTCACTGATGAAATATATAAACTCAGTGGAAAAGTCATTTGCAGGGCATTTCACTAGCCTATTTCTAAGTGAAAACATGTGAATGCTCAAAATATGGAAAATCTCTCTTGATATTTGTTGGAATTGTTTCTGATTCTAGGACTTACCACCACATCTACAATACAACTGGCTAATTTTCCATCACCTTTTAAAAATCTGTAATTAGTTACAGAAAATAATATCCTCCACTCATCAATTGTGAGATTGAGACAACCACCCTTGGAAGACTTCTCCATACTGTCGCCTTGAATTGGAAATCACTCCTGTTCTATACAAAAGCCTAGTATTCCTGAAAGCTCAGGAAATGGGATAGCCAGGGGATATGTTTGGCACTCCTAACTAAAACAATAGCGATTTAAGTAGCTATCATATAGACACTTGATGAATCCTTTTATTATCTCTGAAGGATTCTTGTTGCAGCATGCTTTTGTGGGTAAAGAGCTATATATCGGTACATGCGGCTCATAATTATGTCAGGCTAACCACAGCCAACATTGACAGCTAAAAACATTAAAGATTTTATACAGCTAGTGTCGAATACAGCTTCTTTTATTGGCGCAGAAAGCAGGTATCAATTATAATGAGGTAATAAAATCTGCAAGCTCTGTTCATGTCTTGCTCTGATTTTTTCCCCCTCCTTGAGATAGTAAGAGCAGAAAGAGGAGAAAAATCCTCTTAGTTATAACTTATCCCTTTTTCCTTCGAAAGCTCTCACTTGGTATGGCTGGGGTGCCATAAAGCTGTTTGCTTACTTGGGTTTTCATGCTGGCAAACTCTTTCTTCCTAAATAGAAGCTGCAAATTCCTGAAACATACCTTGGAAATGGCATCACTGAGGCTCCAGGATTAATGGGTTCCATTTGCATAACTGTAAACTTAAGGTAGTGCTTCCCAGCCTGCTGGCTCTAAATTGCACTTACTGATGAGATGCAAAATCCTCTAAAAGGGTTCCCCAACCTAAACCAATTTGTAAAGTTGTTTTGTTATTTAAAACATTAAAGAAATTAAAGTGATCAGAATATAATTAGATTAATATTCATATCTTCCAAGTTGCTTTAATTCTAATATTAAAAAGATTAAATATCCACTCAGAGGATTAAGCAAAAAGTCAAGCAGTAGCAACACATTTACATTACCTTACTGGGCAAATTATAAACCTAATTAATCTAAAGTTTCCTACAAATTGAATTGGATATTCATTCACAGTCTAACACAACTTGGGTACTTAAAATTCACTTCAACATTGTTTCCTTATGTGCACTGAGAAGTGGGGCCACATTTCTGTGATGTACGAATCACATTAGAATGGCTTTATTTCGGTTCTAATTGGTGGAAATTAAATCTCAACATAAATTTATGTAGGGAAAAAAAACAAACCAAACTAAGGACTTTGTAATTATGTATGTGTGCAGCAATCAAACACACCCTGACCTCCCAATCTAGTTGTTGTAGATAAAATGGGAAAAAGCAATCCAGTTGCTTCTTCATAAAACCTTTGACTTCATGTTTTGCTTTATATGGTAGAGACATGCTTTTCTTTATATTGCAAGAGGGTTCATCCTTTTCTCACAGTCTATACTAAGGGCATCTACTTGGTTTGCTGCGCAACTGGGTCCCCACCTACTTCTGCCATTTTGCCCCAACCCCCAAACACTCATTCACATCTCAGGGTCTCCCTGCATCATTTGGGTGCAGTGTGTCAATTTCACATTGATTGCAGCTGTATTAGCAATTCTCTTTTTGCCATTCGGTTCTCATGCCATTTATAATAATAACATTTGGGCACTTTCTGTATTCCCAGCACTATGCTCAGTACTTTTCCTGCAAGTCTGGAATGGACTCTTTGCTATTAGGACTGTTCCCCCAAACTCCAGCTTTCTCCTTCCAGGCACAAAGTAAGAGTATCATTTCCTGTCCACTTAAAGTAAAGTGTGACTAACTGCCTTTGGCCAATAAAATGTGCGTGTAAGTGATATCGGTTTCTTCCAGGCAAAAGCTTTAAGAACCAGCATTCAGGAAGTGTCTTTCCATCAGCTTAGGTCCTGGAGTGAAAATGGTGACCCACAATGGACAGAGAGCACAAAAGAAATAAACCTTTGTGGTTTTCAAGCCCCTGAGGCTGAAGGAGTTATTTCTTACCTCAGCAAATCCAGCCTATCCTGACAGATATTGTTTCTCATGACAACATTCTGAGACAGGCACTGCTATCGTCCCTATTTTGTGGTTTGCGGATGACAAAATGAACTTAGCCTCTCTCAATCTTGTTCCTTCATCTGTAAAATGGGAATACTAAGGTCTATGTGTCACAGCTGCTTGGAGGTTTCACTGAGACAACATATGCTCGACACCCAGCTCTTGAAAAGCACTCAGTAAATGGTAGCGCTGGTCATGGCTGTCCTGTGGTAGAGAAGGGTGGTTCGGTGCAAATTATTCAATTGCTGGGATGAGAAAATGGCACTACACGCATTTGTGGCAGACACTGGCTAGTCCTTCACCAACACAGTTTCCTCTCTTTTTATGGCACATAGCCAGACCACATGTCCCAGCCTCCTTTGCAGTTAGACATGGTCATGTGACTCAGTTTTAACCAATGAAATGTGAGCGGCAGTGATCTGTGTGCCACTCTAAGGCCAATGAAGTGCCTAAGCATGAGTTGTCAGGCTCTTTCTCCTTCTAGATTGAAGAGTGTGGCCACCTTCAAAATAATGGAAGAAGCCTGGATCCCTGAATCACCCCTGGGAGGAGAGGCTCTTAGTGATTAGAACACCTGATTTGGATTTTACATTCATGAAAAACAAACTTTTTTTGTATTTAAGACTTTGTACATTTAGGGCTTTATTACAGCCTCCCATACTTAATGCAGAACCTTTTGATGAATCAGCTTCCCCAGAAAAATCTTCATTCCCAGCAGTAAGCCATCACCGTCTTCAAAGGATAAGCATTCCCCTCAACAGAGTCAAACTTCGAGTCACACATAGATTAACCCATCAGCATGAAATAACTCAACGAGCAGGGCTGGAATTCACATCTATTTATTTTAGTGTTGTGATGATTGCGAATACAATGGCTACAGCTTCCTTGGGAATAATCCTATTAGCACTAAGGGGAGAAGGACCGTGATGTGTGATTTGGGTAAGTGTCCCATGTTCATGAGGAGCACTCAAGGCGGCTAATCTGGGCTGTAATTTCTCATTTCTCCACAAACGCTTCGCTTTTTATGGAACTTATATTGATGAATGCAGCCGATAACTGTCAGCTCACCTGGTAAATCCCAGGACGAGAAGTTTAACAGTGAATGTGTCGCGTGTGAGCTGAAGGTAGCAGAGGACAGCAAGGCTCTGGGCCTTCAGCAACCTCAGCCCATCCCGATCTCCCTGTTTCCTCTCTTCTCCCTTCCCCAAGCTACTCTCTTCTGCATGTTTTGCCAGATTCATAATTTTTTAAAAATTGTAAATCAAGTCACAACATTCCCCTCCTTAAAATGCTTCAACAGCTTCTTACCCGATTCAAAGACAAGTAAAAAGTCTTGCTGAGGTCCCTCTTCTTCGCCCTCCCTGGACCCATGCCCTCTGCCGTGGAGCTTTGCAGCATCCTCTCCCTCTAACTCTCATCTGAGCCATGTGGTTTGTTTTGGGCAATGGCATGTGGTAGAAGGAATGGGTGTGCCAGTTCTGCGCCTAGGCCCTTGATCAAGAGCCCTCGTGTTCTTCCGCCATTGCTAACCCTTTAGCTCCAAACAATACCTTTCTTTCATGCCCTGAAGTCTTGGCACTTACAATTCCCCCTTAATGGAACTCTCCTATGCTTCTACCCCTTTGCCACGACTGGCCACTTCTTTTCATTGAGCTTCCAACTCCAATGCCCTGTCCTAAGAGAACCCCCTCCAATGTGCCCCAGTCGCTGTCTATGGGTTTCCAGATGTGCTGCAGATGGGTTACAGGTGTAAGGAGACACTGACTCCCCTCAGGGTCTCGGAGCCCTGAACAATCTCATCCACTGCCCCCTAGCTGGGCTAAACACATTTTCTGTATGTGCCGTGATATGAAAAAGTCAGCAAGTGCCACTCGTGATACAAATGCTTCCTTCTTTCCTGCAGCTTGCCACTGTGTGGCATTATCCTATGTCTTCAAAAAATGAAATTATTTGCCTATATTCTGTGTCTCAACCTGCCAGACCAGGGGCTGGCAAAATCCAGCCCACTGCATGCTTTTGTCAGTAAAGGTTTTGAGGGACACGGTTGTGCCCAGTCATTTATGTGCTGTTGTGACAGCTCATTCACACTACAGTGGCAGAGGTGAGTGTAAGACTTTAAGGCCTGCAAAGACTAGAATATTTACTATCTGGATCTTTACAGCAAAAGTTTGCCGACCCCTGCACCAGACCATAAGCTCCCAGGGGACAGAAACCTTGTCTGTTTTGGTCCCTTTTGTGTCTCTGCACTTAGCACAGCACTTGCCACACAGTAGGTGCATGATGCGTATTTGTTGGGGGAGTAAATGACTGAAGACTCCAGCAGAGACCAGTGCTTAGCTCCAGTCTCTGCATCGAGGTGGGGGAGGGCGGCTCAGTTTGGGGGTGGCTGGTGGCAATGCAGGGCACTACAGCACAGCATGGCTCGGCCGGGCGCCCACAACTCTAGTGGCCACTGTGGCACCCGCATTTCTCAGAAAGAAAATTGTAACAAGACGATCTCGCCAGTGGCAGAAGGAGTGCTTGGTCTGCACCTGCTGTAGAAAAGACAATTTGGAAGTTTGAAGAAAGGAGAAAAACTCAAAGTTTAATTTTCTCGAATAAGCAATTGATGCTTCCGAGTATAATTATCAGGGAAAAAAAAATAGGAAAAAAAAACCACAACACAACACAACACATTGTTTAGTATACGTTATGTTAATGGCAGGTTAGAATGGCCCACTGTGCATAATTTAGCCAAACAATTGATACCAAATTTTAATATATATATATGATTACGGCTACAGAAATGAAGCACCGAGACAAAACACAGGAGAGCTCATAAGAGGCACACGTGAACTCTGAAGGCCTAATTACATCACCGGGGAGGGTAAACAACTGCTGCTGAACCAAGCAGAAAATGGGGGTAATTTGTAAACAGGTAGAACGGTGGCCCAGGTGCGCGGGCATGTGCACGGGGCAGGAGGGGCCGGGGGCCCTGGGCCACCTGCGCTGAGGACAGAGGAGTCAGACCACTCTCCCAGACGGGTCAGCTCCCCGCCGGCCTGCCCTCCTGTGCAAAAATAGAAAGTTGAAGACCAGGTTTTCCAAGGAAGTTTTCTCTATGCTCGGGTGAAATAAAAGATGCGTTTGCACGTCTGGGATCTGAGCCCCTGGCCCTGTGCCTTCGCCTGGTGCCCTTGGAGGAACGCGCTCCTGGCACTTCAGGAGGCAGCGGAGGCCCGTCCGCAGCCCGCTGACCACAGGCCGCGTGGTTTCAGGCGCACTCTCCAATTCAGATGGTTTCTAAGTCCCTTCTATCTGCAGTTCCTCTGGGGAAACGAGATAGCCATTCGGGATTGTTCAGGGGCATTCTGGCTCTAGATGGTTGTTAGATGTTTCTCTTTCTTCTTATGTATGCAGGATTGCAAATCTGCCGATGTCACAGTCAGACTGTGTTGTGGCATCTTACACAGGCAGCATGGCCCAGTCACCAGACCTTCTCCAGACATGACTGAGTACTGGAGCATACCTGCCGCCCGATGCTCCTTGTCACCTGTGTCCACCGAAACAATCCAGCAACACAAAAGTCACCAGGGCAGGCTGAGCAGAAGGCCAACACATGGTGGCTCTCGTTTCTAATTCCTTTCATTCTCTCATTCGTGCTGGGAATTCGGGTCTATGGGCGTTATCTAGATGACATACTAGAGTTGTAGGCTTAAAGAGGCATTTTAGACATCTACAAACACTTTCGTGTTATGGTTGAAAAAGCTGAGATGCAGGGAGGTTAAATGGGACAAAGGGGTGGCAAAGAGAGGGGCTAGCCCTCTCTTTAGGGGAGGATGCCTCCTGTGACACCACATGCCCTTTCACAAGGAGTCACACTGGTGATGAGAGAGCTATGTCAGTGTTTCTACCTATAATCGTGGGGTGGTAGACAGAATGAAAGCCCCCCCAAAGATGTCCATATCCTTGTCTCCAGAACCTATGACTATGTGACCTTACGTGGTAAAGGGAGTTTGCAAGTGTGATTAACCTAAGGATCTTGAGATGGGGTAATTACCCGGGATTATCTGGGTGGGCCCTAGATAATCACATGGATCCTCAGAAGAGGGAGGCAGGGGGGTTGGAGAAGGCTCTCTGGTAACGGAAACAGAGAGAAGGGAAAGGAAATATGCCTGAAACAGAGGTAAGAGTTATGCATTTTGAAGATGGAGAAAGGGGCAACAAGCCAAGGAATGTAAGCACCTTTTAAAAGCTAAAAAAGGCAAGGAATAGTCTCTTTCCTAAGGCCTCCACAAGGAACCAGCCCTGCCAACATTTGATTTCAGGACTTCTGACCTCCAGAATTTTAAGATCATACATTTGTGTTGTTTTAAGCTACTAAGTTTACGGCAACTTGTTAGAGCAGTAAGAGGGAACTAACACAGACGGTAACTCTAAGTAACTTCAAGAGAGCATGTCGATGTTTGTGAGTCAACTGTATCCTTTCTATCTGCCAGGCTTTCATAAACCTCAGTAGTTCAGGCTGACATCACTCAATTAATCAATTTTTCAACCAACCAATGGATCAATCTCCATCAGGTCTATTTCTGACCATCTCAAATTCATTATCAAAACCACCAAAAGTTTCACAGTACTTTGTCCATGGCATGCTGAGAAACTAATTCATATTACAAATACTTTATCTCACCCCATCTATTTCTGACTTGTGCTTTCAGTTTTTGCAGTGAGGACAGGGACCATATGTGTGTCATTCTCTACTCCATCCTCAGGGCCCACCGTATTTAACACACAACAAATAACTGAAGGGAGAGAAGAATAAATGCAAGAAAGGAAGTATGGGCGAATACATAAATGATTGGTTGGAAGGGTGGTATGCTGGTTAAAAGGAGAAGCAATATTTGTAGGTCCCTGGAACATTTGAGAATTCAACACGTTTGCAAATTTCTGAGACGGTCAGTTGCTCTATAGCTTACATCAGGGGGTCAAATAGCTTAGGCTGGGGGATACTTATTTAGATGGAATGGAGCTGGTTAGTTGTGGGCGTTAAGAATTGGAGTAACCCATAGAATTAGGATGGAAAGGAGTGGGGGGGGTGAGAGTAGAGAAGGGATAGGTACGGCATAGGAAAAAGGCAGGAAGAAATATTTGTTGCAGTGCAGTCCTGGGACAAATAGAGGAGGTGGAAGTTGTCCAGATACCCAGGCCTGCATATCTGCCTGAAGGGGGATGAAAGCTGAGCTGGAAGAGACTGTAGGAGCCAGTTCAACATATTCTGTTGGGCTGAACCAGGCTGTGCTTTCATAGGTGATATGAGGGCTTTGTTATTTTATGTATTTATTAGTATTGAGAAGGGACTGGGAGAAATAGTCCTGGATATGCACATCTTCCTTTTACTTCTATGAAACTAAGTAGGAAAACGTAGGTCACCCTAAGCTCTTCCTACTCACATTGCTCTATATCATGAACGCACGAAGTGGTGCAAATTACAGATCATATGGAACGGCCTCTTCAAGACCAATTATTTTCCCTTCCATTTAAAACTGTGCATATGTTCAGGCAGATCCAAGTGCAGAAAGTGGCTCCTTTGCAAACGATCTGGCCCATGTGCTGAGTAGAGAGTGACTCAAGGCTTAAAACGGTGCAATCAGTTTTTAAAGTGCTGTTTCTGCGTCAGAAAAAAGTGCTGTAAAGAAAAATTGACAGACAGTAGAACTTCTTTATTTTTATCTTATAATTTTTTAGTCCCTTAATTATTTTAGAGTGAAAAATTAACTTGAACAATCTGGGTTACAAACACTGTTTGCAGAATGGCCTACCCATTTAAAATAGAGCAACTTCTGCTTGTTAGAAGCTATTGCTTGCTGAATTATCACCAAAAAATTGAACTCACAAAACATGCATAGTCTTATACAGGATACTTTTTGGTTATAAAATCCCCCTCTCTCATACATAAACACACACACAAGCTCAACCCCCACAAACACACGCACACACAGACACAAAGGAGTACAGATGCTACCAGCTTCTGAAAGCCAATTGTTTAATTTTCAGAATTTTGCAAGCTGGTTGATGTCACTTTGGTCATTTGAAATCTGCCACGGCGGGGATATGTACATCATGGAAATCAGCAAATGCTACAAATCAGAGCTTTCTCTCTCCAGATTGCTGGTTGTTAAAGGCTGACAAGCACACCCCGCTTAGCAGTAGAACCAACCAACAGACAACGATCCCCAGAAGAGCATCTACAATTTTCAGTGAGAAAAGGCCAAGTCTGTGGAGGTAATCAACTGTAGGTTGCAAGATGCAACCAGAAGCCTCTGCAAAACATAGATTCCAGCCACCTACACATAGAGGGTTCTAACATACACACCTGTGGACCTAATTTGTAAGTTTGGCTGGAGCAAGTATCTCTAAACATTTCCAACTTGCAGGCTGGATATGGGGCCAGAGCCTGCTCTAATCAATCTCCCCATTACATAGAGACACCACCCTGGAGCTTAGAGTTCCTCATAGCAGCTTCTGGGACCTGGGAGAGTTTCTGTCATGAGTCTTCTTCTTTTCCCAGACTGCTTTCTACTCATGACATAGAAATGTTCATGACCAAAAGGAAAGGACCGACAGAAGTTGGGAAGGACTTGGTATGGTCCCTGATCCAACCCTGGATGGTGAAACTGACCTGGCATTCTGCCTCAACTCTCCATCCCCAGTCTCTAAATAGACTTGTCTCTACCAAATCTGGTCACTGAGGCCCAGGACATTGGAAGCAGCCAGGCTAGCGACAGCTACATGCGGGGTTCTGTCCATAGGTGGGATCACCTGGTGAGAAGGAACAGAATCTGAGCATGTCGAAATTGGAACGGACTTGCATAAGGACCTCTAATAGTGGAGAACACACTAGAAGTTGCAGTTCCCTATTATTTTATTCTGTGACACTTAAGACATTAGTAAGTGGTATAACCAACTTTCACGAAGGGCTGGGACATTCTTTTAACCCCTCCCCCGCCCCCCATATATCAGGATTGTAGCAGACACGGTCTAATGCCCTTAATATCTTTTCAGCATAGGTCAAAGGCTTCCTCCTGCAATCACCTGGCACTCTCTGCCCAAGGGCTTTAACTCACCTCAAGGCCTAACCTAGGCAAGGAGAGTTGGGGCAAGTTAATGACCCCAGAGCAGCCCTGGGACACTGGTGGATAAATACCCCAGCTCCCTCTCCACTCAGGTGGGGCAACTGAGGCTTGTCCAGTACTCCCTCCCAAGGGTCTGCTGTGGTGCCCACAGTGGCCACATGCTAACCAATGTACCCGTCTTCTCTCCCACCACCCCTCACTTCTCCACTCTCTCCTGATGCTTCCTGGGATCATAACCTCAACAGAAAAATATTCACTCACATCCTTGCCTCTAAGATCATTTCTGGGGGGAACCCAGCCTTAGACAATGACCTTAGTTTGGAGTCAGGGAAAACCAATTGAATGTGCTCAAAACTCCCCAGGTGTAAGGAGCTGCAGGATGCCACATCCCATCTACACTGGGCATTGAAGAGAAAGGGGTGGAGAACCAGAGAGAAAACCTAACTTTCCTTGATCTACTATGTGGTGGTGCTACAATATCCATGGACCAGGAGTTTTACAGGGCAAGTGAGGGCACACAAGAGGGCTGGAAAAAGGCAGAGATGAAGGCCTAAAATCACACGATAAGGACGTGGTACCCAACAACGATAGAAACAACAGCTTTCTTCAAACGAGCAATGAATGTGTGCCAAGCTCGGCCATGGGAGGGGGCATCTTTATACTTGTGATGGTACCTCCTATAGAGAAAAGAAGTTGAAAGCTCAAGAAGTCATGCCACTTGCCCACGGGAATGCAGTTAGTAAGGAACTGAGTCAAGGCATGAAACTCAGGTGCCTTTGCCTCGGGCCAGCGCTTCCCATTGATGGAGTTT
Organism: Dasypus novemcinctus; assembly: GCF_030445035.2. Taxonomy (NCBI): domain Eukaryota; kingdom Metazoa; phylum Chordata; class Mammalia; order Cingulata; family Dasypodidae; genus Dasypus; species Dasypus novemcinctus. The sequence continues at coordinate 10,121,479 of NC_080690.1, forward strand.
ATGTGTTGACTTCCTGGCTTTAAACTCTGCCTCCAGGTCCTGCTGTGAAATTGAGACTGGGAATGGCCAATTTTCCAGTAAGAGTGAGGGAATCTGACAACATAGCCTCTCTTCCTTGGGAAGCCAGCCGACTCCTTTGCCTGAGAGAATCCGCTCACCCAGGCAGATCATAAAAGCACGTCTCTGGAGTGTGAGCCAGGCCACACACCAAACTACGGGTCTGACAATTGAGCCAATTAAAAGGGGCTCCAGCCTGCTCTCCATTTAGGTCAAATGTCCAGTGAGCTTTCACTGAGCCTCAGAGGCTGCTTACTTAATGCTGAACCTTCAGAAATCTCTTTCTGGAATGAGGTTCACGCATCACACCAAGTACTTATGGATAAACATATCAATCTCCCCAAATGTTAGAATCTGAAGCAAAATCACATTGCGAGGAGCACAGATGACCTTTCCGCAAAGCTTAGCGTCTTAGAGTCAGAGCCCGTGGGTGCCGATCTTACCATCTCCTCTTTACCGTGCAATTGCAGTTTATGTACCCCCTTACACACATTGTCTCATTGATCATCACATCAACCCCATGAAGTGGGCACTATTATTAGCCACATTTTACATATGGGAAGACTGGGGGCTTAATGAGGTTAGGAAGATTTACCAGGGTCTCAGAGCTGGTAAGTGGCAGGGCTAGGACTTAAGATCAAGTCTGCAGGGCTCCAAAATCCCTGTTCTTTAGCAATCTTCCATAATGAGAGAGGGAGCTCCCAAAGGGAATCAAAGGGTTAGAAGCAAAAGGCAAGAAGTAGATGCTGGGAATCCCCAAACAACAAATGCCCACTCTATTCAGGGAAGTAGATTCGGGCTCACGATTATTTTAGGCATTCAGCAAGCACGTCTTAAGGGAGGGAGCCTCCCACTCTTGCCAGTATTGAGGCTAAGGGTGGGGATCTTCCAGCCAGAACGCCGTAGAGGGGATCTCTCCTTAGGGAAGGACAGGAGATGATCTGCACTGCCTCCCGTCCCTGCTGTCGCTATGGATTTGGGTGGGGCTGATGCTACTTCCAGGCTCCTAGAGTGAGCACCTGGGCCTCTCCGAAAAGAGTCCCATAGGCCTTGGCCCCAGGGGTTGCCCAAGCAGGGGCAAGAAGTGGCCGCTGGAGAGTAATTCTGTTTCTAGAGTTTGATAAGCCAGTGGGATGTAAGTTAGGGATACAGCAAGAGGTAAGCCTCCCTTAGAACAAAGCCAACAGGAAGAAATCAAAATTGAGAAGCGGAGAAAGTTTCCTGATGATATAATTTAAGCGCTTGGATGCAGCTATGCCTGAAGTCAGCCCTGCCCCAGGGACATTTAAATTACCGATCCAATGCATTCTCTTTTCCTCCCTGCATCTTTTGAGTTGGTTTCGGTCCTGGCTCCAATCCTCCAATATCCTGGTTTTAGTTTTGCCTGCAGAATCCACAAAGAACAAGCAAAACTCCCCAGAGGAAAGTTTGGCAAAAACCAAAAACTACTTTAAAAAATTCCAGTTTCTGCTAACATGCCATCACCTCTGTTCATCCGGTAGCTTTAATTCACAAAGTTCATTGTAAAGTTTCCTGGCACCCTTTACAGGAAGCAAGGTTTGCATAGATATACTTCTTTCTTTTTGTTTTAAGTTGAGTTGCCATTCAAGGCTACATGTCTCCTACAGTCAGATACAAGCAGCATCTCTCACCTGCCCACAGGTCCAGGAAGCTTCTGCCACAGAGGAAACGGTAATGTCCAGGGATGATGGGAACTGTCTTTCTAACAGCAGAGGCTGTGCCATTACATCACTGAGCACAAAAGGAAAGACTAAGACCGACGCATCGCAAACAGGCAAGAAGGAAGAGAAAATGAGGGAGTCCCTTGGTGCTTGCTCATCGGAGAATTCTGATTCACCCTTTGAAAACCCAGGGACGTATGAATAGGAGTGTTAAAAGCCATTTTAATTTCAGCTGTAATTTTTTTTTTCTTTTTTCTTTTTTGTATTTGCAAGGATCAACAGATAAAGGGGAAGAAAAGAAGGGAAACAAAATCTGGATATTTCATTCCCTTCCCACAAATTCTTCCTGGAAAGATGCTTGCAAACCTTCTGGCCACTGGAACTGCAGGCATATGATTAACTGCACATGAGCCCAACAGCTTGCATATGTAGCTAATTTGCTCCAAATTTCCATGCTGCATTATAACCCTAATGATCACTAATAATAGACAAACCCACATTTTATTGAGTAAGTAATTTGAGACATTATGATTTTTATCATGCGAATAGGATCAGGCTGACCAATTTACACTGGGCAGAGGAAGATAAATAACCAGGGAATCAATCTCTCCAGCAGCAGACTCCGTCTCTTGGCAAAATGATGCATTGATTGGGAAAGAGGGCCAGCTCTAGGCCTTGCTAGGCAAGAAAGTCAATGAACTTCAGTGCTCCAAGCCAAAAGGTCGGGCAGAGAGTACCTTTCTGCCTGTCACATGACCCCAAAGAGTGCGGCGAAGCTTTGACTTTGGGGAGAGGGCAGAAGGGAAGGTGGGCTTTGCAGTCGATGGACATGGCCTCCAACCCTTACTTGTCGTCCGCCCCCACCATTCACTAGGTGACCTTGGGTAAGTCACTGAATGTGTCTGAGTCTTCACCTGTGAAAAAGGATACTATGGATACAGGTGGAGGGGTTGTGGGTGTGAGTTAGCTAAGGTGAGGTAGGGGAAGGTACCCAGCACACAGGAGATAAGTAGTGAATCGGTTCCTTTCCAGAAGTTCTAGAACATAAAGCCCAGATGCAAGAGGCACACATTTCTCAGTTCACAGACATTTTACAGAAAGAACTGGCATAAATTTCCCATCCATTTCCATAAAAGAGATCATCTTTGTCCTTCAGAGAGGGAAAAACAATTACTAGGCTCCTCCAGGTTTTCTAAACGTGCCTGAAAAAGGGCAGGGGAAGCAGAACTTGGAAGGACGTTATTTATCGCGTCTTGAAGATTTGCCTGAATTTTGGCTGGGAACTAGAGCAAAGGTATTTGGAATGAAAAAGCTCAAGCCAACAGTTCAAGCACTGGATTAAACCTAAGATCTGGTCCTGAATCGCCCTGTTCCCTGGCTGTCTGTGGGGATGGGTTCTACCTTTCTCAGCTGGGAGCCCTGGATTCTGACCCCAGTCCCTTGAAATTCCGGTCCTGTGCTCCAAGGTGCCTGCCAGTCTCCTGCACCCTGGCTGACCTCAGCCCTCCCTGGCCCTCTCGCCAGCTGGCAACATCCATGGACTTAATGAGCACCATCCATACTCCACCTTCTAGATCCCGTAGGAGATGCTGGACCCCCACGAGGCCTGGGTCTGACCAGAATGGAACACCCCCAGGGGACTGTGCAATGGCAGATTCCCTCCACCAGTGAGTGAGCATTTTGTGGACACCAAGCAAGGAAGACTTCCCAGAGGGGGTGAGATCCGATAGAAGGTGAAGAAACAGAGGTGGGGGGATGATGGTTGGGGTGGAGGGATGGTGGACCTTGCAAAGGAAGAAACCCCAGAGTAAAGAGTCATCCCCCGTGCCTGGGAGGAAGTTCCTACTTTGGTATTGGATTTTATTTAAGTTGGGGATGGGCCATGGGACCAATGTGTATTTTGTGTCAGACACTGTGCCGGGCACATTGCATGCAAGAGTGCACTGAATTCTTACCATGATTCTGTTGCAGATAAGAGACCGAGGCCCTGAATGGTTACTTGCCTGGATCCACATGGTTCTCCCCCAGCTCTACAGCCCAGGCTCTGTCCACTGATACAGCCTACAACCCCCAAACTGCCCCTTCCTCAGGCAAATTAGCTAAGTTAGATTCTGAGGTCAGAAAGACAAAACCAATACAACCACACTCCTCTCCAAGCTCTCTGCACTGGGTCACGGTGCCCAGGAGATCCAAGAGTCTCAGCACCATCCCTGGCAAATCCACGGGGACGGCTGTGTTCTGGGTACAACAATGATCTGAGACAACTTTGGGGAGGTGATAGTGAGGGTGTGAAATAAAATCAAACCCACCCCATTTCACAGTAAGTATTTGCATGAGACAAGGCGGAGAGAAGTACCACCAAGTATCAACTCAGGAAGGGTTAACGGCAATGTACCCAGATGGGTTAACCAAGACGTATCCAAGACTTGGGACTTAGAGCTGAAGTTCAAAAAACTTAGAGATGATAGCAAGGATGAGTGCTAACATTTTCCAGGTGCTCCTTTTATGTCAGACTCTGGTCCAAGAGCTTTACTACGATCCAGTCAATTCTCACGACCATCTAAGAACAGGTGCTAACAGCATCCCCACTTTACAAATGAGGGCACTGAGGCTCAGAAAAAGAGTGCTAAGTGCCCACAGCCACCCAACTGGTAGTAGAATCTTGCCGTCCATAGATTCATTCATTTATGGGATACTGACTCGTGCTGTACAGTGTCCGATAAATAGTGTGGACAGAGGAAAAAGCTAAGAGCCATGTCTCTAGGAGCTCAGTTTCACAGGGGAACATACATGTTGGTAAGCATGACCCCACATGTGCTAGAGGTAATTGCAGCAGGATGGTGTGGAGGACCTCTGTCCATCTATCAGGGATGGCTTCCTGGAGGAAGAAACTCCTGAGCCGAGTTTGGAAGGGCTGGCAGAAGTTGTGTCAGATGATGAACAGAGGAAAGCTGGTCAGGGGATGATTGGAGAAAAGCATATTCCAGGCAAAGAGAGCAACACTGACAAAAGCCCAAAAAAGAGAAGGCAGAACAAGGTGAGGAAACTGAGGCCAGAGCCGCTTTAACTACAGCCCAGGCTCCTCTGGTCCCAGTGGAGCATTGTCCCCACCCTGCTGTGCCTTCTGCTCAGAAAGACGGTGCACCCACCACTCAGCACTTTGCAACATGTCCAGTCATGGGGCCTGCGGGAGGATGGGGAGACGATAGCGCCCGCAGCTGGCCACGGTGAAACTGGGCGTCCTGACTGTTGACACAGTTGTTGGCCCACCTGTTTCTGAACTTGCCTTTGTGGTGGGCAAATGCCTCTCCTCTGGTCCTGCATAGCCAAGTCCAGGAGGAAGCACCTCTGATTCCTGGTTGGCGGCCCTGTGGCTTCATGGGGGCCTGTGGGTCCCTTTCCAACCTCCTCCTGGTTGCTTCTCCACAAAGCTCCCTTTCGGAGTTTCCGCCAGCAGCAAATGAGGAAAGTCAGGGTTTGGTTGTCGACCTGCTGCTCGTTCAATAGATTCTTGCAATGAGTGCCCTGTTGTGGAACCGTGAATGTCCCCAGTCCCTGAGACTCATCCCAGCGCAGCCCCCAGTGTGTGGGCACTTCCATGCCTCCTGATGAGGATGGAGTTCCTGGAGCCCTGTTTTTCCCCATGGACGGATCTTTCCAAAACAGCCAAGAAAGCCAGAAAGTGTCAGTGGATCCTCTGAACTCCATGGGCCTTAAAACCTGGGGCCAGGAAGGCACCAGCCTTACCAGGGAACTACGGGGTCAACGACAGGAGCCAGGACACTTTTTATCTTCCTTTGCACTTCCCAAATTGTTTATTGTCCCTCACACTGACCCAGGGACCGACTAGGAAGCAGAGGCCCAGAGAGATTAACAGCCGTGTCCACAAAGACAAAGCAATTCCTGCAAAGCCAGAGCTGAACCCTGCACCCCGAGAAGGCTTTAGAGCAGTGTCCTGGGTTCAAAATAGTAAACAAGAGTGCCGTACAGAAAAAGAATTCTCATTGTCTTTACAGTTTCTCATGCGGCAAATCCAGTTTGGTTTGTCTGTGTTATATTCAAGAGCATCAATACAGAGGCTAAACACCAAGTCGTATTAATTATAAGTCATTTAAAATGCCCTTTGTGCAGGTTTTAGCTTTGAAAAAATTACACTAGAAATAGTTCACTTCTAGAAATACATGATTATGAAAGGCATATTTGTAGATGATCCTTTCCCTGTGTTTTACTTCTTTCCCAGTGTTTTTTAAAAAATCAATTTTCTGATTTAAAAGTTACCTAGACTACAGAAAACTGATAATGTAAGAATATAAAAGACAAAAGCAGTACATAATTATACCACTCCAAGACTAATATTTCAGTAAATTTCCTCCCAGCCTTTTCTTCTGTGCCTGTCTAGGACATGTAAATTCATATTTTAGTAATTTCTTCCATAATTAGGACTGTAAGACTTTCCTTCATTTTCTCCTTTGTATATATTATGAACATTTTCCTCATGCTGTATTAGGCATTGGATTATATAATGAGTATCTACCCTTTGAAAAACCTTCTTATGTGTTTTATTTTAGGGAGACGATCAATTGCATGTTTATAGAAATAAACATGAATAGGAGTAAAGTGTCCACATTTACAGAGTGTCATCATGGTGCTAGGTGCCCCCTCCACCCCACCCCCAGAAGTGCAGCTGGCCTCTCACCCTGCCCTGGGGTCCATGGGGGAGTGGGGCGAGCAGACCTTTTTGAACTGGATACCGCTCTCTCCCAATAGCTAATCGGGATTTATTGTTGAGGAGGGAAGCTGAGAGAATGCTAAAGAGCGTCCTGCACAAGGGAACTGGCAGATATTGCAGTTTGGTTGCCATCCTGTGTTAATTAGCTTTCCCTCGTTATGTAGGGGCGGGACCATACCAGAAAAGAAATGCCAGTCCTCACGCTTTTCTCTGATTGAGACCCTGTCCTTCGAGCTGCAGCTGGCATTTCTGTTGGCACAGCCAGCCAGCCAGAGGGCGGGCAGGAGCCAGGCAGAATCCTGAACTCTGGCAGAGAGATATACTGACCTTGGATGTTTTGTCAAAGGGAGTAAACAAGTCCCAGATGACCTTGCAGGCAATACAGGAATTCGACCTGACGGGAGATGCAAACAAAGCCAAGTGCATTTTCACCTGCATTGGGACTGCAGGGCCTGTTTAATGACCTTTCACTAAAACGTAAGGTTGCAGGAGGCTGGGGAGACGGGGCAATGGGTCAGTCCTGCTTTAGCTTCTGGGAGGCAGCAGGTTGCGGTTTCTTCTGTGTGGACCTTGAAAACGCATAGATCTGAATTTGGCCTCTGACACTTACTAGCAGTGTCACCTTGGACAGGTGACAACTGTTTGAAGTCCCCATCTCCTACGCCAACATCCATCCCACAGGCTGATCAGCCTTGGCATAAGGAATCCCAGTTCAGACCCCAGCACCTTCCCTGAGGATTGCTTCAGCACCACCCCAATCAACTATGGAAAGGCCCCTAGTCAGGAAGGGGAGGGAATGGGTGTGTGCCCCAGAGCTGAGAGCAGAACCAGAGAGAAGGCTGGCAATTCCAGGGCAGAGACCAGAATTCCAGCGCACTTTCCTGATGGTCCTGGCTGCCAGGGTAGCCGTGTGGTTCCTTCTCTTCTTCAATAGGAATTGAAAATATTGATGTAAATCCCTAGGGCCTGACCTTGAGCTTGGAGAGAAACCCTGCATTCTCAACAGGGTGCCTGAGAATGAGGAACAAGATATATAGCTCACCCATGGGCCAGGAGGGACAAGCATGATCATCACATTCCTTTTGAATAGAAGGAATAGAGCCAGGATAATGTGTTGAGCAAAGGTGCCTTCCAAACCACGTATTGCCCATGTGAAGCACCTCCAAAGAACCTGAATCTCTCTTCTTGCATCTAAAATCACCTGACACTAATGTATTTAGGGTATAGTTCAAGGTTATCTTTTATGAGATAGGATAAACTCAGAGCCATGACAGTAGATACGCAGCATGCATGTCTATTCTTCCTAATCTTGTACCCACTGCAGACATTGCTAATCAATTCCAGCACTCTTCTCATCGAGTGCACATAGAGCCATGCAGTCCTTCCCAAAACAAAGCTCAGGATGGCCACTGCCAGTTTATTGGAGTTAGTAAGCCTCTCCTTGAGGGAAAGATGAACACGCCTCATCTTTTCTTCCCCATTAAACCAAGGGCTTCAACAATTCAGGCAGAGGGAGGCCCTGACTCTAGGACTTCCACAGGCGCTGCTCTGAGCAAGCTGCACCAAGGGAAGGCTTGTCAAAATCTTAGCACATCATTAATAATGAAGAAAACCCAGACATTTAAACGGAGATCAATTGGCAATAATTCTATGGGGCAAGGCTGGGACTTAAATTGCCAAGTTGAACGTGTACAGCATTGACTGGTTAGTGCAGAAAGAGTGATAGTTCTTGCATTTTCCATCAAAAAGTGGTACTCTTGATGGGTGAAAGCCTGGGCAGAGTGGGCCCCATCACACGGTTACCGAGGTGGGAGGAAGAGTTGCAGGGATGTGGGGTTTGAGAGACCACTTGAAAGCTGGGACAGCAGGGGTTGGGGTCCAATTTGAGCCAAGAAACTATCCAATTTCCAAATCCAAGAATCTTAGGGAGAAAAAAAGATAAGCTGGGGAGCTGGTGTAGGAGAACTGGACCGAGTGGAAAGACAAGAACAAGAGCATGGAGACTTCTCAAAGGAGACAAACAGATCATTTGGGGTTGTGCTAGGCATGCATGGAGGATCAGGTGGGGAGAAGACAGATTCTATGTCTCCAAGAAAATCCAAGGGACCCTGGTGGGAGCATGTGCTTTACCTTCTAGGCCTCTGGGACAGTTGGAGACAGGCTCCTTTAGGAAGCTGTGACCCTCCCACCCCAGTCACAGCATGGCAAAGGAATAGCTTGGTACATACCCTCTGTCTTTGGGTAAATCTTAGACCAGTTGGACCTGCCTTGAGCCTCCCACTTCATCTCCCCCTCTAACGTGGGTCTGCCTTTTGTTACTCTCTTGGATTTTCCTGGCAGTCTGGCATTCTCTTGGATTTTCCTCACTCTGATGAGCTGTCCCACTACTACAAACAAAGGGATTGGATTAGGAAAGACCTGAGTTCCTGGGACCATTCTGGGACCAATGTTTCTAGAGTGATAACTTGGTTCGGTTTTTGCATAACGTGGACTCTAGCTGGTATTGTCTAGGGAAATTCATGGTGCACATGCAAAAATGAAAATACTAGTGTTGGGACAGTGGGATTTTTAAAGTCTGTCTGTTTTATTTCCTGAGTATTAGAGTAACATTTTAATGTAGAAAATTTTGACTAGTGAAAATCATCAGTAATAACATAAGCCACTGATGAATTATAGGTGGTTTTCCTTCTGATTAAATACTTGTCTTTACTAACTTTCAATAATCCCACTAGAGGAACATTTAGAAATGTGTTTAATGCTCTAGTTCCATTATCTTTTATTTTAAAGTAATTATTTAGAAGACCAGGCTTAGCCTAATAGACTGCCTGAGAGAATGGAAGGTATATTTAGTGATACAATGAATAGTTTGTTTAGGTAGGTATTTTATGGTATAACGGTAAGTGCTTTGGGCATTGCAGGTATGTTCTGATCAGAAGAGTATTTTTGTTTACATAATTAAGTTTCTTTTTTTTTTAAAGAAAATTACACAGAAGCATTCAGGACATTTAATGTTGAAAGGACAAATGCCTCTGGGCAAATCCAGGAAAGGGTAATCATGCCTCGACAGAATAAATATCTGGGCAGTAAGCCCTGGGCATTGGGGAAGCCAGTCTTACCCTCACTCGGTGAAGTCGGGGAGCAGAATATTAAAGATGGTGACAGCTCTTAACGGGGTCCGAAGAACATGCAGCTGCTCAAGGAAAACGAGGGCAGCATTGCAAAGCCCAGGCAGTGTCCACCTCAGAGAAAATGCCTTCCACCTTCGGATAGTCTGCATACAATTTCATAATGTATGTAATCCTATCAGAATACACAGAATGCCCAAATGGATGTCAGGAAAATTACTGTCATCACTAATAATGCTGCTTTTCATGGATATAGAGTGCCTTTTTCTGAGACAGTGAAATATTTTTACATTGGGCATGAGGCCTTTTAGAAGAATTAATGCTTAAAATATCCCTTTAGTGTAGTATGTGGGGAATGTTATAGATGGGGGAGAAAAAAAGATTAATATAAAAAATGTCAGCTGTGCATAATAAAAGGCATTCCATTCAGGGCCAAACGACACCACTGCCACCAGCCAAGCAGACCACGTGGGCACACTCCACGGTTATAACACAGCAGCCTGTGCTTCTACCTGTTCGGCCCACTCCAGGACTGAATCGGGCCACCTGAGTGGTCCTTTGGCCCGGCCGGTCAATGGTGACCCTGAGAAACGGACCAGCCATGCCTGACTGCTAGTGGGGCAGACAGTTCTAAATCTAGAGACTCTGGTTTCAAAAGGTAAAAATCCCACCTATTTTCAGATAAATAGAGTTTAGGACTCAAATTTGTGAAGCAGTTGTTTTTCCTTCCTTTCTGGATATTGATGGCTGATTTATCTCAAACTCTTGAGAATCATAGTAGTGTGGGCACCACAGAAATTAAAGGAGCTCCATTCTGCAATCCACTTGATAACATTTAACACCTTTCACTTTCTGGACCTACTAGTGATGGCCTGCAGCAAAAGAAGGGCCTAGAGCTAGGATATGAAAAAACAGCATCTCTCATGCAATGCTGGTGGGGTGGAATATAAGATGGTGCAGTCCCTGCAGAAAACAGTTTGGTGTCTCTTCAAAGAGCTAAACGTAGAATTACTGTATGAACCACCAATCCCAGCCCTAGGTATAAAACCAAAAAAATTAAAAATGGGGACTCAAACAGATACTTGCACATGAATGTGCATGACAACATCCACAATAAATCAAAAGGTGAAACAACGGGTGAATGAATAAACAAAATGTGGGATACAATACAAGGGAACACGGTTCAGCCAAGAAAGGAATGCAGGTCCTGTACATGCAACAGCATGGCTGAACCGAAAGCATTATGCTATGTAAAATAAGCCAGAGACAAAAGGACAGATACTGTGTGGTTCCACCGTTATGAGATATCTAGAAAAGGCAAATGCATAGAATAGAAAGTAGATTAGCAGTTGCCAGGGGTGGGGTAGGGGGAAGGGGAGTCATGACTTAATGGGTAAAGAATTTCTGTCTGGGGAGATGAAAAATTTGGGTGATGGTTATATAACACTGTGAGTGGAAATGATGTCACTGAATTGTATACTTAAACAAGGTTAAGATGGCAAATTTTATGTAATACAGTATTTTACCACCATAAAAATAACATGCAAACACACACAGAGAGAAGGTCCTAGAGACTACAGCCCTGCAGACTTAAAAAGGACAGCTGTGCCAGGATGGCATGGCCACTCAGCACACTGACCAGTACCCACCAGCATCTCTTCCAGAAACACTCCTTCCCAGACTTGCAGCCCAACAGCTCATGGGCAGGCCCCGTAGAGATGGCACACCCAGCCGGCAAGCTCGCGTAAGCTCTACGTGCCCCCAAGGAGAGGGTGAAGGCTTCCATAAAACTTGAAAGCTGCCCTTCACATTTTAACAAAACTCAAGTGTTTGTATATTTCCTGCTGGATTTTTCAGAATATCAGAATCTGCCTTTCGAGCTGGCATGGTGTTTGTCTGATAACTGCCATGAATGCCCAGATAGTGTGAGCAATCTGCTAGTCCAAGCCACGTAAATGTAATCACATCCAGGGAAGGATGTGCTCCCTGGAGAAGCCAAGCCTGCAAGGAGCCACACAGAGATAGCCCTTCTCCGAGGCCCGGCATATGGTGCTACACAGAGCCACGCGGGGCCCACATTCTCCTCTGCTCCGTCTTGTCTGTGAATGTCACAGGGCAGCCTGGTGAACACTCTGGGAAAAGGGAACCGAAAAGTATCTGAACTGTAGGTCATCTTGGGAGCAATCTAGAAAAAGGCAGCAACTATATTTGTCAGATTGCTTTTCAGAAGATCTACCTATCTACCAGAGGAGAGAAACCCTGATGAAGTAATAAAGTAATTATTTAAAAAAATAAATAAATAAAGAGGGCAGAATCATAACGTTTTCCTAAGTAACACAAAATCATTACAATGTCCTGGCAGACATGCATTTTTAAACAATGGCTATAATAACGGAAAATTAGACTTCATTACTTATTCATAAAGTTCTGGTTAACACTAAGCTCCTTTTGTAACAGTTTACTTTTATAAATAGCATCTTTTGGAAAGATGCTATTTTTCGGTCATGCAATATCGGAAACAATTGTCTACATGGATGATATGGTAAAGCAGCATTTATCGTGGGTCACAGCAATTGCTTATCCAAGATCAGGATCATGGAGAAATTGTCATAAAACATAGAGGCTCTCAGTTCTCTACAGCCCCATTAAAATGACTGTGTACATTTATACTACCTTCTGGAATTCAATATGATTTAAAACACTGTTGAAATTTGAAGATAGAAAACAATGTTTGATGAATTTACAATCTTTCCACTAAAGGGAGAGTCAAAAGACTAATAAATCCTCAGTGAAATTAATAATTGAGATTCTTGGAAGCTCTAGAAGGAAATATTAAATATGCAAAATCTTGTTGAAAAGCATAATTCAGTCCATCAATGCCTAAAGTTTAAAGGACAAGCAATCTCGCACTAAAGTTAGACATGTCAATTTTAAATAAGAAAATATTGCTCTAACTTTTGGGAAGAAGAAAGGAAAAATGTTTTTATAGACTTTGTTTTGCCCTAAGTTTAAGGAGCATCCTGTTCCATTTTCAATGTCCTTCAATTCCCTCAACCTTCAAAAATGATCCAACTTCAGAAGAGTTACAACTGAAGAAACTTATCACACATCAGAACCCCATCATAGTTCATAAGTGGTCTGGGAACACTGCTGGTGGATACTATGGGTTCACTGGGTATGGAGGAAATCAAGAGGCATTTAGACTGGAGGCCTCCTCTGGGTGGCTGATGTGTCCATTTTTTCCACCTCCACCACTCCTTGCAGATGAGGATGTAGGAAATGTCCTGTTTTCTCATGAGAACCTGCGTTGGCCCAGCTGTGAGAGGGCAAAGGAATGGTCTTCTCCCACACATCTGGACCCAAAGGCTCCATTTTTCATTGATTGATTCTATTTATCCTGTTACCTTCCCTGAAATACCAGGGTGGACTGTTTGCCCAAATGCACCATTTAAAATATGTTTCTGGGACAATCAATCCTTTGGCAGGTTATCGTCAAGTTAAGTTTTATTGTACTTATTTTTTTGAGAATGAAGTAAGTGTTCTCCAAATCCCAAGGTGCAAATACATCAGCGTAGGTACTATATATGTTCTTCTCCCTAACTTCACTGTCAAAGGCTATAAATTTACATGGAACATTTCTCTGAGTGGTTCGGGAAACTGCAGCGATCCCTCGCTACTTTACAGAATACTATACTATGCAAACAAAGTGAATGCAATTATGCAGGTAATCTAAGGAAAATAAATTCTCAGTTTACTCTCAAGGAAACATATTTAGGGTATGGATTTATTCAGTTTGCTTTCCATGGGGGCATACACATAATGGCAAAAGAAGAAAAGATAATGAAAAAAAATTCTCTTAACTCAGTAAAAAAGAGAAAAGTTTTGATGAGCTGTAAAGGAAAGAAGGGAGGGAGGGAGGGAAGGAGAAAAGGCTGATGGAAAGAAGGAAGGAAAAAGCTGATAGATTTGCAGCTTACCGGTTTTGCTTTTTTATCAGCTCTTCAGTATCATGGACTAATCACAGACCACAGCTAAGTAGTCTACTCCCTGCCTGACACTTTCAGTGAAAACCCAGTCACAATGGCAGAACTAGATGAACCTACAGTTTCGACATGGTTAATAAGACAGTTCTTGATGTCACCAATCAACACCCAGGGACACTTTCCCTTCGTTAGGCATTGTGCTAACTAGGCACTGTGCTAAGCGTTGAAGACACAAAGGGAAATAAAGTGAATTCCTATCTTTACTCAAACACTAAGATGTTATCTTGTCTCAAGTTGAACATGTATGTGCCCTATTTCTCTCTTAGGTTTGGGGGTCTTTAAAAAACACTAGGCAACCACAAAAAGTATCCTGAGAAACCTTCTTCCTATATCAAAGTGCGAGTCATTACTTGTCTTTGACAGAGCAATGACCAGACAAATCTTCTCAAGGCAGCATTCCCTTTGAACGCCTGCTTACAGTAAGTCAAGAGTTTGCCGATTCCAACAATTTAGGCCATGGGTCCAAATGAGAGATTGTAAAATGATGACAGACAGAAGTTACTTGGTCTTATTCAGTGGATGGCTCTTCTTAGTGTCAAGAGAGTATAAAATAGGAGTCAAATACGTCAATCAGATGTCCCATCAAAAAGTGGCCTTGATCCTTGACATTCAAAGAATGAAGCCATATATAACTATTGAGAATGATGAGTTTTTCATTCGGCACAGAAATTATATTATTGTCTAAATACCATATTCCTTATCTCTATTTCTATAACCCTTGTTATTTACTATTTAATTCTTATTCATTATTTAATTCTTTCTAGATGAAGACTACTCTCTGGAGCAGAAGACAGATGTTGATCAAGGACCACAGGAACAGGTGAGTCTAGGAAGGCTTCTTGGAAGAAGTGATATTTGAGGAGAGAGTTGAAGAATCAGCAGGAGTTAACCAGGTAAAGGTTGCAGGGGATAGGGGGGAGGAGAACATCCCAGGCAGGGAACAGGCAAAGGTCCAAGGGCAGGTAGGATTTGAAGGACAAGGACACTAAATATAGAGGGAAGGTGCGTAAAAAGGGCTAACGAGATCTTTGCAGGCATATCAAGGATTTGAGCCTTTATTCCAAAAGGAAATGAGAAGATTTTAAGAAAGGGAGTGAAGTGGTTAACCTGATTAGTTTGGTGTTTTGAAAAGACCTGGCAACAGGGTGAATAAAGAGATAAGGGTCATTTGAATGGATGTAGAGAAACCCTTTAGGAAGCAACTGTCTTAATTCAGGAGGCCATGGACAACTACTTCCTAGACAATTCCAAGAGTTTCCCAGTGAATCTGCATGCCTCCAGAGTCAGTGACATCATATTCTAAACACACCCAACCGTTTCATTCCCCTGCTCAAAAATACTCCCTGGCTCCTCACTTCCCTTGGGTGATGGGATGGGGCACGGCATCTCACTCCCTAGCAGGATTATAAGATTCTCCCCCATTGGGCCCTACTCTTTTGACTCGCTGGTGTTTCCCTGATAGAAACTCCGATCCTGGGCCTTTGTTCCTGCTGCCCTTTCTCCCACAATGCCTGTTCTCCTGGGCCTTGCCTCATGCCATCTCCCACCCTCACTGCACACTCAGGCTGGCCAGGCTGACTCCTGTTCATCTTTAAATATTGATTTCCCATGGCATCTCCTTCCGGAAGATACAGGGTGAGAAAAATGTGGGGTTTGCTACTCTTGAAATACAGGAACTATACTGGGAATTTCCAGAGTGTTTTTCCAGTGTCCCTCCCCTCCCCCCCCAAGAGTTGAATCATGTTCAGTGGGCACATTTGTGGCATGGCTCTGGGTATACCGAGGGTCTGTCCCATTTGGGGACAGGGGCTCAAACAGCCAGCTGGGCAAGAGCACAGGTATATAAACACAAACATGCACGCACACACACACTTGCTTGCTTACTCAATACCCCTGAGGACCAGCAATCTCAAGTTCTTATTGGGCACGTTCAGGGCACCAAATTTGGGGGCATTATTGGTGCTTGGAAGGGCAATCACTGCTAGCCTCACCAGCACATGATTTTTAAAAAATTGAGATGTAATCCACATTCTATAAAATTCACCCTCTTAATGTGTACAATTTAAAGGATTTTAGTGTATTTACAGAGTTGTGCAACCATCACCACTATGTAGTCTGGAACATTTTCATCACCCCATAAAGAAACCTTGCACAATTAGCAGCCACTCCCCATGCCACACTCCTTCTGCTCCTGGCAACCTCTAATCTACTTTCTGTGTCTACGGATTTGCCTCTTCTGGATAATGCATATAAACAGAGTCCTACAATATGTGGACTTTTGTGACTGGCTTCTTTCATGCAGCACACTTTCAAGGTTCACCATGTTGTAGCATGTGTCAGAACTTTATTCCTTTTTAATGTATACCATTTAATGTGTGCCAGGTGGCCACTGGCCTTTTCAGACCCCACAGGAGGTGCTAGTCTTTAGGCCACCAGCTATCCTGGATGTACTTGGGGACAAGTCCCCTCAC
Source organism: Dasypus novemcinctus (assembly GCF_030445035.2). Taxonomy (NCBI): domain Eukaryota; kingdom Metazoa; phylum Chordata; class Mammalia; order Cingulata; family Dasypodidae; genus Dasypus; species Dasypus novemcinctus. The sequence continues at coordinate 10,137,586 of NC_080690.1, forward strand.
TCTGTGTCCTCCTGCCTCGTTGTCCTCTATAACTCCAGGGCACTGTTCAATAAATTATTCAAGAAATCATGCACATCACTCATCTCTCCCAGAGATTATACCAAAAGGATGCTAGAAGTTGAACAGGAGTCTTTAAAGCATTCTGACCTCAACAGAGAAATGCATTGTATAAATGCAGAGAGTAATTCTTGTGTTACACTGCTCCAGAGACTTCAAGAAGATGGACTGTTGCCTTCCTATCCAATTGCTTTCAAGCCTTCTGTTAGGTCAAGCAGGCACCTTACATCTCCTGAAAAAGCCCTTGGGCCACTTTCCTCTCCTTCAACTGTGTCCAGAGTTGACCATGTTTATTGTTGCTGTGGCTATTGTAGGTATTATTATTACTTTTAAATAAGTCAATGGCACTGAACACTTACTATATGCCAAGCATGGTGTAAAACTCCTTATTGACATTATCTGATTTAATCTTCCCCAAAGCCTACAACACAGGTATTGTCGGCTGCCATTTTCCAGGTGCAGAAACGGATGCTCAGGGACACGAAATAACGTGCTGAGCGACAGCACTGCCGGCAAGTGGCAAAGCAGGGACTCTCTCTGGGAGCAGAGCCCTCGGGGTCGTCCTTTCAACCCGATCCCTAGATGCTTCTGGGAAAAGCCGCTGACATGTGCTGCCCCAGTTCCAGGCTGGGTGGGAGCTGCTGCCTCCGCTTGGCTCCCACCCTCCCTCTTGTTTTTCAGCCCCTCGCATCAGTGCTTATTATTTGGCATAAATCAGCCCCCCAATTACATGAATGCCACAGCCACGAACACTTGTAATTAAAACTGGGACTGACATCCTGCGAGTATGTTCCCTTCCCCATCCCTCTTTGTCCTGCAAGATATTATTGGAAAGAGGATGAACAATCGTCGGGAACATATGCTTTTAGAATATAATGGGACTCAGCTCCTCGGAGAAAAGGCTGCAAGAGGGCACAGGGACAAAATTTAAAGTAGACAGCTTTATTTACTAGCTACTGGGGCATGTCCAAGAAATAACAGACCAACAGGCTTGCTACCAGAACGCTGCGGCAGATTGCTTAAAGGTTCTCTTGCCCCCAATCACACCCCCCACCCACACCCCAGGAATCAGAATGACCTCTCTGGAGGTGCCAATGACTCCCAGGCATTTGCTACTGGAGCCCACCCAGAGCTGGTCCAGCTCATCCTCCACCGCCACCCCTTCTCCTACTTCACTCTCCAACAAAAGTGAATTGCTTGGTGCTCCTGCCTTGTAACGTTGCACGTACAGGGCTCTCTGCTAGGAGGACACCTGCCATCGCCACCCCTCCTTGTCTCTGCCTGTCCTTCTCCTATTCCTCTTTCACAGACAGTACAGAACAGCCAGGTCACTGGCCAAGTGCTTCCTATGTCCCCACTGTGACAGCATCACCTTTGAGAGCTCAGCTCTGAGCTGGCTAGATGCAGGTGCTGGCGTGGACCCCGGTGACTCTGGCTCCAGGAAGCCTCCTTGCCTCCTTGGTACCCACACTTGTTGCTGCTTGTTTCCCTCTGCATTCTGATGAACAAGCACACACTAGAGCAGGCTTCTTTATATATATATATTTAATATAATATTTTTAAAAGATACATTGATCACATACAATGTTACTTTAGAAAATGTAAGAGGTTCCCATATACCGCACTCCCCACAGCCCCCAGCTCCCCCCATATCAACAACCTCTTTCATCAGCGTGAAAACAACCTCTTTTCAACATTCATGGCATTTGATGAATACATTTTGGAGCACTGCTACACCACATGGATTATAGTTTACAATGTAGTTTACACTTTCCCCCAGTCCATTCGGTGGGTTATGGCAGGATATATAATGTCCTGCATCTATCCCTGCAATATCATTCAGGACAACTCCATGTCCTGAAAATGCCCCCATACCACATCTCTTCTTCCCTCTCCCTGCCTTCAGCAACTCCCGTGGCCACTGTCTCCACATCAATGATGTAATTTCTTCCCTTGCTAGAGTCACAATAATTCTACAGTAGAATACCAGTAAGTCCACTCTAATCCACATTTTATTCCTCCATCTTGATAGAGCACAGTTCCTAACCATTGTTGCTCCACGGACCCCTTTGCTGGACAGGTGAAAACCACAGGCCCATTACTAAGTCCACGCTATCCTGTGTATTATTTAATTAATATATTGCACCCGCACTAACATATCCCCACAAGAATAATGTTTTTTTTTTTTTTAAATTTAAATTCAAGCTCACAGACCCCTTGTTGAGAACCCCTGCGCTAGAGCAGGGTTCTTCAAATCAGGGTCCTTGTTGGAATTCGAGGGAGGAGGGGTGTACCTGGACAGCCAAATTAGTACATCTCTATTTTCACTAACCTCTAACTGAAACTTAGCATTCCCTTCATGTAGGCAACTAACTGCAATAATATTAGAAGCAGCTCTGATTTTGTCACCGCCTGAGATCATGGATATTTTCATATCACATGAGAGTTATAGCTGATACCTCCAATTACCATTTTTGCTCACTACTTTCACAAGTAGTGGTTAATGGACTTGCCGCTAGACTTAGACTTATTTAACGGGTTAATAATGAAGAACATTTCTTGCCACGTCACATTTTAAATATTTTCACAATTAAATTTCAGTATAAGTGGCTTCCTTTGGGTTCCTATGCATTCTATTGTATGCAGTGTCTTAGTTCGCTGGGGCTGCTGTAACAAAGCATCACAGACTGGATGGCTTAAAACAACAAAAATGTATTGTCTAAAAGTTCTGGAGGCCGGATATCCAAAGTCTGTAGGGGGAAGCGAACTTGGCCCAGTGGTTAGGGCGTCCGCCTACCACATGGGAGGTCCATGGTTCAAACCCCAGGCCTCCTTGACCCTTATGGAGCCGGCCCATGCACGGTGCTGATGTGCGCAAGGAGTGCCGTGCTACGCAGGGGTGTCCCCGCATAGGAGAGCCCCACGTGTAAGGAGTGGACCCCTTAAGGAGAGCAGCCCAGCGCAAAAGAAAGTCCAGCCTGCCCAGGTGTGGCACTGCACACACAGAGAGCTGACACAACAAGATGATGCAAAAAAAAGAAACTCAGATTCCCATGCCACTGACAACAACAGAAGCGGACAAAGAACATGCAGCAAATAGACATAGAGAACAGACAACTGGGGCGGGGGTAGGGGGAAAGGGGAGAGGAAAAAAAAAGTCTGTAGGGAAGAAACCTTCCTTGTCTCTTCCTAGCTTCTGGCGGGTTGTCGGCAGGCCTCAGGCTCCAGCCCTGGCAGGGCCTTCTCCCCTGTGTCTGCCTCTGTCCCTATCTCTATCTCTCCTTCTCCTAAGGACACAGGTCATATGAGGTCATATGAGGTCCAGTTTGGCCTCATCTTAACCCAGCACGTCTTCACAGACCCTATTTCCAGATAAGGTCAGATTCTCAAGTGCTTCAACCTATCTTTATGGAGGGGCACGATTCAACTCACAATACTCTTTTAAATGCATTATTCGGAAAAGGGCTCTATAGGCTCTACTAGATGTCAAAGGGGTTTGTGGCACAAAAGAGGTGAAGAGCCCTTGGAGAAGTGTGAGCCCTTCCAGGGCAGGAAGTCCTTCTCGCTGTTCTTCACATCTGCTCCCCTTACTCAGGGCCTGGTCCTGGGCGGTGCTCAAATACTCCAAGAAAATCAACTGCGCAAAGGCAAAGTGCCTAAGAACTGCTGTGCTGCACACAGGCTTTCCGCTGCCTTACAGACGTACCACTCACTGCTTTACTCAGTCATTCCTTCGACAAATATATAACCGAAGCCGTCTATCTGGCAAGCATTGGACTGCCCCAGGGGATACGACCTGAACAGGGCAAAAGTATCTCCCCGAGAAGAACTTTCTGGGGCTTCCATATCCCTTTGGCCTTCTATCCATGCTGAACAACTTGGGGTGACCTATTTAGTTACCCACCATTTGAAGCTAAGAATCCCCTTAGCTCCCTGTCAAGCTAAGCTCATTAGCATATTCTTTCACTTTAAAAACTCTATAAACAGCAGGGCTGCCTGCTTTTTATACTTTGGTGGTAGAATTAAACACATCAAGCCTCAAAGTGGCCATGTATTTTGTGACAACTTCCAAAATGGTGGGGCACAAAGAAGAATCCACACCATACGTAGAAAGACAACCAAGGCTTGACAACAGCTTCTCTCCTCTGTCGCTCTGCATTACTTGGAACACTTTCTCTTCTTTTGTTTCTTGATTTCATTACCACATCTGCCTGGAACTCTCTCTCCCTTCCCCCTCTTTCCCACCCAGCAAACCTGAATAATGACATACTAATAAAAAATGATGATAAAACACATAGCTAACATCGGCTGATCACGTGCATGTGCCCAGCCTGACTCTTCATTTCTGGACTTGCTTGACTGATGCATTTAATATTCCTAACTAGCCTATGGCAGGTATTATCATGCCTATTTTACAGCTGATGGAACTGAGGCACAAAGAGGTTAAGGTATTGCTCACGGTGACACGCCTAGCAAGTGCCAGAGACAGGACTCACACCCACCAGTCAGACTTACACTCCACACTTGGAAACACAAAGCCCCTTCAAAAGTCACGGCACTGAGAAGTCTTTCATGATGACTCCTGACAATAGTCACTGTTCCTCGTTCCACACCGGCCTGTGGTGTTACTTCTCTTTACTATAACTTTTCTGCCTCTCTTTTCTTCCTTCCTTCTGCACTTGACTGCCTCAAGGGTGGGCACGATGTTATATCTATTACTGCCCCTTAGAAACGGATCTCGCCCGTGATACATGTTCATCAACTATGTTGATGAAGTAAGAAAGACAGGCCTTATTGCTCCACTCTGCATGAGAAATGTTAGTGACTAGTTCCTCTCCTCATAGCAGGTTAGAAGAAAAGTGGGAGGTCAACTTTGACTGAAGGCTTGGTATTGAGACAACCCAATTATATGTAGGAGGACACAGAGGACCGAAGAAGTTGCCTAATTTGCCTAAAATCACTGGCTGGCAGGTGATGGCATTGGATTTGGAACCTGAGGCAGATTAAATTCAAGGCTTCTACCTTTTCCCTTTTCCCTTCGGCTCTACCACGACATTATAACCACAGCCTTGGGGAGCATGGAATCTCTCTTGCTCATCCAACACACTAATGCAACAGTTTCCTGAGGCTCACATTATCGAAGATATCAGCTTGCCTTTTTGGTTTGTTCCTCTAAAAGAGATTAGAGTCTTGTGTCATTCCAACTTTTGATTTTGATATTTTTATCCCCATTATTTGCATAATGAACCACCCTTGGGTCTATGGGGAATGACAAATTCAAAACATGTATTTAGTACATAACTTTGCTGAAAACAGGAAAGACCCACTGTATGGCTCTATTGAGTCAATCACTTTCTGGTTGCTTTCATGTGGATGAGGCAGCCCACATTGATTGAGTGAGCAATATATATTTGAAACAATCTCTTTGGCTTTGAAATGGTGGTGTCTTATAGACATGACCTCAGATCTGACAATTATCTACTTAATTGGATCAATACGGACAGCCCACGCCCCAAACCACTGATTCAATTAATCAGACCATTGTCAAGTCTCTTCTTCTCTTGGGTCTGTGTAGATGCAGACCAAGTGGCAATTCCTCCCAAGATAGGCATTGGAGTCAATAATCTGCTTTTGGATAAAATATCCAATCGCTTACAAATTATACAAATCACATTGATTCCTGACAAATCATAATGTTTACGGAGCACTATTTGTCTTTGGCTCCAGAGCATGACTAGATATTCAATTAACAACTGTCCGATATAATTTACAGTACCACAGTGACCAGAAAAGGGTTGATTTTTTATTTTACATAATAGAGCAAAAACTCTGAGGCTGGTCTTGGTGAGGGCAGAGTAAGTGGATGCTTGATGATGACCAATGAAATCACATTTCCTCACCACGTTTAACCCAGAAGGTTCTTGAAGTACCATGGTACCTCTGTTTATCCCATGAGGAATTGGCATCCTTTTGATCTGATAGGCAGTAAACCATATAAATGATTTTGATTTCCTTTTTGCTTTAACTACCAGGAAACTCAGAGCCAAATTTTTAATCCAAATACATACCCTCTTTGGATAGCATTGCCTGCAAATATGTATTTTACTATATTTTGTTTGGTTTTTATTTTTATTTTTAGATATTTCACTACTTCATTGCCTACTAAACCTCTAGGCCAGGGGTCGGCAAATTGCAGTCCATGGGCCAAATCCAGCCCACTGATCTATGTTTGTACAGTCCATGATTTGTACATGAATTAAGGGGAATACATGTGGAAATATCCAAATCAAAACTTGCAGTGATCCAGGACTCAACTCTTTTTACAAAATGATTTAACCAGAAAAAAAAAAATCAAAAGAAGAATATTATTTCATGACACATGAAAATTACATGAAATTCAAATTTCAGTGTCCATAAATGAAGTTTTATTGGGATAAAGCCACGCCTACTCATGTATGTATTTTCCATGGTCGATGTTATACTAATAATGGTCCGCCAAGCCTAAAATATTTACTAACTGGTCCCTTACAGAAAACATTTGCTGATTCCTGCTCTAGGTCCCCTTCAGTTTTTTTGGATTAGGCATGGGTTGGACGGAGAGCTACATAGCCAGATAACCTAGAGGTAAATTAGCTATCCAGCCTGCAGTTAATGTCAGTGTCCACATGATTCTTTCTGATTCAGCTTTGGAAATAATGCTACCTGGGGGACCAAACTCCACATTTCTGAGAAAAAGTGCCACTCCAGAAGAAAAAGGCAACCTGTTGTACCCATTCTAAGAGTATTAAGGGTAGCGGCTTTGGTCACCCCAAATATCAAAGGAAAGGTACCAGACCATGGCTTGAGCGGCAGGTGCTCAGAATAGGACTCCTTCAGGTAGTGGTGAATTGGACACAAATGTGGATGCAGACAAGGGGAATATCAAAATGCCAAGAAAGAGAAATGATTGACGTGCATGGTCCTAATGAGGGGGCCACGCAACAAAATCAAGATCAGATGTGGGGGGCCAGTTTTGGAAATAATTTTTTTTTTAAATGAGAGAAAACATACAGAGACAGGGGTTGGGGACAATACTGAAATTCAGGTCACATGACCTGACTTTCCTTTGAAAAGTAGAAGTTGAGCTCATCACTGAGAATGGCCAGGTGGGCTAGGTGAGCCCAGACACTTGAGTAGAGGACTAAGATCAGAAGCAGGAGTTCTTGCTCCTGCAGAAGAGAGTGAACATGAAATAGGTTGGTTGAGGAGCCTTGAGCTTCCAATTTCAACAACCATCTCTGCTCCCCCCCTCCCCACCCGGCGGCAGAAAACTGAACAGCAGTTTCCACCGAAAGGGGAGGAGAGAATTCCTAATTCACTATATGCCATTGTGGGAGGAGGTGCTACAGAATCCTCAGTACTTACTAGAATCATTCTTTCTGAGACCATCAGGGTCATTTCCATGTTTCTGTTAGCTTAATCAGACGATTTAAAAAGACAGCTTGGAACTGAAGAACATAGAGAGAAAAAGCTAGTGATTCGTTTCCAGCTCTGGCTGTAGATGAGAACACCAAAGCAAAGGAGCCACGCTTGAGCTGATTAGGCCTTTCCCTAATCTGCCTGCTGGGGCTTTTCTCTAGGAAAAGCTACTGCTCATTGGAAGGGAAAGGAAATAAAGAAATTAACATTTATTGAGCACCTATTATGCACCAGACACTCAGGTTAACGCTTGAACCCTCACAACCACTCTGGAAGGAGAATATTGTTACTATTTTATGAATAAGGGAAAAGGAGGTTAAAGAAAAATCATGTCACTTGCTGAAGGTCACACTGCTGGAAAAATGGCAAGACTGGAATGTGTAGTAAAGTTTGTCTGACTCCAACATCTTGCTTTATCCCTAAGCCATGAAGCCCACAAACTCAGGCACCTGCATACTTTGTTGGCTGTTCTATCTCTAGGGCCTAGGGCAGGACTTTGGAATACACTAGAAACTCAGGGAAAGTGTCCACTTCCATAATGATCCAGTGGGAAACTGCTGACAGGCAAAAGCATTCAATGGCCTCTGATGCGTCAGACTTTTAGGGGGCAGTGATTAAGGATGACAGTAGGTGAAAGAGAAAGCCCTTTTCTAGGTCACACTTAGTCATCAGTCTTCTGATTTTCTGTCTTTGATCACTTGTAAGTGGCTTTGCCTGGTGGATACATCTTTCTCATGTTCATCACGGAATATAACAAGCCCTTCCTGGGTGAAACTGTGAGGAATCACTAAATAAATGCTCATCAAAACAATGCTCAATAAGTGCTTGTAAAAGAGAATTGGATAAATGTGTGTTGAACAAAAGGAGGGGAAAAAACACATGTAAGCATTAGCCCTGGATTCAGACAAAACTGGATTTGAACCCACTTACTAGCTGAGCACTCTTGGGAAAGTGACAATTTCTGTGCTTTCGTGTTCTCACCTCTGGAAATAGTTCTATAACGTCTCCTTTGAAGGAATGCTATAAGAATGAACAATAATGTATGCAAAGCCCCGGGAATGCAATAGTTGCCCAAAAAGTAGTGGCTATGAAGTAGGTTATTTTTTTGCCAAGTGTGGGGGTGGCCCAGGTGAAAACATCTGTGGAATTGGAAACCTTAGAAGGATTTGCAGCAATGCTGAACCCTAAGTGGCACCGTTTACATTTTTCATCCCATGGAAAATCGAGGGATGATCCAGGAAAACACAGACATCTTGAGAAAATTTAGAGCCTCCGAAGTGTTTTTCCATTCGGGGACAATAGAAAACAGGAAAGCATTAATAACGCGTGAGCGGCGGGCAGCCAGCACAACCCGCCCCAGGAAAGCATGTTTTGGTATAAATCACGAGTCAGGCACAGCACTCTCCAGCCCCACGTGTCATGACACCCCCTCCCGAGATCCCCGTCGAGGGAAGATGCTGAAAAACTTTCCAACCTGACAAAGCCCAGGTCTTTCTGAACCAGGGCCAGCCCTTCCCAGAAAGAGAGCTCAGGCCCTGCCAGCCAAGAGACCCCAGAAGGGCTGAGCCAGGAAGGGGGGGCCATTGCGCAGCTCCCCAGCGGCTGTCAGAAGCTGACAGCGTCTAAATCCCGCTGGGGACGCAGGTCACACGCCAGCTGACACGACGGGAGTCTCCTTACGGACCACAGAGCCCCAGCCTTTCCTCTCTGGGGCTGAGGCTTTCTGGCTCTCCTGTCACTGTCCAGGAAACCAAAAGAAAAACATGTGATTACAAACACCTGGGAGGGAGCAGCGTGCGAGGGGGAGGGAAAACCAAAGAGGAGCCCATCCTCTCCCACGTAGCAGGCAATTTGGCTAACAAAATAATAAGAAATGAGATAATAAAAGTAACAGATGAACCTGCAATTGCTTTGCTTCCGGGAGCTCCCATCTGATTTCAGATTTGTTCTCAGAGTCAACTTGGGCAGATTAATGTATCCACGTGATACAGATCAAGCTCTGAGGAGACCCAGCCCCAGCCAGGGCAGAGATTTAACCCTTGGCAAGTGGGCCGAGAGTGGCATGTCCAAATGGAAAGCCGAAATCCCCTGGTTCTCCACGCTGGGGCCTCCGCTGTCCCTGTCACAGACGTCTGCGGTTGGAGGTACTTCACCAGGGACGTGTGTTTTACTCTCAGAAAAACACACAGATAAGGGGAACAAAACCTCCAGGGAAGATAAAAGAGTTATCAGAACAGAGGAGAGACAAGTTAGGGACGGGAGCTGCTCTTCTGGGGTCCCAAAGATCAGTTTGAGTCACAGGTCCCCAGCAGAGCATGGCAAGGACGGTCCCCCTGTTTTTATTTCAACAGGAGGGCACTCCACTCTCGCTCCTGGAGGGAGATGCCGAGAGGAGGGTCTCTCCCTCCCCTGCGCATGAATGCGCAGGCCCCTTCTGTCCCTCCCCGGGCCTGCTTCCGCACCCAGGCAGCCTGCACAGGGCCGGGGCCAGGGCGAGGGGAGCTGATGCAACGGTGGCCAGACCCGGAGGCCGCCTGCAGGCAGGGAAGAAGGACCCCGGGTGCTGAGGAGCAGGGCGTGTATGGCCAGCCAGCAAGTGGCTGGGAGCTGGTGTGACTTTAGGATGACTTCCTTCAGCCACACGCACTGCTTGCAGCCACATCCAGGAGGGCAGGGCTGGGATGGCAGGGAAAGGACCTGGCAGAAAACAGAGTCCCGGGCCCAATGCCTGCCGAATGACACGTGCCATTGGCTGGCCACGGAGGAAGAGGCTGGCCACCTCTAGCCTTTTGCAAATGCTGTTCCTCCTGCTGGAATTCTGCTCCCATTCATTCATTCATTCATTCATTCCCTCATTGTGACTGATCACAGCAATCTCTCAGCCTAACGCTCAGTCTAGGACAGTCTAAAACCTCTCAGTCTAATACAGAAGTCACACGCAACTCTGTAAATTAATTACAATGAAATAAAATTGAAAATTCAGCTGCTCATTTGCTCTGGTCACATCTCAAATGCTCAACAGCCACCCAACAGCGGTGACTGTATTGGCCAGTGCAGAGACAGAACATGTCCATTGTCGCAGAAGCTCTAGTGGGCAGGGCTGGCCGAGAGCACGACAAAGCCTCCTGACCAGTGTCCCTGCTTCTAGCCTCATCCCTGATGGTTTATTCTCAACAGTCACAGAAGCCATCCCTGAGCTCTTCAGAAATGCCTTGAAAATGTCCTAATGAAAGACCAAAAACAAAAACAGCAGAGACACTTCTAGACTCAAGGAGGCTAAAAGGGCTGGGAAACCAAAGGCAGTGTGATTCTCAAATGGATGTTGGATCAAGCAGCAACAAAAGCTATAAGGATACGTTGGGGACAATGGGGGAAATCGGAACTTAGATTGCATATTAGATAATATTGTAACATTTTCTTCGGCGTGATCATCGTATTTGATTATGTAAGAAAATGCCCTCTTAGGAGATTCCTGCTGGAGTGTTTCAGGAAGAACTGTTATGAAGTCTGCAACTTATCTTTAAACAGTTCCAAGAAAAGACCTGTACGTGTGAGTGTGTATACCATCTTCTATATACATATATGTATATGTGTACCTATGTATATATATTACAATATGTATATATAAAATGTATATAATCATATCACACATATAAACATACATCATAATATATATAAAGATCTCTCTATCTATATATAAAGACAGTTATTGTCTTTTATATCACCGACATAAGCTAACGGTCACTCCTCTACTCAGAACCGCCCCATACCTCTGTATCTCCCTGTCTCCCTCCTCGCTGGGGCCAATAGGCCCCAATCGCTCCCCACGGCCCCAGTACAGGTCACTGGGCTATCCCCCCGCCCCTGGAGTGCCCCCACAGGAGGCCCTGGCTTCAGCCAAGACCTGCGCAGGCCTCACACCCCACCTTCTCAGGGAGATGGTCCCTGACCACTATTTTAAAAATTGCAGTGCCTGCTCCAAATTCTCCCTCTTCTCCTTCTGCAACTTGTTTTATTCACAACACTCATCACCTCTCAGATGCTATTTATTTTGTATTTATTTTATTAATTGTCTGTTTTCTTCCCCCTACTCCACAAGGCAGGGGTTTTCATCTCATTTGTTCTCTGGAGATGCCCGAGGCCTGGAGTACCCCCAGTCACGCTGGTCCTTCCTTCTCTCTCATTCCTGAGTCTCGAGGTGGAGATCAGGCCCCTGGTCCCCACCTGTCCCCTCTGTGGTGTCTGGGCTCCTCTGTCAGCACCTGCTGCTCTTTAAGTGCTGGTCCATCTAGTCTTGGACATTCTGCTCTTTTAAGGGACCCCAGCTCCTTACTCCCGCCTGGCACGAAGTAGGTGCTCAGTAAACTTTTAGAAGACTTCTGCGCAGCCAGACTTGTGAATCAACACTTGTATCACAGATTGATTCAAACCAAATCTAGGCAAGAGTAAGGCAGAGAGGAAACCTAAGGAGCAGCATTAATGGAGGACTTACTGCCTGCTGGATGCAGGAGCAGGCCTTTTCAGGGATAGCAGCTTGCTTGCCAGTCAGCGTGTTCAAGATCCACTATTTTTCTATTCTTCTGAAGAGGACAGGTTCAGAGAGGTTCTTTGACCTGCCCAAGGTCACAAGTTAATTGCTACGTTATCAAAGTCCTTGCTTCCCCCAATGCATTCCAAATCTCAGCTCAGTCCCTTCTTTCTCCAAACCAGCTTCCCAGATCTCCCGGGCCAAGTGGACACTTCCCTGTTAGTGAGGCCTCCCTCTGTTTTCTCTCCCTGCTGGCAGATAAGATGACTCCAATATTACATTACTTTGTATGCAAATTTGACCAGTGCCTAGAATGAAAGCTCCTTGAGGGCAGGTCCCCATTTCCTTTTTGCTTACCACTCTCTCCTTAGCTCCTAGCACAATACCTGGCACCCAGTTAGAGCGCCATCCATATTTATTTGCTAGTAAAGGGAGGAACTGCAGCAAACAGATCTAGCTGCCCCAGCCTGCTTCCAGGGGCCTCTGCTTCATCTGCAAAGAACAGGGGTAACTTTGAGGCTGTGAAGCTCAAAACCATTTATAACATTCACGTGAACTGGCATTCACATGCTATTCCTGCTTGCATTAAACAGTTCCAAATTGCCCACGTAGTAAACAGGCCCTTTCAGCAGTGAAGATGAGCCTCTATTAAGCGTGGAAGAGCAAGGCGGCTGCTTACACCACCACCTGCCTCAGCCAACTCCGCCGATTGCTCTAAATAATACAAGGCTTGTTTGCAATCAAGTTAAAACATGTTTAATGGTGAATAAATCTGATCTTGAATCAGGATAATTCCATTAGCATCACAGAGCCGACTCCATACCTGGCCAAGGCGTCCCATTTTAGAAGGTTGGGGACATCTTTAGCTTGCCTTTTGGTGTGTGGGCTGCTCATTACACAAACGTGGCTCCATTTAAAGGCACTGGCACATGGTCAGTTTCCTTCTGGTCTCCAGCTGGGACAGGTACAGCAACCAGCACTTCTGCTCCAAAGGTAGCACACAGCAAGGTCAGCAGTGCCTTCAGGTGATGGTTGGGTGGGTGGGGTGGGGAGGGGAGCATGGGTTCCTAAGTCCCAGCTCTGCCTTTCTGTGGCCTTGACAAGCTACCCAACACTTCTATGTCTCAACTCCAACTTTCATTATGGTCAGCAGACTTCTAAGATGGCCCACATGATTCCCACCTCATGATATATATGCCCTATATAATGCCCTCCTCTTGAGTGTGGGCAAGACCTAGTGAATAGGCTGTGTTAGCTGACAAAGGTGGAGAGTTTTTGCAGGTGTAATTAAAGTCACAAACCAACTGGCATTGAGCTAATCCAAAGGGAGATTATCCTGGGGGTGGGACTGACTTAATCAGGCAAGCCCATGGCAAGGACTGGGCCCTCCCTGGAGAGAGATTTCAGAGCACGGGAGAGTCTTCTGTTGGCCTTGAACTAGCACACAGGCAGGCTGTGAAAGGAGCTATGGAGGGGCTCCATGGAGGGCCCCCATCCAACAGTCAACAATGACATGATCTTGGAAGAGAACCCTAAGCTTCAGATGAGACCCCCAGCCCTGGCTGACCATTTGATTTCAGTCTGGAAAGACCATGAGTAGAGAATATTGACAGGGTGCATTTCCTTTCTGGCAACTCTGGGCAAGAATTTGTTTTTTTGCCTGTCCAGCTTCTACTGGTGGCCCAGCTAGGCTGGGCTCAGAATTCAGACCTACAGACAGTGAGATAAGGAATAAATACTGTTATAAGCTGTTAAGTTTGTTACACAGCAATAGATAACTAATACAAGGATAGTAACTACCTCCTAAGGTTGTTATGAGGAACAATCTGCAGGCAAAGTGCTTGGCGACGAGGCTGGAACACTGTAAGGGGCCAATAAAAGGCAGTTATTATTATCTATAAATATTAGTACTGCCATAGATAGCTTGTATCCTAGAAAGAGCACTTGGTTGGCATTCTGGTTTTGATGTTGGGCATCTCTGTGAGTTTATGAAAGTCACTTGACTATCCGAAGCTATGTCCTCATCGGAAAATAGTGCCGTCCTAATAATCAGGCAGTGAAGTTTAAGGAGACAACTTTGAAGTGCTTAACCTCTTTATTAAGGTTAATATATATTGGTGATCATGATGACTTCTCATGCCATTGCTTGGCCCAGCAATTGGTGGCATTTAAATGCAGCACTCCCAATTGAGAGACAGAGGGAGGAGCTGTAAAATGGCATACACCAGAGGATAAAAATCACAGGGGCATAGAGCTAGAATAGGGCCAAATTGAAAATTCCTTTAAGTACAACAGGGTCTCATGGGATATATATTATTTAAAGAAAGGTTACATAATTATCAGGCCTCTGAGCAATTCAAGGACCAGCTACCACCATTCATCAAGGATTTCCACATCAATATCACTGGTTTGTCCATCTATCCATCCATCCATCCATCCATCCACCTACCCAATGAGTACCTAAAGTGTTACAGGCCCTAGAGAATCTTTAGCCCAAACTCACTGAGCTCCAGACCCACATGTCCAACTGCCTGCTGGACTCCATCTGCCTCCCTTACTTATCTCAGCCTCAACATGCCCCAAACCAAACTCACTCTCTTTCCCCCCACTCTCTACTTCTCTTTGTCTCCATTAATGCCACCATTTTCCATTCAGTTACTCAGTCTCACCCTGAGTCCTCTGCCTCTTCAGTCACCCCACATTCCATTGGAACCAATCCCTGTCAATTCTGGATACTAAAGAGCACTTGAATTGGGCTCCTCTTCTCCATCCTCAATAGCACATTCTTAGCAAGGTGCATTAGTTTGCCCTTGCTGCTATAATAAACAACCAAAAAGAGGGGGCTTAAAATCACAAAAATTTATTCTCTTATAGTTCTGGAGGCCAAAAGTCTGAAATCAATTGAAAGTGGAGGTAGAGGACCATGAACCAAAGAACGTGGCTACCGCTTTAGCTGGGAAAGGCAAGATTCTCTCCCTGAAGTGTGAGAAAAGAAGGAACCTTGTCAATACCTTATCTTAGCCTAATAAGATCCATGTCAGATCTCTGATCTACAGAACTAACAGATGATAAAGTACTATTGTTTGAAGTCACTACGTTTGTACTAATTTGTTACAGCAACAATAGAAAACTAATACAGTGTCCCCACAAATACCTGTTGAATAAAAAAGTGGAAAAAAGAAATGCAACTCTGATCAGGTTGCGTCAACCAAAAACCTTCAATAGCTTCCTGTTATCCACAGTTTACAAACAACCTCTCTAACCCGGTACCTAAAGCCCTCCTGGACCCCAAATCCCTCTCTGGTCCCATCTCTGGCCAGTCTCTGGAATGGGCCAATTCTCCAACATCCCAGTGTCCTCATGGCTCCTACCCAGCCAGGCTTCCTTGGACTTCTGACTCTGCAGCTCCTCTCCTCCATCCCGGGACAACGCCCCCACCCCTGCGTATAGCTGGTCACATCCCACTTACCCCTTGAAACTGGGAAGTCTTTTCCATCCCAGGCCAAGCCTGTTGTCCCCTCTGCTGCTTCCCACAGGCTTGTGTGCACGATTCAGTCTTAGCATTCGTCCCCTCTCTTTGCCAGCCTCTGCCACTCCCTGCCGACCCTGCTGGCCTGCAAGCCTTTCTGGGGGCAGTGACCACATCTGGCAGGTGGGTGTCTGCTCGGAGCTGAGCACCAAGTCTGGCACATAATTGGTGATGGCAAATGGTGGCTGAGAGACAGGACTGAACATCTGCCCCTGCCTCTCTGCCCCAGGAAGGCCCAGTGTGTACACAGGGAGTGGGGGCAAATTCCTTCATGGAACCAGACCTGTTCCTGCAGCTTTGACACTGTTTGGAGTTTCCCCAGCTACTCTGGAACCCCCATCATCAACCTTAGCTGCTGTGTTGTGTGGCTTTGCCCTTTAGGTCATGTGTTCTACCTCCTCTCAGAGGCCGGCAAGGAGCCTGGGACTCTGGCCTGAGATGGGCTCTTAGAAACTGTCTAGTTCCCTAGAGCTGCCCGAACAAAGGTCCACCAACAGGGCAGCTCAAAACAACAGAAATAGAGACTGGAAGTCCAAAATCAGGCGCCAGCAGGGCTGTGCTCCCTCTGGAAGCTGTAGGGGATAAGTAGAAATCCCTGGCATTCCTTGGCTTGCAGCTACATCACTCCAGTCCCTGCCTCCTCTGTCATCAGATGGCCATCTCCTCTCTGTTCTCTCCCGTTCTTAGGACAACCAGTCAGAGTAGATTTAGGGCCCACCTTAATCCTGGATGAACTCATCTTAATTTAACCAATACCATCTGCAATGACCCTTTGTAGGACTTGGGCACATCTTTTGGGTCCTCTGATAACCAGGACTGCAGCCAGAGGTGGGATGGGCAGCCTCAGAGGGCCTCAGGTCCACAGGGAGGGAGCAAAGGGCGAGCCACAGAGAAGGGCAGGACAGCCGCCTCCAGTCTCTCTGACTCGATCTCCATCTTCGTCGGGGTGAACGAGCGCTGACTCAGTGTGCCCAGCGGAGGGGCTGGGCAAAGGGGGGGAGTTTGGGCTTCTTTCACTCCTTCTCCCCCCGTCCCCCTTTTCCCTTATTAAATTCGAGTGAAGGAAAAACAAAAACTCCTTTTCTGAAACCCAAGAGGGAACCCCTAACAGCACAAAGGCCAGAATTAAGCTGTGGAATTAAACCCAAAATTCCCAATAATAAAATTGCACCTAGGTGCATGGCACCAGCCAACTTCAGGAAAACACAAGTCCCTGCTGTGCCTTTTTATTACTTGAGGTATATGGAGTCTCTAATTTAAGGCTAAATATAAAACTAAAACACACACAGCTGGACTTTCAAGTATTTTCAAAACACATTTAATACCTTCCTGTGAAACTCCAGATTCTGAGCAGCCCTCACTTCACACCAGTATAAACAGAAGTTGGGGTAGACCAAGCTCACCGGTGTCCAAAGGACATTTGAAAGGAAGAGGAATGCACAAGCGCCGAGGGCCTGCAGGGAGGGAACTGGGACCTGCCCGCAGGCACAGGGTCCCCCCGGGCGCCCCCAGCTCTAAAGGAAACCAGCAGAACTGGCTGATGGGGCCTGCGCTGACCCGCTCGGCCTCTGACCACAGTTTTTTCTACCCCGCCTACTTGGCTGCCTTGCAAATGCCCCTCCAGGGCAAATGGGAAACAAGAAGGAGTCCCAGGGCTGCCGGGCAGATGTGGACGGATTCTCTATTACTCCAGGAGTTCTCCAGGAGAACTGCAGCCATCACGCGTGGCGCAGTCTCTCTGCCTGAGGGCGGGTTTGCGCACTGGGATCCAAGAGTGAGCAAGTCAAGCCAAACCCGGGTCCTCGCTTCTTAGCTGTGTCCGATGTGGGTCGATGGACAATAACAAGATAGACAAGCAAACAACGGATTGTTCTGTAATATGGGAACAGTACCAGGGGAGATGGGTGGCCAGGCTGCGCCGCGGGTGGGGAGGACTTCCCATGGAGTGGGAGGGGACGAGCCCTTTGAGCGGGTGGCAGTGTAGAGAGAGCTAAAAGGGGAGCAGGACTTGGCAGTGCAAAGGTACAGGGGGAGACAAGACAGAGGCCAAGTACTTCCAGAGGTGGCATCTACGCTCCTGCCCCTCCAGCAGGCTGTAGACTGCTGCCCCCGGTGGTGCACAGCAGAAGCCATGCTCTAGCTTGTCTGGGGCTCGGCCAGGAGGGTTGTTTTCTAGGGACAGCTGCTATGGTAGGTCTCCCACCACCCTGAGGCCACAGAGCTAGGGGACCACATGCAGACACGCTGCTTAGCAGTCCCGCCTGCCCTGCGGTCCCCATGGAGGCACTGGACATGTTAGGAGAGCTGCCCCACTCCTCCAGACGGGCCAGCCCCAACTGCGTATCATTACATGACCTCCACCGATTGCCACGTGGAACAGAAGATGCAGCCAGCCAAGGCCGAGCCGAGGTCCAGACTCCAAAAATGTTTTATGAGACCTCGTAAAACAGTTGTTGTTTTAAGCCAGTAAGTCCTGGGATATTTTGTTACTCGGCACTGGATAAAGGAAGAGGCTCCAAGATGTTCATGTGAGGACTGAGTGAAACCATATATGTGAAGTTCTCAGTGGATAGCGGGCTCTCAGCGCATGAGAGATCACGTCCCTGCTCCTCCCCTTCCTTGCGACAATAGACTTTGATTGCCTTTCAGTTTCATTGCCTATTTTTACACCATGCTGCGTTAAATCATAAATTATAAGCAGCTTATCCATGTCTGATTCTCACTAAGCACTGGGTTTTATTGGGCTCTCGAAGTTGGAGAATGACAAACGTGTAAATTGGAGTTGCTCCTTTTTGCTCTCCACAGAGAAGGGTTCTGGAACAAGGTTCTTTGGTGGGAAAGAGTGGGATCTGAATTGTCCTGCTCCTGCCTGGTGCTTCGAGGCCCATGCACGGCTGGGTTGCGTGCACGGTGGTGAGCGGGGCATATTCGCCAGGAAGTTTTTAAATGATTTTTCTGAGCGACATCATTTTTCTTGCCTAAACAGCATGGATTTTTGAAATCGAGCTCTAATGCGTTTCTGCATTAACGGAGAACAGGCAGTCTCCCCTGGCATGTTTCATCAAGAAGTTATTTTTCAAATCAGCATCTAGGAGCATCTGTATAACTCAACGATTACCAGTAAGAGTTTTGGCGCCAGATGGGTCTTGGTGTGAACCCCGGCTCTGCCCCTTACGAATGGGGAACTTGGGCATCTTGTTGAACCTCTAAAGCCTCGGTTTACTCTTCTGCAGTATGGGAATAAACACAGGGCCTCCCTCTTAGTTTGCACATGAGTGCTTAACAGAGGGCCCCATGCAAAACCAGAGCTCGGAAGAGTTTCTCTGCCCTAATCATCACCATTGCCATTCGTTCTGCTATGGCTAGGGTTGCCCAATTTAGCAAACACAAATACGGGATGCCCAGTAAAATCTGAATTTCAGATACACAAAGAATATTTGTTTAGTATAAGTCTGTCTCAAATATTCTTTGGGATATACTTATACTAAAGCTCACTCATTGTTCGTCTGCAATTCAAATCTAACTGGGTGTCCCGTATTCATTCCTTATTAAACAATGACAACCAATTTTCATGATCTGGGCCAGTGGTTACCCAAGACCCCTATTCGCACCTTCTCTCATTTGCTCATCTTCAATAAAATCTTGCATCTTTTTCCCTGCTCCAGTCTCACTGCAGACTGCTGGTAATTAAGATAAGCCAAGAGCCTGCTCTCGAAAGACAAGGTCGGTAACTTTTTGTGAGGCGACACTGCTGCAGTTATTACATAAGCCGTTCCCTGCAGCAGTCAGGAGGTCCGCCGTGGAGAGGCTCCCATCTGTAGCCCTTCCAACTTCCTGCTGCACCGGCCCCCTCCCTCCATACTTTCCCCCCTCTCCCCTCCCACCCTGCCCGAGGTCTGGCTCCACTTGGAGCCTCTCCCCCTAACTCTCGTTCTTTTTATTTTCCCACATAATACAGTGCAGTTTATTACGTAAGTGATTTATTGCACGCACCTTAATGTATAAGGGGCAAAACTTGTTTAAAATAAATCCAACTGAGAGGATAATCTCTATGGGCAAAATGTACTTCGACTTAATTTCTCTACTGGGTATTACACACTATATAATTGCCTTAAACAGAAGCTGCACACACAAATTTAGCTTGGCACGGGTATCTGGCTTCACAGAACACTCAAGTTACATGCTGAGTTTTGCTACAAATCCTTCGCTCCACCAGCAGAAACTCAACAGCGGCCCTTAAAGAAATATTCAGCCTGACTCGCCTGCTGAGCATGGCGGGGGTTGGGGAAGCAGCTGATTGTGTATGGGATGTGTGTGTGTGTGTGTGCGCGCGCTGGGGGAAAGCTTTTGTGTTGGGAAAGGGGGGAAAGCTGCAAACTGCCAACCTGCTTCCGACCCTTGGCTCAGGATTGTGCCTTTACCTCTTCTTTGGAAGTGCATTCAGCAGCAAATGAAATCACCATTCCCTTCCTGGCACCCGGATGTGGGATATGTGCTTAATTAAAGTTCATAGCCGCTTGCCTTTCTTTCTCCTGTGGGTTAATTAATTAATGTAGTCATTGACTCCTTCATGTATTCATTCATTCATTCATTCATTCCACAAATGCTCGCCGATGCCCCTGTCGGTGCCAGGGGCAGTGGAGGGCACTGAGAATACACTAGTGAACCGTGCATAATCCCTTGCATAATCGTACAAGGCTGGCAGTCATGTGGGGAGATGGGCCTTAATTAAATAATCCCATGAATCGGCGCAAAATGACAAACCCTGATGGCACAATGGAGGAGAAGAGCTTGGTGCTCTGTGAGTCCTGCTGGCAGTTTGGAGAATTCTCCAAGGAAGGGGCTTTTTAGCAAATTAAAACATGACTTAACAAGCTTATTATCTTATGGTTCTGGAGGCCAGAAGCCCAAAACGGGTCTCACTAGGCTAAAATCAAGGGGTCAGCACGACCGCATTTCTTCTGGAGGTCCCAGGGGAGAAAATGCTTCCTTGTATTTTCCTGCTCACAGAGACGGCCCACAGTCCTGGGCTCATCGCCCCTTCCCTCCTCTCCAAAGGCGTCCTCCTCGAGCTGCCACCTCTCTAATTCTGACTCTTCTACTTCCCTTTTCCCCTTTTAAGGACCCATGTGATTACACAGAGCCCACTCAGCTGATTCAAGATAACCTGATTTTAGGGCCAGCTGATGAGCAACCTCAATTCCATCTGTACCCTTCAATCACCATTCCTGGGGATGAGAACATGCACATCTTCGGAGGCCATAATCCTGGCAACTACAGTTGGGATCTGAAGAGCAAGAAGGAGGAAGAAGAGCGAGAAGGAGGAAGGAGAGCATTCCAGGCAAACTAGGATGATGGAGGAACCCTGGGAGATGAGGAATTGAAGGCATGCTGGTGCGAACCGAGACATGGGGAAGTCAGGCAGCTGGTGATAAATGTGGCTGGACTGGTGGGCAGGGGCCAAGCCACACAGAGCCGGGTCAGTCACGTGAAGAACTCTGGTCTTTATCCCCAGAGCAAAGAGACACCCGGTAAACATTTCAGACAATGGATAAGAGACCATATTTTATTGAATCTAAGCTCATAAGGCTTGCCATTCTTTTATTCTCTATTAAGAAAAAAAAAATGCTCCCAATTAAAATATGACACAATGTTTTCTTGTCACTTAGAATTTTTATTTTATACTTATTGCAAGAACTCCATCAGACTTAATCAGAGCTCTAGTTTTCTTATGGATCACTCTTGGGTATGCAATAAAAAGGAAAAGAGAAATGAGGGAAAAAATTGCTAAGGTTTTCCTAAAATTCTGCACATTGAGGGTCTCTCTTCCCTGAATATCTTGTTAACTTCATGTCATCATTGTCCACATTTTTTCACACATCATTCTCTGTGCCATAAAGAGCATTGGTGATGTAGCCTTTCTTAAGAGAATCCATTTTAAAAAGCTACCAGTGCTGGGCACTTGAGGTGGCTCTACAATTATACAAGAGCAAGCCTACTTTTGAGTCCCACTTTTGGAATGTTGGTAGACCCACATGTCCCTCCACCCCAACAACCATTTGGTACTTAGAAGTTTTATATGTTCCACTACTATCTCCAAGATTTTCTTCCAAGATGTGTTCAGATCTCAGAGATGCTCACATGAGAGAATTGTGTACCTGAAGATCAAGGATCAGACGGGTGCTTTCATAGGTTGTTCAATGGAAACAAGACTTGTTTGCACAAGGGATGGGGAGGGGAGGACAGGGGAGGGGTACGGACCAGTATAAATCCACCATAAACTGAGTTTTCTATGTGCTCAGTAAAACAAGAGTCAATTTGTAGGCACCAAAACACACAAATGCTCTTTTTGAGATGAGAGCCAGAAAGAACAAAGGACTAGGATAGAAAAAAATTAAATAAAAATCCAAAATAGGAAGCTCAGGGAATAAGGAATTCAGGGCTCATGTGGATGTATGGAGATAACAGTGACAATTTTTAAAAAAAATTCAGTTGCTATTACTCGGGTAAGAATAAAAACAAATCCAAGCCACACATTTAGTTGAATTTCTACTAATACAAAAGGTGCATTATCTCCAAAGCTGATATGGGGATAGTTTTAGGGAGGTGACCTCATGCATACAATTTCTTACTAGGCGCATTCATTTTGGAATCATTTTCAGTGTTGTTTCAGTTTAGATTGGGGGTCCTTTGGCGAAATCAGCAGCAACGGGGACCCTCCTCCTCTTCCCCCAGAAAAAAAGTACTCCACGCCACATGCACACACAGACACCGCTTGAACATATGTCTGCCATGAAGAGCAGAAGATTGGAATAGCAGATGGTATAATGGCTTCGGAATCTGACAGCCTGCTTGGTGGCAGCTCTATCAGCAGACAGGACTTGCCAGAGAGGCACATTTGAGCGAGGGGCTGCCAAAGCGAACAGGCCCACGTTTCGGCCTCTGATCTGCGTGAGATGCTTGTGTTTGAAAACAAGCAAAATGCTCTTTTTTTTTTTTGCGGGAACAGCAAGTGAGGACGCAGCTCTGCAGTGTTTATGGCACATATGTTGGAGACTGGGGAAATGTTTTGCAAGCAATGGCTCTATAAACAGTGCCTACTTTGGGTGTTTTCCATATGAGGCAGGTGGGAAGCGGGACGGGAACAGTCGGAAGATTTGCAGAGCAACCTGTTTTCATGGACTGTTTACTTTCCCTCACTGTACCTGTCCATATTTGCCTGAGCCACATTTTGAGGAGGTGACACACACTGCATGTCCCTGAATGGACATAACCTCTCAATTCTAACCCAAATATTGATGTAAACCGACCACCATCTCTTACTGTAATTTCCTCTTCTCCCTTCTCGTTGGTTAGGGCATGGGGGAGAGGGAAAGGAGACTGGATAGTTGTGGATCCTAACCCACCGCTCTGGCCCCATGCTAAGCACCTTATAGATACAAACTGGCTCATTGTAGACACGGAGCAACCCATTTTACAGATGGGGTAGTTGGGGTCAAATGCACCCAAAAAATTGGCTAAGGTCACACAACTCATAAAAGGTGAGTCTGGAATTGGATAGAATTCAGTTAAACTCTTTCTACTTTACTTTGCTGCCTGAAACTTTCTATGACGGTAGAAAAATATTCATACAGTGATCCAAATATAAGGCAAGAATCTATATTTGAGGAGACATTCAGCTAAAAAAGAGCCGTCTTATTACTATTCTCAAACTATATATCAACAGGAATAAGATGACTGCATTTTGCTTTTTATCAAGGTTACATTGTACAGACCCACAAATTTTCACATTTTCTAAATTGAGATTAAAGAAGTTCAGAGTTTCCTAAAATTAAGAAGACAAAGGAGGAGGAGGAGAAGGAGGATGAAGGAAGGATGGAAGGGAGGGAGGGAGGAGGGAATAAATCCCTCCACAAGCTGATTTCACGGAAGTGGCCATTTCCTAATTTCTTTTCGCCCAAACAACTTTGGGGACGTGGATTTTTGAATCACCTTCCCCTTCAGTGAAATGAAAATGTCACTATTAATGTGAAGCCAGCCTCCACCTCCCCACAATTCACCGCAATCTTGTTAATAAATTAACTGAAATGTCACAGACATACAAATGCAAAATCATTTGGAAACGGTCCCATTTAAGATCACACAAGTTTCAAAACCTATTGCAACATTTTATAATTCCTTCCGGCCACCCAGGCTCTCCTTTACACTTGCAGTGGTGCCCCTTTCAATTTGCATTTAAAAGACAGTAAATTGCAGGGTTCATAAACATTTTTATAGTGATTTATTGAAGACTAGAATGTCACTGCTGTTCTTCACACTTTAGCAGTCCAGAGAATCAAATGCTGGCTGGAGCTGCAATCTTCCTGTCCCCATAAACCACGTAAGAACAAGCCAGTTTTGAGGGTTATTTTTTTACCCCTTTCTTTCCTCCCTCTCCTTCCTCCCTCCTCTCCTCCTTCTTCTCTTTCAGTGGTAGCACTATATTTCTCTTTTGGTTAGAAGAAAACCCATTTCAATCAGCTTCCCAGGCCCAGCTTGGAATTTACAAAGAACTTGGGTTGCACATCAGCCCTCCTAGCGAGGACGAAAGAGGCAAGGCTTTCTTCTCCCCGCGCTGTGCCCTGGCCGGAGGAAGGCTGCCCACACACGGGGGTCTTGGGAGTGGCTTACAGGCAAGAGGGGCTAGCCACAGAAGGAAGGCCACCCGAGGGGCGCCTGGAAAACTCCTGGCCCTCTTTCTAGCTACAAGCTCGAGCAAGGATCAGGCACTGGCTTCAAAATCTGTTCTTTGAAAATCCCAGGTGCAGGGAGGAGCTGAGGTCAGACCTACCTGTGCCCTGTCCCAGCCAGCTAAGTCACAACACAGGGTGAGCAGAGCAGGGCGAGTGTTTACTTCGGGGTCCTGGAGGCTTTCTCCCAGGGGCACCCAGCCCCTCTCTGAGCCCATCTCACATAAAAGGAAAGGAGAGAAAAGGGGAAAGAAAGAAAAGAAAGGGGGAAGGAAAAAAAAAGCCCTGCACCTCCTCTGCCCTTCCAGTGTCCAGGAAGGAGTATGTCCTTCCACCTTTTCCACATTATAATAAGGGCTGCTCTCTCCGGAGAAGAGCCCCCAGTGCAGCTCAAATGGCGCATGACCCGGGAGCGAAACGCTGGTCTTGGTCGCGCCGGCTCCGCTCCAAATAAAGTCATCCGCGGCCTTCGTTTCCCTGCCATTAACTGAGATGAAATGAGTTTTCTCCCCCTTTTGATTCCGCCCCGCACACACACTGTCTAGTACGGTGTGGCTCGTTCTTTCACCGAGGACTCTTTCATTCCGGGTTGGGAGTCCCGGCCTGCAAGGTTATCTGTGCACAAAGCAGCGCCTCGGTCTTCGCACTCGCTGCTGAAATCTGATCTCAGTGATAAGAAGGAGACGGTTCACATTGCATTTGTCAGATGAGTCGCGTGGTGTCGGAGTCATAATTTTTGTGACTTCAGTCAGGGCTCCCCGTTAAAATACGTCAACCGATAAAAATGCAAGTCTTAGAAAAATAACCTTTGTATCAAAAGTGTCATCCTATCTCCCTCTTTCTTTCTTTTTTTTTTAGCACATTATGTTCTTTTTCACATCAGACACCTCCTCAGGCTCACTTGCCTATTTCCTGATGTACATTTTTTACAATTATTTTTAAAATGGTCTTGCTATTCCCGTGCCAGCCTTTAGCATGCTGGGAAAAGAGTCAAAACAAGAGGGTTTATACAGAAAGACTCGATGCAGCCCCATTGGTCTGAAAGGGATTTTGATTAATTTCCTTACAACGGTCTATCCTAGGTTGATAGGCAACGCTTCCAGATCATAATAAGGAAATGAATCAAATCCAAAGGTGCTTGGTCCCTGAGCAGTTGAACAACAGGGACAAGCGCCCAGAGTGTGGCCGTGGGAATATCCTGGGCACCCGTGGACGGCGGGCGAGCAGCCGGCTCGCCCAGGGAACAATGTGGCACCGCTTCCACGTGGCACTCGGCCACGTACAGCACTCACCGGCACCCAGCCCCAACAACGGGAGCTGGCCTCCCGGTTCCGGCGTGGAGAACCAGTTTCCTGAAGGGGCAGGTGCCATCCGAGTCGCGCCCCCCCTCCCCCCCCCCCGGAAAAGCGGCCCCGGCCTCGGGCCCCCGGAGGCTGGCGAGCACGTTATAGATATATTAGCACGAGGCAGATTGCTGGAGCCCCTGTGTGTTTTCTTCCCCTCGGTGGCAGCCGCACAAAGACGCCAGTGACAAAACTAAGAGGCAGCCTGGGGCGCGCGCGCCGCATGCCAAGGTCCTGTCCGCGTCCCCGTGCGGGGCCCGTCGGCCCAGGCCTGCGGCTGATAACACTGTAATAGTCGTCCTTTGAGGCCCGGGCTCCTGCGTGCTGATTAGTCATTTATCACACCTGGCAGCCTTGCTGAACTATAATTACTCTTCTCTTATCCTGCCGCACTGTCATGTCCGAGAGGAGAGGAGAGGCAGAGGCTCAGTTAATGACACATTACTCTCTTGACAAGCACTTAAAGGTTTTATTGTAAATATTCAAGATATAAAACATCCAAGATTCTCTTTTTAATTATAAAAAGCAATTTCAGGGCCTCCCTTCCCCAACATCTCCTTTCCCCGCCCCCCCCCAATAGTAAAGTTTCGCGCCGTTATCCTCTGCTTACTGCAAACAAACTGATTTTCCTTTGTCACGTAAACTCATTTCTACAAGTTAACTCGGTATCTCTCTGCAATTATCAGACATATTGCCTATGAAATTGGTCATTTAAACACACATCACATTCCCACAAAAGTTAAATTTCCGCCCCAAAAGAAGGGGAAATGTGCATTTATATGAAAAATTATATATATATATTTTAAAAAGCCTAAAATGCAGCATAAATAGTCTGGTTTTCCTCATCAGGAAGAGAGGGAAGGAGTCATTGAATTTTTTTTTAAGGTGAGTCTCTGAGGTAAATTATGTATAAACTAAACACTGGACAAAATCCTGATTGCCTCTGTATAACGTTTGGGGAGAAAGCCAACTGAGCATTCAGTGGTTCCTGGGGTTATTTATACACCCCAGCAAGCTCTGCGAGGACCGTTTCCTTTATGGAAAGGGCCGGGCAGGCCTGCTTTCTCGCTCCACCTTCCAGCAGACTTAGAGGGGGTGATCGCTCTGCTGTGGGCACCCTTGTTTGTTAGGCTCGAGGTTACCACGGCCACTCCCATAAAAGTCAGGATGGAACAACGGCAAGAGATGGAGAGATGATGTTAATAAAATCTTTCATTCTGGCAGAGGAACAACTAAAAAAACCCACAGAGACACACAGAGTCACCGGACACTCGCACGCACAGGCACCCAAGATGTGGGAAGTGCTCACATGAGCCCCATTAGGCTTAACTGTCTCCCCCGGTCACTGTGTATGTATTTTTAGATCCATACATATTGATATGGAGGGGAGTTCAGTGCACTGGGTTCTGTGTGTTTAAGGTCATCCTGTTCCAGCTGGGGGAAAGCTCTGGGGCAGTGAAAGCTGGTGGCCTCTGAGGCCTTTGGGTTTGGAATCCAAAATGCAATGGGAAAGGAGCAAGAGAAGGCACTCTAGCTACGGCTATTTGGAAACACTGGTCATTGGGTTGGATCCGTCTGATCAGGCCAGCTAGGTGGGTGTCCCCTTCTTCCTGCACCATTTATTGGGTGGATTCCAAATGTTTTAATTTAAGAGAATTACCTTCCTAGAGAAAGAACGGCCTCTCTTCCATCAAAAGTCTATGAGAATGTGCTGGTTAAGCCTGGAATCTCAGCAGAGTTGCAGCCAACACCTACTCTCCAGTTCATCAGACTTGCCCAGGACCACTAACAAAATGATGATGATGGACAACATCCATCCCCCAAAACAGAGAGTATCTACAACTGCAACCAAAGCAGTTCCAACCATCTGCCCCATGGGATCTAAGCCCCCGTTCGTTCTGAAGCAGAGCGGCCATCACCATCCCCAAATCCTCAAGATTGAGGAAGAAAGGAACCTAAGGGGGAAA